>NC_058130.1:737028862-737084658 GCF_016433145.1 Gracilinanus agilis | reverse complement strand
GAGAGAGAGAGAGAGAGAGAGAGAGAGAGAGAGAGAGAGAGAGAGAGAGAGAGAGAGAGAGAGAGAGAGAAGGGAGGGAGAAAGGGAGAAAAGGAAGGAGAGAGAGGGAGGGAGAGGGACCCAATGACAGAGGATAAAGGAAATGGGAAGGAAGGGCTTACCTGTTGCTGCGTAGAAGAGAGATGGAAAACAGTTGGGACCGACTCTCCCTTCCCGCTGCTGGAGCAGCCCTGGCTCTGGTGGCGCGGTGTGTCCCTGCTGCCCCGCCAAAAGGATTCCTTCACTGTAGTGCGGGGACTAGTCCTACAAAAAATTCTCCCCTCCCACCCACACTCTGGCTCCAGGAGGAGGAGGGAGGACCAGGCGGAAGAAGGTGCCTAGTACTGCGAAGTGGGGAGGGAGGGGGATGGGAGGAGCAAGAGTTGGGGATTCAAGATGAAGAGGTGGGCTCTCTACGCTTCAGAGTCGCAGAGGGTGGACGGGCTATAGACTCAGGAGAAGGAGGGATCTCACATGAAAGGCAAAGGTGAAGGGACCACCTAGGGAAATAAGGAACCCTTAGGGAAGGGTGTCTCGGGGGACAGTCGCGTCGCTGGAGGTGGAGGATGGAGGGTAAAGAAGAGCTTGGCGTGAGGATGGGAAGGGGACGGGTGGAGGGGTGGAGACGTAGAGCGGGTGAAGGAAGAAAGAGGCGTCAGAAGAAGGTGATGTAGGAGGAGGAAAATGAGGAGGCGAATGGGAGAACGGGAAAAGGAACTAGTGGAGATCTGCAGGTTCCAGAAATCCAGAAACCTTTCCTGTTTCATCTCTTCCTATCTGGCCTGGCCTCAGGCGCTCCTCCAGCCCGGTACTGGAAAGGTAGGTGGACTGATTCGGAGGCAGGGCATCACCTTGCTGACTCCCGTCTCTGGACTTCCAGGGACTTCTTAGCCAGTCTCCAACCCTGCACGCATTTCTCTATGCAAGCTCACTTTTTATTCATCTTCCTCCCCACAGAATCACCACCGTGTGATACTAGGTCATTCAGCCTCACTCAAGATAGAGGGGAACCCTCTCCCTCCAGACACCTCTGGTGATCCCAGGCTCATGACCTGTCACTGCTCCTCCTCTACCCCAGCAAACCCTGAACACAAGCACACATGACCCTTTCCTCCCTTTCCAGTCATTGAACACTCACTCTTCATACACTCAGGAGACGCTTTCCTCTCCCTATGCTTTATAATACAGCTACACTGACCTCCTTGCTTGTCAATCCATCTCTCTGTGTGACCCTGGGCAAGTCACTTAACCTCCATTGCCTAGCCCTTACCACTCTTCTGCCTTGGAGCCAATACACAGTATTGACTCCAAGACAGAAGGTGAGGGTTTTTATTTTAAAAAAAAAAAAAGACAGTTCAAATTTTTCACCTTCTTCTCTTCCCCTTTACCCCACCCCCCATCCCTTCCCTCTAAGAACATCTCCCATTTATACTATAAATTTCTTATATATCCCTTCTTAGGATGGGAATTCCTTGAACTCAAGGATCTTGTTTTTGCCCTTCTTTATATAGCTATAGTGTACAGTAGTGTCTAGTATGTGGTAAGTGCTAAGCAAATGGGATGTATGGAGTATTCAGAGGGAACTAGTACCTCTAGTGTGAGGGTTTTCTGAGTTCTTTTAGGGCTCTACCTTTGAGGTCTATCTTTCACTCAATTCTCAGCAGTGGCTCCAAGAAGCTGTAGCATGGGAATTAGCCACATCCAGGTAAAACCATCTTGGCAAGTAGGCCTAACCAATTTGTGGGTAACCTACAGGCCTCAAACTCATTGCTGAGTTAGGGGATATTTATACCTGAATCATGTGAAGATTTTCCCTGGCAGAATGGGTGGATGAGAACAATTTGTTCCAATGGCCATGAAGGTAGCTAAAGCAGGTTCTGTGGAGTATTTAGAGCTTAGTCAGATGTTGAGGAAGCCAAGGTCATCCACTGTCTCCTGGACCATCACCAGTCATTCTGACTTTTGTCTTGCCACTGAACTTGAATGACTGAAAAAGAGAGTAAGGCTGATGACTACCTGCAACTTCACCTCCCTGAAATCCAATTCATATACAAGTTTAAATATCACCCTTCTGATGTCATTGGTCTCTTTTGAAAGGAAGTTCAAACAATGATGTGCTTAAAAAATGTTGACTGACTCCTACTGGTCCACATTCCCTTCAAGACACAAGCTCATGGCTTCCAACAAATATTCCCACCTACTAATAGTTCCTGGATAGTTTCCCTACCACAAGATAGGGCACCCTTTCAGATCCAGCTGCTCTCATATCAAATACCAACCTAGGATATTCAGACACAAACTCTCCTCCTCACTCAGTCTTCTCTCCTTTCAAGTCCCAGCAATAACCTACTTCAGGAAACTTTTCCCAGTCTTCCTAGTGCTAGTGCCTTCTCTCTGTTGATTATCTCCAATTTATCCTGAAGATATCTTATTTGAACATAGCTATGTACATTTTATCTCCTCCATTAAATTGTCAGTTATTTGGGTATATAAAAAAGACACTATTTTTTACCTTTGTATTCCCAGTGAATAGAAGAGTGCTTAGTACATAGTAGGCACATAATAATTGTTTATTAACTAAATTCTTCCTTCCCCCCCAAAAAACAGAAAGAAAAACAGGAAGGTTGGGAAGAGTGTGTGTGTGTGTGTGTGTGTGTGCGCGCGCGCGCATGCGCACAAATTGTTCTTCTCATGTACAAAGTCTGGGACAAGACTTTCCTGGCATAGACCTGGTCCATTCCATCTTTTTCCATTCTGTAAGAATGACTGGTTGTTCACATGTATCATATTTGGAAACTCATGGATCATGATCACTGTGGTCTCTATCAACTGAATCTGTGAGAGGAGAAAAAATTTCCTTTCCTTCCTCTCTCTCTGTTCCCTAAGAATTAGGCTGGGGCAGGGGAGTGTTTGTTTCTTTCTTGCCTGTTTTGTCCTCAATTTCAAGCACTAGAGATGATCCTTATAGGATAGGGAGCTCAAGCTATGACCAGGACCCTGGAACCAGGATGGGATATAGAATGGTAAATTAAGCCAACCTGGAATGGAGGCTTGTGTGATGCTGGTGTGCTTGGAATGAGAATTAAGACTGTGTTCTATAGGAACTGAACTATGCTGTGAATCTAATTCTCAAATCCTCTCTAGAGAATGAAGTGGTATAGGGGAGGCAGGGAGGAGAAGAGTTATGCTTCTCACTTGGGGTAGTAAATTCATGTGTTTATGATTATATCTTGAAGGAATATTTCTGTGTAAAAGCTAATCTGTGAATGGATAATGGGACTGGAGATCACTATAATTGGGGGAAATATCATTGGTAGTAGCTAGAGCCATTTGCAGAGTCTAGGGACTCCCTCCAAATCCCCTGTAAAGGTATCAGAGAACCCTAGGAGAGGAGTGAAAAATTAACTTTACCTCATCTTCAGGTGGTAGGGCCAATGTGATTTCTGTTACACATATAAATCATGTGTTAGAGCTGAAAAGACTCTGAGAAGACAGGAAGTCAGAGCTAGGAAGACTCTTAGAACACAGAATGTTAGAACTAGGAGGAAATTAGAATAAATGTCAGAGCTAGAGAAACTGTCTGTTCATATTCTTTGACCATTTATCAACCGAAGAAACCTTGTATTCTTATACATTCAACTAATTTCTTTATGTATTGGAGAAATGAAGTCTTTTTAGGTAGACATGTAAAAAATGTTTGCACCATTATGATTACAGAGCATTACTTACCATTCTATTTAACCATCTTTAGTTTCTAGCTTCCACCCCTCCAATTTGCCCTATTTACTATCAGATCCATTCCCCTCCTCTTATCCCCTTCCCCATCTAGTTTCCTGTAGGGAAAGCTAGGTTTTTGTTTTGTTTTGTTTTGTTTTGTTTTTTTTATCCAGCTGATAGTGTATGTTCTTCCCTCATTGAGTCAATTCTAATGAAAGTGAGTTTCATATGCTCTCTTCCTCACCTCTCCTACCTTTCCCTTCACTATGAATGTTCTCTAGGCCTCTTTTATATGCAAGAATTTGCCCCATTCTGTTTTTCCCTTCTACCTCCTTCCAATGTTTTCCTCTTTCTCGTGTCTTAATTTAATTTTATCTTTTATATCATCCCATCATATTCAACTCACAACCTCACCCTCTGTCTATATATACTCTTTCTAACTGCCCTAATAAGAACAAAGTTCTTTGGTGTTACAAGAATCATCTCCACCTGAAGGAATGTACACAATTAACCTTGTTGAATGTCTTTTGATTTCTCTTTCCTGTTTACCTTTTTATATTTCTCCTGCATCCTGAATTTTCTATTCAATTCTGGACTTTTTATCAGGAATATTCCAAAGTTCTCCATTTCATTAAATATTCATATTTTCCCAAGAATATACTCAATTTTGCATGTTAAGTGATTCTTGGTTGAAGTTCTAGATCCTTTGTCCTTTAGACCAGGTCCTCTGATCCTTTAATGTAGAAGCTGCTAAGCCTCACATTATCCTGAGTATGGCTCCATGATATTTGAATTATTTCTTTTTGACTGCTAGCAATATTTTCTTCTTGACCTTTGTGTTTTGGGATTTGGCTATAATATTCCTGGGAGTTATCCTTTTGGGATCTCTTTCAGGAGGTGATCAGTGGTTTATTTCAATTTCTATTTTGTCCTTTAATTCTAGAATAACAGAAGGGTAGAGCCAAGATGGTGGCATTTCCTTCCAAATTGATCTTTAAAAAGTATCTTAAAAGGACAGAAGTCAAAGCAGAATGAGCTAAGGGGCTCTCCCACTGGACACAGAGTGAAAAGTAGGCAGTGAGAGGGGATTTTCATGTTTTAAGGGGGTAAAACTGCATAAGGAAAAGTACCACCTCCATCTACCATGCCAGATGCTGAGTCAGGGCAATCTCCAAATTCTAGGAGGTGAGCTGCACTAGAGAAAAAGCACTGCAAACCTACACCTGGAGGCTCCAAGCCCTAGAAGTGAGACTCAAGGCTTAGTGGCACTGGATTCACACTGTAGCAGTGGTGGAAGCAGGAACAACTGAAGGGAAGCAGCAGAGCAGTCACTATAGCCTCAGGGCAAAACTATGTGCTGCATGTGCACACCTACCCCTGGAAATCCTAGGCTCTGGAGGTGAGGATCAGAGCTCTCTGGCACTGGGCTCACTCCCTGGCCTCTGACAGAGTGATGAAGATAACCCCAAAGCAAAACCCTATGAGCCAGAAGCT
This sequence comes from Gracilinanus agilis, assembly GCF_016433145.1. Lineage (NCBI taxonomy): Eukaryota > Metazoa > Chordata > Mammalia > Didelphimorphia > Didelphidae > Gracilinanus > Gracilinanus agilis. Next base: position 737,079,408 of record NC_058130.1, on the reverse strand, counting down.
AAGATATAAATGACCACCAACTTGCAGGACTCCCAGTCTTTGAGTAGGAAAATGAGTAAATAGCAGTAAAAAAAGCTTTTGACCCTGGAAAATTTCTATAGAAAAAAAAGGCAAAAAATAGAAGCATCAGGAGAGGGTGAGAAACAAGTACACACATGCAACTCTCCAAAAAAAAGGAAAAAAAAAGAGAACTGGTCACAAGCTCTGGAGGAACTCAAAAAGGAGTTTAAGAACCAAGTAAGACAGATAGAATAAAAATGGGAAGAAAAGTGGGAAAAAGAAATGAAAGTAATGCAAAAATAAAATAACAACTTAAATGGTAAAACTGGCCAGGTAGAAAGAGAAACACAGAAATCAAGTAGATTAATTAGCATATCAAAAACCAGAATTGACCTGCTGGAAGGACCAGTAAAGAAGTCCAGTGACAAAGAGAGTGCCATGAAAAGCAGGATAGACCAAATTGAAAAGGAGAATCAAAAGATTATAGATGAAAATTAGTCTTTAAAGACTAGAATTGGGTAAGTAGAAGCTAATGATCTCATGAGACAGGTAGAATTAATAAAACAAAATCAAAAGAATGAAAAATAGATGAAAACATGAAATTTCTCATTGAAAAAAAAACTGACCTGGAAAATAGATACAGAAGAGATCATTTGAGAATTATTGGACTACTTGAAAGCCATTACAAAAAAAAAGTCTAGACATCATATTACAAGAAATTATCCAAGAAAACTGCCCTGATATCTTGAACTTAAGGGCAAAATAGACATTGAAAGAATCCACAGATCGCCCGCTGCATTAAATCTCCAAATGACAACTTCCAGGAATGTTATAGCCAAGTTCAAGAACTTCCAGGCCAAAGAGAAAATACTGCAAGCTGACAGAAAGAAACAATCCAGATAACATGGAGCCCCAGTAAGGAATATACAGGAGCCGACAGCTTCCATGTGGAAGGACCACAAGGCTTGTAATATAATATTCCAGAAGGCAAGAGAACTGGGTCAAAACCAAGAATCACCTACCCATCAAAACTGACTATATACTTTCGGGAGAAAGTATGAGCATTTAATAAAATAGAAGATTTCTAAGAATTCCTAGAATAGCAGGAGTTTTACTTGATGATTTCTTGAAAGATGATGTCTAAGTTCTTTTTTTTTGATCCTGGCTTTCAGGCAGTCCAATAATTCTTAAATTTTCTCTCCTGGATTTGTTTTCCAAGTCAATTGTTTTTTTCCATTAGATATTTCACATTTTCTTCCATTTTTTTTCATTCTTTTGATTTTGTTTGATTGTTTCTTGATGTCTAGTGGAATCATTAATTTCCATTTGTCCAATTCTAATTTTTAAGGCATGATTTCCATGAGTGAACTTTTGAATCTCCTTTTCCATTTGGCCAGTTTTACTTTGTAAAGAGTTTTTTTTTAAGTCCAGTGAATTTATGTGCCTCTTTTTCCAAAGAGTCAATTCTGTCTTTCAAAAAGGTTTACTCTTCAGTGAATTTTTATATATCTTTTCCATTTCCAATTTTATCTTTTAAGAAGTTTTCTTTTTTGGATTTTTGTTCTTCTTTTACCAATTGCTCTATTCTGTTTTGTAGAATATTAATTTCTTCAATATTTTATTGTGCCTCCTTTACCAAATTCAAAATTCTCATTTCCTCCTATGAAGAATAAGATGCTAGGGATCCAGTAGCAGCATCTTAAGTTACACAGATTAATTTTCTTTTACTTTAACTTATTTGAACTGCTTATTTTAGCAATGGACTGTGGTGGTGTCTGACTATAGTAGGCATTGTCTCAATTTACTTGCCTAGAATCACACTCAAATGAATTGGATATTTCACTTACGTAGATCACTATTTTAAAAACTCATTTCAGATCTTTTTTGAATTCTTGTGCAACTTATTCAAATTTCAAAGTATGCTCTATATACAAGAGTTAATTTCAAATTAAGTAATGGATCCATGTAATAGACCATAAGTCATTCTTCTGTAATGATAACTGATTTTAACCTCACTTATCATAGTAAATAGATTAATATCTTGGTTTCACAAACTACTACAACATTTTCCAATTATTCTCATTACACTTTTATATTTTCAAGGACCTGGTAGCAAGCTCAGTATTCATCTACTTGATTGTTTGAATAGCTGAAGTCTTACATACCTACATTTTTATTCCATGTTTTCAGTATTAACCTATCTAATGACTGCATTACCAATCATGATTATAGAAAATCTACCAAAGGAGAAAGAGAGAAAATTAGCTATAGTAAGGGAGAAATGCTCCTCTAACTTTGTGTATCAATGCCAGGTGGAAGTTGTCAATAATGCAAAGCCATGCATAGAACTTGCCAGTTGGGAAACTTTCTATTCAAGAGGAGGAGAGTCCTAAATCAGCTCAAACCAAAATTTCTCTCTCAGCTTTTCCTTGAGACAGAGGTTTGTCTATAGTTCACAAGTGTCACCTATAGTGCTACTGGTATCATAGGTCATTTGCTTCCATAACTTGTTTTGCAAATACAGTCCCATAAGATTTAACTTCAAATGGCAAATATCCCTAATCATATTTTAGAGTTAAATATAATCTTTCTTCATGTTGTTATAACTATATCAATATCAAAAATTACCAGGCTACACATTCTTTCCTAAAAACTAAAATGACCTTCTGACATCAGATTGAAAAAATAATTTCATTCTGAAATTCTACATAGTTACCAAATATATGATAATTTACTCACAATCTTTGAAAGGCACTTTGGACAAAATGCTATAAATCTCCAAATTAACAAACACTAGACTATGTTAGCATTGGGACACTAATACACTTTTGATGGAACTGTGAACTGATATAAACACTCTCAAGAGCAATGTGGAACCATGCTCAAAGGGCTATAAAACTATGCATACCTTTGACTCAGCAATGTCACTACTGGATCTGTATCCCAAAGAGATAAGAGAAAGGACCTATCTTTTCCAAAACATTTTTTAGCAGCTCTTTTTGTAGTGGCAAAGAATTGGAAACTGAATGGTTGTCCATTACTTGGGAAATGGATGAACAAGGTGTAGTATATGGTTATTATTTTTAACAATTTTTCCAACTGTTTACAAATTCAAACAAAATAAGTATTTCTCTCTCTCTCTCTCTCTCTATATATATATATATATGTGTGTGTGTGTGTGTGTGTATGTATGTATATATATATATATATATATATATATAAAGAAGATATTACACAAATGAAATTATATATATCCTGTATGTTTAATTTTTCTTCATACCTATATAATAGAACTGGTCCACTAGTGTCTTAACCCCTCTCCACCCTCCCTGCTTCACATAGGATATTGTCATGGAGACCAACATGTTCATATAAATTAAGCCTTTCCTATTTTATCTTTCAGTTCACTTTCTGGAGGTACTTCTCAGTTTCTTTTTCTTCTAGTATTGATTCTATGGCTTGTTTGGTTCTATGTTCTCTTGGTTTTAAGCACGTCATTTTTCATTATCTTACAGTTCTTTCCAGGTTTAAAAAAAATCAGTTTGTTCATCACTTCTTATGGAGCAGTAGTATTCCATCACAATCACATACCCCAATTTGTTTAACCATTATCAGAAAGCAAATTTCCAAAATAACCACAAAATGTTATCACAGTCAAAGAAGGGACTGTTGGAGTCTGATTGCAGATCAAAGTATGCTAGCTTCCACTTATTTCCCTCGTAATTTTTTATTACATGTGTAATATGTGTCTTCTATCATGACATGGGCAATATGGAAATATACACATAGCATGAAAGCACTGGTATAGACTACATCAGAATATTTACCACCTTGGAGAGGGATGGGCATGAGATGAACAGAAAAAATCTGAATCTTAAAATGTCAGAAAATAATTGTCAAAAATTGTTTCAGCATGTAACTAAAAAAAAATAATGTAGAAAGTATAGACCATAAAAAGAAAAAAAAAACATTAGCCCTTATAACAAAATAAAATATAAAGCTGATTTGAAACATTCACATGAACGTTAGGAATTTATTCATTTGGAAGCCATGTTGGAAGGTTAGGACTCTGCTTCCCCAAGGAGGTGGAGTTTGGTTTTTTTAATATCCTTTTGAGAACAGGGGTTACATAATAAGGAAGGGAGGATGGGGTGAATCAGGAATGAGGTAATTCATTGAAGTTGGAGGTATGTGGGATGATCAGTGGAATTTGATGGATGATAAGATTAGTTACCACGCAATGCTTATCAGAGTGCAACTGGGAGGTGCATATCTATATTAATTAAAGATGTAGGGGAAAGTCCAAAGGTGGGGATGCATGCTCCTAGAAAGCAATTTCTTATGTCCCCTTTGACCTAGAACACTTCTGGAGTTTGGGGTGTCCAGAGAGAAACCTGTACCTCCATATCATATATGATCACCACAAAAATGGCAACTCAGACACAAAACCATTTTACCTTGCAACCTCCCTTTGAGATGAAAAGGAATGTCAGAAGGGCATCACAAGGAGTCCAAGCTGGCAGTCATCCCATAGGACTTTTAACAAATTTTCACTTAAAGAACTTCTAAAAAAATAATCCAGAATTTGAAAGTTCACTTTCTCAGGCCAACATGCCAAACTGAATCCAGACTCAAACCAACTGGTTCCTATCAACATTACATGTCTGGGGGTCAATTTAGCAGGCAGTTAGGCAAGAGATTTTAAATCTCATTGGGACCTCCAATATGTCAACTGGAAATATATAGAATTACCAAAGTTATTGTAATGATGGGTCTTTAATCAGGACAAGGATAATATAATCTTGAAAACTATATAGTCATAGCACTAGGAGTATAATCTGGGAAGCCAGAGCTACAGCACTGAAACTTCCACTGACCTAAAGAAAAGGAGTACTTAAATAGATTTTGGGAAAGCATGAAGGGGAGAAACGGCCAGGTTACCTTGAGTTCACAGAAGCCTCAGAAAGACCAGTAGCTAGAGTCTAGGGTGATTGGAAAGGTACTTAAGTTTGGATTGTCTAGTCCTGGGAAAGAGGCGAAAAACAATTCATAGTTCATTCAATCATTGTCTGTCTTTTTTGTTCTTTGTATTAAAAGTCTGAGAAAGAGTAAGCCTCCAGATTCTGAAAATATCACCTCTCTTAATACCTCCCTGAGTCTATGATAGTGGCAGCAGTGACAGGAGTCAAAACAGACACATCTTCTATTTCCATAGAGGCAAAGAGCAAAGACACTTCTAATTGCCCTGACCAGAAATTGGTGTCACCATGGATATTTGCCTGTCTCTTCTGGAATATGAGTCACAAGAGAACAGAAAAACATGGGAAAAGAAAAGGGGACACTGAGGCATTAATTCAATCAACTTGGTGACTCTTTACATATCTAATGAATTCACCTAGTTGTAAATAAGAGGTCATTAGTGGATAGAAGAAGGGATTTACTAAGATCTTTATAAAGCTTTGTTTAGTCCCTTTTTTGAAGATTCATCATTCCTGGGGGGATTTGGGAGAAGACAGAGCCAAGTCAGTGAGATTACAAGCAACTATGAAACACTATTCAGCGACTGATCTGGAGAAGTGGATTGCTCTTTTAGTCTATGAACCTAAGATGGGGAGAAGTACTTAATAGACTTCCTTACATTCCCTTTCAGTCCATGATCCTCTATTGGAGTGAATATACCTTCCCTATTCCTTTCCCACAAGCCACAGGTGTGTATTACAGTTCCTCTCTATGCAAAACTGATGTAGGAGGGAAATGAGAGCAAATCTAGGAAATGGAGTTGGAGAGGAATATCTCCATATAGTAGTATTCAGTCTAATCTTTTTTTCACTCCATTCTAAATACAATAAAGTATGATGAACTAAAATTAGCTGCTAAATCTTGGAATCTATAAAAGTATTAGAATTTGACCTAAAAGAGTGGAGTCCATTATTTTCTAGGGAGACAGTAGACTTAATATTTTAATATCTTGAGTAAAATTCCATCCTATCTTCTGGATCAGAGGTTCTTAACCTCAGAGTCTAGGGATAGATTTCATGGACAATTGAATATGCATAAAACTACAATAAAGTGAATTATTTTCATTAATCTTTAGTTGAAATTGAATACTTCCTTCAATTAGGATTGTAAGTAAAAAATGTCATGGATCAAGAAGAGTCCATAGACCCCACCATAAGCTNATATATATATATATATATATATATATAAAGAAGATATTACACAAATGAAATTATATATATCCTGTATGTTTAATTTTTCTTCATACCTATATAATAGAACTGGTCCACTAGTGTCTTAACCCCTCTCCACCCTCCCTGCTTCACATAGGATATTGTCATGGAGACCAACATGTTCATATAAATTAAGCCTTTCCTATTTTATCTTTCAGTTCACTTTCTGGAGGTACTTCTCAGTTTCTTTTTCTTCTAGTATTGATTCTATGGCTTGTTTGGTTCTATGTTCTCTTGGTTTTAAGCACGTCATTTTTCATTATCTTACAGTTCTTTCCAGGTTTAAAAAAAATCAGTTTGTTCATCACTTCTTATGGAGCAGTAGTATTCCATCACAATCACATACCCCAATTTGTTTAACCATTATCAGAAAGCAAATTTCCAAAATAACCACAAAATGTTATCACAGTCAAAGAAGGGACTGTTGGAGTCTGATTGCAGATCAAAGTATGCTAGCTTCCACTTATTTCCCTCGTAATTTTTTATTACATGTGTAATATGTGTCTTCTATCATGACATGGGCAATATGGAAATATACACATAGCATGAAAGCACTGGTATAGACTACATCAGAATATTTACCACCTTGGAGAGGGATGGGCATGAGATGAACAGAAAAAATCTGAATCTTAAAATGTCAGAAAATAATTGTCAAAAATTGTTTCAGCATGTAACTAAAAAAAAATAATGTAGAAAGTATAGACCATAAAAAGAAAAAAAAAACATTAGCCCTTATAACAAAATAAAATATAAAGCTGATTTGAAACATTCACATGAACGTTAGGAATTTATTCATTTGGAAGCCATGTTGGAAGGTTAGGACTCTGCTTCCCCAAGGAGGTGGAGTTTGGTTTTTTTAATATCCTTTTGAGAACAGGGGTTACATAATAAGGAAGGGAGGATGGGGTGAATCAGGAATGAGGTAATTCATTGAAGTTGGAGGTATGTGGGATGATCAGTGGAATTTGATGGATGATAAGATTAGTTACCACGCAATGCTTATCAGAGTGCAACTGGGAGGTGCATATCTATATTAATTAAAGATGTAGGGGAAAGTCCAAAGGTGGGGATGCATGCTCCTAGAAAGCAATTTCTTATGTCCCCTTTGACCTAGAACACTTCTGGAGTTTGGGGTGTCCAGAGAGAAACCTGTACCTCCATATCATATATGATCACCACAAAAATGGCAACTCAGACACAAAACCATTTTACCTTGCAACCTCCCTTTGAGATGAAAAGGAATGTCAGAAGGGCATCACAAGGAGTCCAAGCTGGCAGTCATCCCATAGGACTTTTAACAAATTTTCACTTAAAGAACTTCTAAAAAAATAATCCAGAATTTGAAAGTTCACTTTCTCAGGCCAACATGCCAAACTGAATCCAGACTCAAACCAACTGGTTCCTATCAACATTACATGTCTGGGGGTCAATTTAGCAGGCAGTTAGGCAAGAGATTTTAAATCTCATTGGGACCTCCAATATGTCAACTGGAAATATATAGAATTACCAAAGTTATTGTAATGATGGGTCTTTAATCAGGACAAGGATAATATAATCTTGAAAACTATATAGTCATAGCACTAGGAGTATAATCTGGGAAGCCAGAGCTACAGCACTGAAACTTCCACTGACCTAAAGAAAAGGAGTACTTAAATAGATTTTGGGAAAGCATGAAGGGGAGAAACGGCCAGGTTACCTTGAGTTCACAGAAGCCTCAGAAAGACCAGTAGCTAGAGTCTAGGGTGATTGGAAAGGTACTTAAGTTTGGATTGTCTAGTCCTGGGAAAGAGGCGAAAAACAATTCATAGTTCATTCAATCATTGTCTGTCTTTTTTGTTCTTTGTATTAAAAGTCTGAGAAAGAGTAAGCCTCCAGATTCTGAAAATATCACCTCTCTTAATACCTCCCTGAGTCTATGATAGTGGCAGCAGTGACAGGAGTCAAAACAGACACATCTTCTATTTCCATAGAGGCAAAGAGCAAAGACACTTCTAATTGCCCTGACCAGAAATTGGTGTCACCATGGATATTTGCCTGTCTCTTCTGGAATATGAGTCACAAGAGAACAGAAAAACATGGGAAAAGAAAAGGGGACACTGAGGCATTAATTCAATCAACTTGGTGACTCTTTACATATCTAATGAATTCACCTAGTTGTAAATAAGAGGTCATTAGTGGATAGAAGAAGGGATTTACTAAGATCTTTATAAAGCTTTGTTTAGTCCCTTTTTTGAAGATTCATCATTCCTGGGGGGATTTGGGAGAAGACAGAGCCAAGTCAGTGAGATTACAAGCAACTATGAAACACTATTCAGCGACTGATCTGGAGAAGTGGATTGCTCTTTTAGTCTATGAACCTAAGATGGGGAGAAGTACTTAATAGACTTCCTTACATTCCCTTTCAGTCCATGATCCTCTATTGGAGTGAATATACCTTCCCTATTCCTTTCCCACAAGCCACAGGTGTGTATTACAGTTCCTCTCTATGCAAAACTGATGTAGGAGGGAAATGAGAGCAAATCTAGGAAATGGAGTTGGAGAGGAATATCTCCATATAGTAGTATTCAGTCTAATCTTTTTTTCACTCCATTCTAAATACAATAAAGTATGATGAACTAAAATTAGCTGCTAAATCTTGGAATCTATAAAAGTATTAGAATTTGACCTAAAAGAGTGGAGTCCATTATTTTCTAGGGAGACAGTAGACTTAATATTTTAATATCTTGAGTAAAATTCCATCCTATCTTCTGGATCAGAGGTTCTTAACCTCAGAGTCTAGGGATAGATTTCATGGACAATTGAATATGCATAAAACTACAATAAAGTGAATTATTTTCATTAATCTTTAGTTGAAATTGAATACTTCCTTCAATTAGGATTGTAAGTAAAAAATGTCATGGATCAAGAAGAGTCCATAGACCCCACCATAAGCTCTTGGATTTTGTCCAATAGGTCCAGAACATAAATAAATGTTAAGAACTCCTGTCCTAGATTAAATTCAAATGTAGCCAGTTGATCTGGTGGCTTGAGTACCTTTTGGTAGGAATATTGCAGGTTTTTAGGAAAAGGCTATCATTTGGAGAAAGAAGCTTTCTCTTGAGACAAGACTTAAGTAGAGTGTCATCTGATGAGACAATTCAGATAACTATGCCTGCATAATTAAACTTCCTTGCTGAGTCATTGACTCAAAGACACATTTACTTTTTATAAGCTTAAAGCTTATAAAAGCACCACGAAGGCAAACAACTTCATGTAAATCCAGTTTCACACAAACATTCCTATAATGTAATAGGGTAGTTCAGATATTGCACACAAATAATTAAACTCCTACTTAATTAACAGAGACAAATGATCTTTCTATATGCTGAAGAGTGATTGCCTTGAAGCCACATATCCGAAGGAACTCATGTCACACAGGTATCATCAGAATTCTTTAACTTTTGGTTGTGACTATGTGTGAGGTCAAATAAAGATTCTCTAGCTAGCACTTATATTGTGCTTTAACATTTGCAAAGAACTGTATTATTCTTATCTCATTAGATCTTCACACCAGCCCTATGAAGCAACTGCTATCATTATCCCCCATTTAAAGATTAGATAATTCTGTTTGAAAGAGTTTAAATGCCCTGCCCAGGGGCACATAGCTATTAAGTGCCTGAGACTAGATTTCAAATCTGGTCTTCCTGATTCCAAGTCAAGTGATTTAACTATAGCTGCCTACCAGCCATATTAACATCTTCTACTTCTCCAGTTTAGCTTCTTGTTATTGTTCTAGTGGTTCTGTGGTACCCAAATCTCCTTCCTAGCAAGAGTAGCAATCATGACCTGAGACAAAACTATGGCAAAAACTGACCTAAGTAAAAGAGATAAAAAGGGAAACTACATTTTACTAAAAATTAACAGAAACAATGAATTACTATAAATACTAAATATATATTCACCAAATTTCACAGTGCCTAATCCTTTTTTTAAAGGTTTACAAAGTGCACTATTTTAGTTATTTTTCCAGATTACATGTCAGTTGATTACATAACTATTTTCAATATTTGTTTTCTGATATTTTGTAGTCTAGATTCTCTCCCTCCCTCCTATCTCTCCCCCTTCCCCAAGAGGCTGGGTAATGTACTGAATGTGTGCATTTTTAGGTTTTTGGGTTTAAAAGTGAATGACTGGAGTAAATCCTGTTATCCTTTCAGACTGTCTTAGACTCAGCTTGGAATTTACTAGAATTCTCAGGTGGCTATAAGGGTTGGAGGTTTCCAGCTGCCACTCGACTCTCTGAGCTCTCTGGGCTAAGCAAGGTCTGGAAGGCAGTTCTTCCTTAGCTCTGGCAAATTCCCTTCGAAACCTTTGGGAATACCAGATTGTCAGTTTGAGAAGAGGGAGGTGACTCTTTGGCAGTGGCTGAAGTGAAAAGACTGACAGAGAGAAGAAAAGAAGATCTTCTTCTCTGATCTCTGTAAGAAAGCAGAGAAAGGACAGGCTCTGGCATATCCAAGCAGGTAGCCATTCTTGCCTCAACCAGAACCAACTTTTGGCTAGGTTGGCAATACAGCAATTGCAGAAATAACATCTTGTGACAGTATTTTAAGACTTATATATTATTTTATAAGCTATTAGAAATAGGCTTAACTAGATAGATTTTGGGGAAGATAGAGATAAGGGAGAGAAGGTCTGGTTTTGACTAGATGGAAGACAGTTCCATGAGGAATCTTAAATTTGGGTTGGTAGGAGGTAGAAATCCATTAGTATTAGCGATATTTCCTGTTAAACATTTCCTTTTAAGTTTTAATAAATAGAGTTATTTTATATATATGTCTCTGAGACTGTTTATAGCCAGTCCATTTACCAGGCCCAAGAGTATACCAAATGCTCACCTTTAACAGCTAATCAACTGGCCTTTTACTAACAAAAAAGAAGAGACTATACAAATACAGATACAGTTTCAATACCATCCTTACAGTATGTGTACATAGATTATCATATAATATGTGCATGTGCTATGTGTACATATATTATCATACAATATATACTATCCTGTTCATCACATTGTGAAACAAGACATATATTACTTATTTACACCCAAGAAAAATTCATGGAGGAAATAAAGTGAAGAATTACATGTTTTAATCTGCATTTGGACTCTATCTGTTCCTCTTTTATGGTGGATATCCTTTTTTATCCTGAGATCCTTGGACTTGTCTGAATTCTTGCCTTGTTGATAATAGTCAGTTAGTTATCATTTATTATTGTTGTTACTATTGTGCGGAGAAAAAAGAATTAATTTGTTCTTCTCAGGATGGACCCCCATCCTAGATCCTATTAGGGAATGAAAGCCTGTTTAGGGTTTCAGATAAGATCTCAAGGACATTTTATTATTTTCACTGGCCCAGTGAGTTCGGAGGCTTCTTATCTCAAGGAAGAAAACCACTAGACTATCCTACCTCCTTATCTCCTCTGACTTTTAGGAACCAGAGGTGTCCCTCATGAAGACAGGATTATCCTCCCCACCACCCCCACTGTATCGTGATGAAGCTCATGCTATGTAACTTCTTGTTTTCTAATTAGGTAGACTTTCACGCCTAGACTGTAAGTTCGACCCTCAGACCAAGGAGTATCAGACAGAGGGGGGTGGAGGTCTTGCATCAGAAATCTATAAAATGCTTGTATCTGCACTCATGCATGGGGCATTGCCTTTAGGGAGGTGTTCCCTTCCTCCAGAGAAAGAGTAAAGATTGCATCTTCTACTATGCACTCTCTGACTCCAGGTTTACAATTATAATTTGAGTAGGTAGTCTTTTTATTTCATCCCACACACTATGTACAATGTTCTTCTGGTTCTGCTCACTTCACTTTGTATACAATCTTGTTGGTCAATTCTTATGGCACAATAGCATTCCTTTACAATCATGTTCCACAATTTGTTCAGTCATTGTCCAATTAATGGACATCTCTTCAAGTTTCTAATTCTTTGCCACCCACAAAAACAGCTGCTAAAAACATTAGTTAGGTTTGTGTGTACCTCTGTGCAGATGTGTGTGTGTGTGTGGTCCTAGATATGTTGAAGGATGAGAGTGTGAGTTGAGAAATATGCCTCTGTCTAGAGGGAATGAGATAGTGCTATTCTTTGATTCCTATCTGGGGAAAAACTAGGGCTGAGAAGGCACCAATGTATGTGGAGGGAGTAGGGGGAATAGTAGAGAGGAGTTACCCGGAGCTGGGACAAAGCAAGTTGCCCTGGTGAATGGGGTTCAGTGGGGTCATGAACCTGGGGGGTATGGAGAGCATGGGTGCTAAAGGATCCCGTGTCTGGATGAGATGGAGCTTCTTATTGATTATGGAGATAGTTGGATTAGTTCACAGTTGGTGGAACAATGGTCTTGTGTTAAAGGGCTGTAAGTAGAGGGTTTAGGTAAACCAGCTTCAGGGAGATTAAGATAAATCTGGAGGACCTGCCTAGTTCTGGAAACTCCAAAGGGATGGTTTGGGAGAATATGGGTACACCTGGGTCTGACTCTATTTAGTGGCTATAAGACAGCTGCAGCCAGGGCATACCCAAAGGTATTAGATGGGGCCAAAATATTGCAGGAATTTAGGGCTCTACCATAAGCTATAACCATGCCCTATCTTCCACCTGTCTTCTTCCTCTACTTTGGCCCCTTGTTTCTTCTCCAAAAGTCCACCTCCTCGATGTTTCTTTCTTTCTTTCTTTTTTTGTTTGATATGTATTTCTTTTTTATTTTTATTTTAAGAAAAATTTTCCATGGTTACATACACCAAGTCCCAGCTCCATTTGGCTTAGAGTCCTACCTAAGTTGTTTCTTAGCCCCTGCCCCTGCCCATTAGCTCCAACTCACTTCCAGCCTCCTGAGCTCCTTTCCTATGGAACAGTAGAGCATGGTCTCAATGGTTCTTTTCAGTAGTCTAGGGCATAATTTTGATTTTACATATTTTCTTCTGGGGGGAGGTAGGCAAAGGCCTCTTCTTCCCTTTCCCCTTCCCCAACTCTGTTCACACACAAGCTCTTGCTAAAGGAGACATTTGTTTCCCATCACTTTAAGGACAAATCTCTTCCCAAATCATCTCTTAGCTAGAAGTCAGGACTTGGGTGCCCATCATGTTTCTTCTTTAAAACATCAAACACTTAAAAGAGTTTGAAATTTCAAGGTAATAAAAATGTAAACAGTAGCTACTTCTGGCTAGAATCCCGGGAGAGACAAATGTCTTGTCTGTCTCCCTCTATGCCTCGATTCTTCCCTCCAGTGGACAGAAAGGAGACCAGGAAAAAATATCTTATAGTTCAACTGGCAGAGGCTTGGTAGGAGACCCTGGGGAGGCAGGGAACTATCTAGCCTTAGAATCAGTATAAAGTCAGAAAGGGGAAGATACCACAATGCATCCAGAATAGTTTGGCATTGTGCCAGACCCTGCCTTCTCTGGTTTTTCACTGAGCCACACTTAAGGAAGAAGGAAACCTTGCCTGAGCCCTTTCTCCTGCCTATCGTTTAAGCTCTCCAGGAAGCCCACATTGTACCAATTAACATAGCTAAAATGCTTTCTGCACTGATATTGCTTAGCTGGCTCCATCTGCAGTGAGGATCCTTTCCCCCAAAGTAGGGAAGCCAACATATATCCTTAGCTGGCCTTAAGGACAGTTTATCTCAGATGAATTTCTAGGTCGGGTAAAGAGAAGTACAGCTAGAGATCTCACTATCAAGGAAGACCTGAGTGCAGGGGAAGGAGGGAGATGAATTGGAGGGGTAGTGGTCTGGGGAGGCAAGAGAGAATCATCTCATCTCATCTCATCTCATCTCATCTCATCTCATCTCATCTCATCTCATCTCATCTCATCTCATCTCATCTCATCTTATCTCTAGGCCTGGTTTGATATGATCCCTAGACTTTAGTGTGGTGGATTTATGCATTTGCTGAAGAGATCAGACTTAGTTCCAACAAAACACTAGAAAAGATGAATGGTTAGGATGGCAAAATCAGAGGATTTTAGAACTTGAAGGGATTTTAGATAGTCTAGTCCCATGTTGGCAAACCTATGGCACACATGTCAGAGGGAGCTGCTCCTTTCCTCATCTCTATGTACACCTGAGACATTTCTCACATCACATGCTCATTTGCCCAGCAGTCCAATGGGAGTACTTCCTCCCTCTCCTGACTGGGATGAGGTGGGAGACTCACATGTGTCGTGAGGATTGTAGTTTGGGCATCCAGTCTCTAAAAGTTTCACCATCACTGGTGTCTAGTCCAACCCACTCATTTCTTTTATTCTGTTATTTTTTTTAAGAAGCCAAAGAAAGAATATTAGAGATTTTTTTTATTTCACCTCCTTCATTTTGATACCTTTGGTTTATAGTTATTACCTGATATCTCACCCCCTTCCAAACCACTAGCCACTGAACTCTTCCTTGGAACAAAGAAAAGCAGTTAAAACTAGAGACTCTGTGACTAAGTTTGCTTTGCTTAAGTAGTCCTCAGCTAGAGAGATAACTTTCATTTATTTTTCTCTATGACAATTATTCCAACCTACCCATTTAAAAAACAAACCAACAACCTTACCTTCTGTCTCAGAGTCCATGTGCTAAGGCAGAATCCATACTAAGATTCCAAGGCAAAAGAGTGGTAAGGGTTAAGCAATTGGGGTTAAGTGACTTGCCCAGGTTCACACAACTAGGAAGTATCCAAGATCAGATTTGAACCCAGGACCTTCTGTCTCTAAGCCTGGCTCTCCATCCACTGAGCCACCTAGCTGTTCCACAACCTAACCATTTTACATAGAATTACAGAATTTCAAGATTGGAAAGAGTGACATATACCTGAAAGGAATCCCCAGAATAATATTGCCAAGAAATGGCTTAAAGGCTCAGAAATAGGGAGAACTGTTATTTTCTGAGGCAGCCTATTTCACTCTGGGATAGCTTGCATTATTAGAAAGTACTTCTGCCATATCCTGTCCCCACATTGGACTCTGCAATATTCACCCACTCTTCCTAGTTCTGCCTTCTCAGGGCAAATAGAACACAGTACTTATAGTCCTGTGGCAATACTAAGATAATACTTGACAGTATTTCGAATACCAGAAGAAGGTTATCACATCTTCCCTATCCCCTCCCCTCATCCTTGTGTTTTCTTCACACTAAATATGTCTATTTCTTTCAATTGATTCTCAGTTAGCTCTTGAATTCTGGCTGTCCTCATCTGGACACTCTCTGGTTCATCAATATCCTTCTTGAATTATGGTGCCTAATATCCTAGATGTGGTTTGATTAATGCAGAGTATAGAAGGCTTAACACCTCAGATTTCAATCCTGGGAACTATATCTCTTTTATACAGTACAAGACTGGACTAGAATTTGGGGAGTTGGATTTTTATTTGGCTGCCAATTCATATTATTGAGTCATAAGGAGCTTGCAGTTGACTTAAAAGCCCAGAAATAAATATTTATTAATAAGCACCTCTTATATGCCAGGTAATTTATAACTCTTATCTCATCTGATTCTTACCCTGGGAGGTAGGTGCTGTTATTATTACAGTTTTATAGTTGGGGAAAGAGGAAACTGAGGCATACAAAGACTAAGTTACTTGCCCAGAAACTCATAGATAGTGAAATAAGGAAAAAAACAACTCTTTGTCTTAGATCTGACAAAGTTTAATGAAAAACCACAAACCCAAGAGTTTCTCCTGCCTGAAATAAACTAACCTCGCTACACCCCGAATTCTCTCAGATTCAAAGTTCCCTCCTTGGCATGGGATTGGTCCTTATATAGACCAATCTTGTGCCCAGAAATAGGCCTATTTCTATTGCCCTAGCACGATTGGTCCAATTCCAGATTAATCCCTTGCCAGGAAGTAGGGGGTGTGGTTTCTCCCCTAGCACCACACCAGGAAGTAAGGGAGAGGGATCCTGGGGCACACTGGGGGATGCAGTTTTCCCAGCCACAATATTTTAAAACCTACATTCACCCCTATGATCCTTTGGGAGCCATTATCCCCAGTGTATCATAACAAACATAGACTAAAGATACATACATTCTTGCAAGGGGAAAATACAACAACCTGGGGATAATGAAACAAAAGAGAAACAAGAACAAAACCAATTAGGGAGCTGTCCCCTTTTGCATAACAAAGTACATATAAGTAAATGTATTCAACCCCCCAAAGTTCAATTCTGCACATCCGGTTTGCTCAGGAACTCCTGGAGCAGTGTGCTTTCTCCACGGCATCTCCATGGCATCTTCCCCAAGGAGTTCAGTCTCTGGATTCCAGGAGGAAGCAAATTTCTTACTCTTAAAATTACTTTTTTAAAAGAATTTAAATTTTTCATTAAAAGATAATAACACACTCCCCCCTGAGGAGGATATAAAGAAACATTGAAATTGCATAGGGATGCATGGCTAAGGAATGAGATATATGAATTATTGCCAAATAAAATTAACAAAAACTATCACAAAAATCCAAATGTTATATGAAAAAAATCCTAAATAAGGAAAAACAAAATCACAACAGGTCCTTGAATAATGGCCCAATTAAAGCAATCCATATGCAGCATCATGCACTTACCCACTTAGCAGCCAGGACCATAGTCAAAAGCATGAAAGATGGAAAAGGGACTAGATTTTTGGCAGCAAATGGGAAATGACATATCCTGGTATGATCTTTTGTTGTTTCTCAGGGATAGGGGAGCCAGAATAGCCAATTGTTAGGTACTTGATAGAAAGTATGTCAGAAGGAGTATAGTACAAGGAATCCTGCATCTTAACATATGTCAAGTGTTGCAACCTCATGTCTCGCACACAGTTCAAGTCCTTTTGTATTGGAGCAGAATTTCAGCAGTCCTACCTGGATTGGTTTCTTTTTGATCAGTGTGCTCTTTTGGTACTATTCAGGGTAAGTCTGTGCTTCTTTGGCATTGTGCAGGTGAAGTCTGTGCTCCTTTTTTGATCCCTTTTCTTTGAATTAGACACAGTGATGAAGCAAAGTCCCATAATAGTGACAGTTTCAACAGTCTAAGGCTGTTAGGCAGGCAGTTACAGTCAGGACTAATGGACATTCTAAACCTACACTAGTGCAAAATTAAAAAATTCTCTTACAATATTGGTGACATGCTTTGGAAAAGTAAAAATGCACATGCAATTATAAAAATGTTCTAAAAATCAAAAATATAAGCAACTATAATATATATAGTGTATATATAATCAGTGTCACTCAAGGAGAGGAAGAATATAAAGGTTTCTTACCCCAAAATTTAGATGCGTCTCCTTCTTAACTTAGCCATGATCCACTGTGTGAGTGCAAATGATTTTTCTCAAAGTAAAGTTTTACAAAACAATAGGCAATGGTTAATACATGTTCAAATAAAAATATCAAAATTTCAAATTTCACAAGTTTTCTGTCCAACTAGTTTATGGATTTCCACAAAGGTATCTATTCAGGTTCAAATATAGGATGGTACAAAAAGAGACAGTGTAACAGAATATATATCCAATAGCAAAAATACAATAGTTAAAAATGACATAGCGTAACAGCAATATTATAGATTAACCAACACAGTTTAAATATGGAGCCACAAATTTTCCCTTCAAAAGATTTGCATCAATAACAATATAGTGTCTGTTTTAAAAATACAAAGACTCTATTGTAAAGGCTCAAAATACTGTAAGTCATTTTGAGGTGCTTTTACTACTTGCAAAATTGAGTTAACTTTAATAATGATCCAAATTTCTAGTGATTTGGATATTTCATTATGCTTATTAGACAGTGCTTAACTTTCTAAAAGAATCTGTTCAATGACAGGCATTAATAAACTCATGTATATACTTGCAATATTTTGTTGGAAGGGAAATATTCCTTTTCTATTTCCAGAAATCAAAGGTTGGCATACTTTCTGATTCCAGGGTTCTAACTCACACCTTCATGAAAATATTTGGGTGGTACCATGGGCACCCCTAGGCTGAGGAGCAGCCTCACCCTGAGGATAACATAGACGAGATCCACTTTGGATTTATTGTTGTTGGTCTGAGTTATAGTTTGCCTGATTTGGATTTGGATGTGAGTATTATTGCCATATTTGTCAGGATTTCTAAAGGTGTTATTATTCCTGAAGTTATTTCTGAAGTTATTATTCCAAATTGCCTGTTTCCAATTCCTACAATTCATCATTATGTGACTCCTTTTTGCACAGAAGTGGTATATTAATGATTGATGTGTGGATTCTTGCAAAAGGACAATGGCCACTGCTTGACCTTCTTTCTCTTTTTTATCAAGTCTTTCTGTTAAGGTTTTTAGTTCTTTCTTTAATTTTGCTACCCAATCATTTGTTTCCACATGTTTTTGTTCATGGCTTTTAGATATGTATACTGCAACCCTGTGCAATTTCTCAAGGTCCCTATTAGGCCACGTTGGGCAGTTAGTTTTAAAATAGTCCTGGGCCACTTTAGAGAAGTTGTTCACAAATTGCCTCCTTATTTGCTGTACATCCCTTTCTCTAGTGAGGTCAAGATCTATGTACCTTCCTTCTAGTTCAATTGTTCTGTCCATAAGTTGGGAAGGTGACTCATCCTCCAATTGTTTAAAATTTTTTAATTTGGTCCAAGTGCCTGGCCTGGTGGAACATTATCGCATTACCTTTAGCAATGCCTCCTTGGCACAACATAACGCAAATATTCATCTTCATCATTTATATTCCATTTTAGGTCATGTTCTGGCTAATGATCCACATTCCTTCCTCAAGCTTTATTAACAGTGGAAATAATTTTGCCTTTCTCCCATTCAGTCAAAAAGACCTGGAACAAGTTTTGTACATCCTGATAAGCAGGATCATATGTATGGAATATGTTGTCCAGGGCCTTGATGACAATTGGTTTGTCTTCATGACAACAATTGGTTTGTCTTCAAATGAGGGGATATTTTGTTTGAATTTTTTTATATCCTGGGGAGTAAGTGGTGTGTGGTGCCTTAAGGTCACCACATCCCTATTTGTCTATAATATGGGCACTTCTCTTAAGGAGAAAAGGCCTTCATATGATTCATTCATTGTCCTAGTCTTTTTTTGTGGATGTTTGTGTCGATACTGAGAAAGCAAGGGGAGGAGGGGAGAGGAAAGGGGAGGAACTGGATTTGGGGATGGGTAGGGCTGGGCGCTAGGACAAGAGGCAGGAGATGGTGGGGCACTGGAAGAAGGGACAGGGGATGACAGAGTGGTCAGGAGCTGTATGAGCCATGAGAGGAGAAATTCCACCTGAGGTACAGGTGGGGAAGGATCTTTCCTCTGAGGTGTAGATGGAGAGGTATTTTCCACCTGAGGTAGAGTTAGAGAGGGATCTTTCTGTTGTATCTGGAGACCAGACAAGGATCTCTTTAAAACCTCCATTTAGGCATGCATTTGGGTCTGCATTTGAAATGCATGTTAAACAGGCAGGCCTTTTGTTGTTTATGGTTGTGTTTAGAAAAATAAAACCTCTCAAGATGAGTAAAAGATTTGTAGAAAGGAAAAGCCAGTCTGAGCCCTTAAGGTTTTCAAAAACCTCAGAGGACAAAAGGTTGTTGAACAAGGTTGCCTAAAGAGTGTGCAACATTGTATTGTACTTTTAGCTAGTACTGAACAAAAACAAAAACGAAAACAGCAGGTGCAAGTGAAAAGGCTCCCAGGCAGGAGCCCAGGGACAGGGTTGGGCAGGAAATTGGAGGTTGCACAGGGGTGGAGGAGAACTTGAGAAATCCATGTGAGTGGAGGGGAGAAACAGGGGTCTCTGTGCTTGGGGTTTGGGGAAAGGATGTATACCTTACCTGCTTCTGAAGAATTCACAGCAGAGAGTCTTGAGGGAAGCAAGCAGAGACTGCAGGCTGGGAAGGGATCAGGTAGGAGCAGGGAGCACAGGGATTGCCCCAGGGGGAGGGATGAAATTGGGGTGGTGGTGATGGGGCCTCAGCTGAGCCCCAAAAGGGAGAGGCTCAGCTAGGGGGCAAGGCAGGAAGAAAGAGAGAGAAAGAGAAACAGTAGCAAAAAACAGGAGGTAGGCAGAAAGAAAGGAAAAAAATGGATAGTACTGAATCTGGGGTGCTCAGGGGAGATCTGGATTTGGGGGGAGGCAGTGGTAACAGGGAGGCAGAAAAGGTGGAGGAAGTGGGGAACAAGGCTGGTGGTAAAACAAGGAGAGAGGGGGTCAATTGGAGGATTTGTTGGGGGGGAACCTGGCTCAGCAGGGGATGCTGATGGGAAAAAAAGCTGGGGGGGAGGGGAAGAGGGCAGCTGGAGAAGCTGGATTGAAGGGGGAAGAGGGAGGAGAAGATGTCAGGAAAAGAGCCCTGAGGTGGTCTTAGATCTGAAAACTTTAATAAAAAAACTACAAACCCTAGAGTTTCTCCTGCCTGAAATAGACTAATCTTACTAAACCCTGAATCCTCTCAGATTCAACATTCCCTCCTTGGTGTGGGATTGGTCCTTATATAGACCAATCCCATGCCAGGAATTAGGGGGTGTGGTAGTATGGGGTTGATCCATTCAAGGCCAATCCCACCCAGGAAATGAAAGGGGAGGGACACCTGGGGCATGCTGGGGGATGCAGTTTCCCCGATCACAATATTTTAAAACTCACATTAGTGTCTGAGAATAGATTTGAACTCAGATCTTCCTAACTCCAGGTCTAGTACTCTATTCACTGAAGCGCATAGTGTAAGGGTTAAAAAATTAAAGGTTGGATTAAATTTATGAGAAATTTGGTTGCCGTAATTATTACTCAAATCAGAATGACTTTTTAGCAATTTATTTATAAAATAGAGGGAAAGAGTGAAAGTAAGGAAATCAGAGAGAGAAGATAATTACTCTGGCCTGGTCCAAATCAGGCAGGGCTTCAGAGGCCCCAGCAAAGGGGGCCCAGGGGTAAATTACACAAAGGTTTTAGCCATGAGGCCTCCTCCAAAACAAGGGGCCTCTCTGAAGGCTAATATCTCTCAGAAAAGGCCAGGAAAGGGAGTCAGTCTTTTTCATTCATCCAAGTGGTAGTTCTAAGGGAAAAATCAAAGAGCAGTCCTAGGTCCTAGGCTGGAGCTCCTTCGAGTTAAAGTTGAAGGTGAAAAGCCTAATCACAGGAAGTTCTTGCAACTTTTAAAGACCATTCCTTTTATCACTTCCTGCGCCTTCCTTCCACTTTACGTGGACCAATTACAGTTCTAGTTTTGCTTAGGACTTCCTGGGGGCAGGCAGTCGATTCTGATTCATCATCCACTATCGCACACATTGGTCACAGACCTCCCCCACTTAAGGATAAGTGGGTTATATACACTTCTGGTGTCTAAATCTAAAACTGGGCAGGGGAGAGTTAATCCCATCTTCACAATAGCCTTCTCCATCCTATAAATGCGAAGATGATTTTTTGAAAGTCAAGTCTTTTGAATTTTATCATATAAGATATAGCCCAAAGCTCCAGCCTAAGATCTTTTTGAATCCTCTTATCTATTGTGTTAGGTAGGGGCCAGGTTATGAAGGACTTTAAAATCTTTTTATTAGATCTTAGAGTTCATTGGAAGCCACTGAAGTTTTTTGAGTACTAGGCTGATGTGGTTGATCCCTATTTGAGGAAAATCCCTTGAGAACTGATGCAGAGTGAAGTGAGCAGAACTAGGCAAACAATTTATGTGATAACAACATTGTAAAAACAACTGTGAAAGTTTTAAGATCAATGAAATGTCAAACCATGATTCCAGAAGAGATGTTGCTGACCTTCAATCTTCTGCCAGAGATAATACCTCAGAGTATAGACTGAGACAGATTGTTTTGATGTGGCCAATGCAAGAATTTGTTTTGCTTCATTCTGCGTATCTGTTACATGGTTTTTGGTTGTTTTGTTTCTTTCCAAAGGCAAGGAGAGAGTTATGGAGAAGGAGAAAAAAAGAGATTATTATTCAGTGAAAACAATTTGGAAACAATTTAACTTAATCTTTAAAAGAAAAAAGGAGAAAATCACTTGAATCCTCTCTTATAACAAGGAATAATGAAACAAAACCAACTGCCTCAGCTAAAGTGTTTAACAGTTTAGGCAGTTTTATGGAGTCAAAGTTCTCCACCTCTCCAAGGAAAGTAGGAACAAGGACAAGAAAATTTCCACATTTCTTCTCCAGGGTCAAGACTGAACATCACATTTTCACAGAATTTGGGTTTGTCTTATTGTTCCTTTCCAATTACTCGAGTCATAATCTATATTTTCTCCTGATTCTGCTTACTACATACCACATCAATTCATATACTTTTAAAAGCTATGTGGCCCTTGCAGATTATCTAACTTTTGACAGTTTCCTCAGAAGTAAAATGAGAATAATAATAGTACCTACCTATGTTCTATGTTGTGAGGATTAAATGATTATTTAGCATAGTGTCTGACACATAGCAGATACTTAATAAATGCTTGTTTCTTTGGCTTTGGCACAGAATCTCAGGGGCCCCTTCTAAGGCATTTGCAGGGATAGTCTCATTTTTGTTCCCTTCATGATAGCTCAGTCCTCCTTTCTAAGTCCTTGAGGTTTATGTTACTGTCTCTTATGTTTAGTACCTAGTATGTCTTGTACCTCAGAAGGTCATCCTGCATTTCCCTGTCCCCTCAAAGAGACTTTTCATAATCCACCCACTTCTTACTCTCCCTTTACTTTAGGCTATATTAAATTGGAGCAGATTACCTGGTGATCAGCATTTAGCAAACAGAACTCCCAAATGGCCAAAGATGGAAGAAGAGGGGTTCTTGGGTACTCATTTCCTCCTGTTTCCTTTCACAGAGCAATCCGGGTGCTCTTGAGGTTTTTGGTGCTTGGGACCAACTCAGGTTCAAGATTATCTCCAATTCCATCTTGGAGTCCTTTTTATGGACTCAGAGTTGGAAACCCAAAGAGGTGAGCAGACCCCAGGGTTAGATACTATTAAGGATTTTAAGAGTTTTAAGCTTTATTCCTCTTCAGTAAGGTAATTCATGATGTTCAATGGTCATTGAATAGGAAATAAGGGAGATTGGAGGAGCTCTATACACAGGACTGCCTCAAACAGTCTTTTTCTTCTTCCCTCTTTCTTATCTGCTATCACTAAGATGCTTTCTGACACTATCTCCTTCTTCATTCCAGGCTCACACAAAAAGGTAGCCCTATTCCTTATGAAGTCTAATTCCTCCACCTGCAAAAGCAATCCCATTCTATCCTTTCACCTCCACCATATTTCACCCTGCTCTCGGCACGTTTTCATTTATGTTTGATATTTTCCCATTTACTAGACCCTCCTCTACTGTCCACACATATGGTCATGTCTTTCACATCCTCAAAAAACCCTCCCTTGATCCTTCTGTCCTCAATAACTATCATCTAATATTTCTCCTGCAATTTGTGGCTAAACTCCTTTAGAAGGCCATCTAGATAGGTACCTCTGCTTCCTCTCCTCTCACTTTTTTTTAACCTATGCTCCATCTTCCCATCTGATCATCTAACACAGGGGCTGGCAAACTTTTTGGCTGTGAGAGCCATAAATGCCACATTTTTTAAAATGTAATTTCGTGAGAGCCGTACAGTGCTCACAGTGCCGCTCCTGTAATAGTGCCTGAAAAAAAAATTGACTTTATGGCTCCTGCAGAAAGAACCATATCTGGCCCTCAAAAGAGCCAGATATGGCTCAAGAGCCATACGTTGCCGACCCCTGATCTAACAGAAATTACTCTCTTCAAAGTTACCAGTGATCTCCTACTTGCCATATCCAAAAGCCTCCTTTTCAATTCTTATTCATCTTGATCTCTCTTTAGCCTTTGACACTGTTGATCCCCCATTACTCCTCAATACTCTCTTTTCTCTAGGCTTTTGAGACGCCACTCTCCTCTGGTTCTCTTCTTACATATTTGACTGCTCCTTTTCAATCTCCTTTGCTGGACCCCATTCCAGATCATGCCCTTTAACTGTAGGTGCTCCTCATAATTCTGTTCTAGGTCCTCTTCTCTCCTCCCTCTGAACTACTACCTTGACGATTTCTTTAGCATAGCCAACTCTATGCTGTTTCTCAAATTTTCCTGTCTTGCCCTAACCTCTCTGTTGATCTCTAGTCTAGCATCTCCAACTGCCTTTCAGATATCTCAAATTGAATGTCCAAAATAAAAATGGGCACATGATTTAGTAATAAAGGGTGATACCATAAATATATAGGAGAAGCATAAATCAGTTTACCTGGCAGACCTATGAATAAGAAGAAAATTTTAAAAAGACATAAAGAACACTTTACGATGTAAAATTGGTAACATTGACAATATTAACTTTAAAAATTTTTGCATAAAAAAAACTAATGCAAACAAAATTAGAAAGGAAACAACAAACTTGGGGAAATATTTATAGCAATTATCTCTGACAAAGGCCTCATTTCTCAAATATATAGAGAATGGAATCAAATTTATAAGCATGTAAGGCCATGTTGGTGAAACTATGGCACATGTACTAGAGGGGGCTGCTACCTTCCCCCTCTCCACATGTACCTGAAGACATTTCTCGAATCATCAGTCCCTCTGCCCAGCAGACCAATGGGAGCACTTCTTCCCTCCCCTATTTCATGATGTGCCATATGTCTACTTGGAAGTGAGTAAGCCTGGACAGAAATCTTGTCTGGGGGAGTATAGCTGAGGTCAAACTTAGCCCCTGTGAGTCTTATGTATGCAAAGAATCCAGAACTTTGTCCAGATGTTCCTAACCCCACTGTAGTCAAGTAATCGGGTATCTTGCTCCATGTTCCTGGAATTATGGCTCCCACATTTGCCACAAGGCCTCTTCCATCCCAGGATTCTATGACTTTTCTATCTGTGGTCAGAGGCAAGGAGTGGGAGGAGGAAGGGTGGTCTTTAAATCTGATTGGGAATAGGGTTTCAAAAATGGGGAATCAGCAACTATCAACAATTTGGAAATGGGTCTTGATCAATAACAGATGTTAAATGCACATCGGCTATGAGGGAGAGGTTGGGGGGTGAAGGGGAAAGTAAGAGCATGAATCATGTAACCATGTTAACTTTTCTAAAAATAAATATTATTAAATGTTAAAAAAAGGGGGGGGGGAATCAAACAGGGCTAGCATAGCTCTGGAGACCTACACAGGGTATAGAGGTCCTGAGTAATATGGATAAAGGAATCAATGGCAATTTAGTAGATGACACAGGGGATTTTATTGGTTGGGAGGGTGTGTGGCAATAGGTTAG
Source organism: Gracilinanus agilis (assembly GCF_016433145.1). NCBI lineage: Eukaryota > Metazoa > Chordata > Mammalia > Didelphimorphia > Didelphidae > Gracilinanus > Gracilinanus agilis. The sequence goes on along the minus strand of NC_058130.1, from coordinate 737,053,969 downwards.
ATACTCATCTATATCTCCAAAAATCTTCACAAGGAAGGAGAATGAATAGGGACAAGTTCTCCACTTGAGATCACAAAATCAACTTCAGGACCACAAATGGGGAGGTATGGTAAAACAACATCTGAGAAAAGCCCTGAGGATTTCAATGGACATCCAGGTCATTATAAGTCCACATGATAACATGAAAATGAAAAAAGCTAATTCAAACTTGGACTATATTCAGAGGGGCCAAATGTTAGGAGTAAGAGGTGATAGTCTTACCCATATTATGTTCTGGGTAGGCCAAGTTGCTAGTACATAAAGCTCCACATTTATGAAAGTTACTTCTAGATGGAGACGTGTCACCAGACAAATATTTTAGGAAATGAGCCAGGAACTTCCAGAGAAGGGTGACAAGGATATAGAGGAAACTCAACTTATACAAGGATCAGTTGAAGGAACTGAGAATATTTGACTTGGAGAAGATAAAGTTTGGGGTTTGAGATGGAGGGGGATATAAATTTGATTTCAAGTAGTTGAAGGGTTGTCACAATGGAAAGGTTTTAAATTGTCTGGTTTCACCCAAGAGGTCAGAATGGAGAATGGGGTAGGAGGAGTGCAGAAAGACAAATTTAGGCTAGATCTAAGGAAAAATTTCCTAAGGATCAGAAGTATCTAAAAGAGAAATGAACTGCCTCTGGGAGATAGTGAGCCCTCCATAACTTTATGTGGATACTGGATATTTACTGGCTGTGAGGAGCCATAGAGGGTATTCCTAGTCAAGTATAGGTTATGCCAGATACCCTTTGAGACCCTTTTCAGCTTTAAAACTGACATATTATGATTCTTTCTACTCCCAGGCCAGTAAAATATTTAATTACATGGAGTGGAAATATTCCTCTGAAATTGTCTCCTTTACCTTTGCCCTGGTATTCTTTGTTAGCTGACTGATCCTCTTTCCAATCAAGTGAGTCTGGTCCCTGCAAATGGTATGGGGTGGGTGAAAAAAAGAGGGAAATTTTCTGAGATCTGGGGGTGGGGGGTACTGGAGATCTAAGTGAAACATATTTACAGCCTTCTGGCAACTAGAACTACTTCTTCTCCCTGTGGAAAAAAAGTAGTGAATTTATTAATTGACAAGACCTTTTATGTATAGAAAAGATGGGATGGAGACCTATGAGACTTGGAGGTCTGGAGGTCCCATTGGCTGGCTATTTCCCCATCCCTAGATGATGGAGCCATAAGACACTTTAGGTCCATTGAGGAAAGCAGTGTTAAAGTGGAAAAAATACAGAACTATTAAATAATCAGAAAAACCACTCTTTAATTAAGGAGAGAGGTTCAATGATTTCCTCTTAGGCCTCCACACAGAGCTGCGCTATACACCCTCACAGAGCCCCAAGATTCTGGTTGCTCTGGTTACTGACCCCTGGGAATGCCAAACATGCTAGATTGCACAATTTTGAAGAGCCATGAAAACTGGGAAGCATATATACTCTTGGGAAACCTAGGGACTGGGAAACATGTTTAATTGACATTACCATGATTACAATGAAATGGGAATGTTCAAACTATACAGACTATACTAGGGATTGGGAAACATGTTTAATTGACATTACCATGATTACAATGAAATGGGAATGTTCAAACTATACAATCAGGCTTGGGAAAGGAATGGACTACTTAAAATGGACACTAACTATAGGGACAGATCCTATCAAGGGCTGGGCTACCTTGGTGAAGGACTTTGGCCTAAGGGGAGAAGCCATTGGGACAAAAAGTGTACTTAACACTAGATGGGATTTGCCAGCCCCACCTAAACAAATTTAAGATGTATTGTTAATCTGAACTTTTGAAGTGGATTTTTTTACTCAGTGGGAAACTCATGTGACAAGGTCAAACTTGAGATCTTAGCTTTCAAGCTAACTAAACTGTCAGGTTCATCAGATCTTACTAGGCTATAAGTTTGGGGTTTCTAGATTCCACATTGACAGCAGCAATAAAAGGCATGTCTCTACTTCTGCTCTGAGATCTTTGGCAAGGTTTCTAAGCAAGAACTACAGTCCTTTGTTAGAAGCCATCTGACTGAGCTCTAGATAAGGAGCTAGACATTCCTTAGGTGGGTTGAAGTTGCCTGGCATAGCTCCTCAGCAGTAAGTCTTGAACCATATCTACAAAGTTTAAATACTACTCTTTTAAGTCAATTGACCTTGGAACTGTATCTTCATAGACAAGGAGAATACATGTATGCAAAAGCCAAAGAAATCTTTGTAGTTTGTGGTGTAAACAGCTTATCATTCTGATGACTGAATTGCATAACTGCTTCCTCCCTTCCTGTAATTCCCCTAATTCCTGATTGGTTCATTATGTTGTAATCCTCCTAGTTCCTGATTAATTCAAATTCATGATATTGCAATGAATGCTTCTTTAGTTACTAGAGCAAAAATTCCTATATATACTGGGCTTAATTCACAATAAAACTGGACCTGTGATACAAGGATGTGTCCCTCTTGGCCCCATACATCATGTATTCAGTTTGGGATTCTTGCTTCCCTTATTGTTTCTCTCTCTCTCTCTCTCTCTCTCTCTCTCTCTCTCTCTCTCTCTCTCTCTCTCTCTCTCTCTCTGTCTCTCTCTCTCTCTCTCTCTTCTCCCTCTTTCCCTCTCTCTCTCCCTTGCTTTCCTGAGCTGGTCTCTGAAAAACTTGTAACTCAACCTTCTCAGCTGGCCCCCATCACAGTCATGCCATAATATCTAAAGGTCCCTTTTCTATCCCCCTCCCTTTTTTTTACTGGAGCTCTATTTCTGATGACCAAGAGTTGTCTAGAGGCCAGGCCTTTATGGTATTTCAACAAGCTTGGTCTTCATGGTGACATGGATTTTTTTCTCTCTTGTGGAATCCTCTACACTACTTTCTATCATTACCATTCTACTTCCAGAACTACTTTGGATTCTATTTCTTTAATGGTCTCCTGATGGCTCTGAGGTTCTCCCTCTCTTCTAGTTTTATCTCATCCTCCACATGCTCTATAAATTTATTTTAACTGAAGGAGTATGTGTTGAATTACTGGATCTCTCTGTAGCCTGGGTGGTAAAACTCTTGGCCTATTGTCTTAGGGTGTGCCACTTTAGGAATCTCAGGTGAACAGGATACCTGTTCCCAGATGTCTTTATGATAAATGCTGGTTTGAGGTGATGGGTGCAAGTATTAAAGGAGAGCATAGAGAATGGGAGATCAGCAGTGATATCCTAGTGATAATAGGCACCAAAGCAGAGGTTGCACAGGGTCTCACTGAGAGCATTACTTCTTTTGCTCCTCTTCCTCCTCCTCCTCCTTCTTCTTGTTCTTGTTCTAGGATCTAAAAGAAAATGGAAAGGAAGGGGTCTCTGTACAGAATATTAATCCAGGCTTAATTATGCTTTTATTGAAAGTCTTTTCTCTGAGTCAGTTTCCCTTAACATACTGTTACTTACTTAACTTATTTTAAGTTACTTAACATAGCTATTAAGGTATATCCTGATTCCTTGTGGCCAGAATTAGAGGGGTACTAGAGATGGATAGAAGGTTTTCTAAACATTTAATTTATAAAATCTGTTTCTAATATTAAGGTATCTGGGAGAGACCTAAAGGTCTTCAGAAGAATTTTCCAAAGGCTATCCCCATGAAGGCTAGGAAGGTAGCAGTAGCTTACTATTCCCCTAAGACAGTAAGAGGGGCCTAAGCTTTTTAGCCCTAACAGTGAACGGAGCTGACTAATCTCAGAATCTTATCATCCCAGTCTAGAACCCTTTCCCTTCAAACCCTAGACATAAAAGGAAAGGAATGGAGATATGGAATCTGAGATTCTCCAGATCTAGAGGGAACAATAAAACTTGAATAGAATAGTATTCACTGTCTCTGAGCCAATGGCCTTCCCCCTTCCAGCTCATTCCCCAGGCATATCAGTCTTACTCATATCAGTCTCCCTATCTTTTCCATGCTTATCCTTGGCATAGAATCCTAGAATCCCCAAACTGGGAGAGACATCAAAGGACATTCCATTGAAGCTGTGCTTGAACAGACCAAAGACCTCCCCAAGAAGTGCTCATTCACCATCCCCTTAAACACCTCCAGTGGTGCGGAGCCCACTTCTTATGCTGATAGCCCATTCAAATGTTAGGCAGTTCCAACTGCTAGATAGTTCAGCAATTCATTCCTAACAATTAATAACCACTTCTGGAACTGGTGAGCCATTGAGGGACACTGATACCTTTCTCTCTCTCTCTCTCTCTCTCTCTCTGTCTCTCTCTGTCTCTGAATCCCCTGTGCTCTGGACCCACATGGATATGGATTGGATTCAGCCCTTAAGGAGGGCCTAGATTGAAATTCGCAAGTTTAGGTTCCTTTTTCCCACAAGTTTTTGCTTATTATGTGTCTGGACCCCAGTGCCCCAGGGAAGATTTATTTAAAGTTTAGGTTTAACTAAGTAGTTAGGATTTCCCCTAATGGAGAAGTAAAAGGGTACTCAATGTACAATATGAATTAGGCATAAGATAGGCATTTATTTTCTACTTATGAAAGAAAGGTTTAACACAAAAAACTTACAAATATGAGTTAATAAGACTTAAAATAAGCTGCAGAGTAACTACTGTTACACTCTCTCAGGAGGTCAAGATTTAAAACACCAAAACAAAGCATTTGGTGGGATTACTAAATAGACATTTGTATTTTACCATGGTTCTTCATGCTCCAAATATTTCCTTCAAAGGCTTTTTCAAGCAAGGTCAGGGCTTGGCTTTTTCTTCTAATAAGCAGCCATCTTTTCTGGTGAAGAAACTCTGATATGGAGATAGACTCATCTAGACCAGATGGAAGGACAAAGAGATGCTGGGGGATGACCACTCATTTTTAAAAATCTATCAGGTCAAGGACTTTTTTTGATCATTGGCCAGTAAAGGGATTGCTTTGTCAACTCCCAAGCAGCTAATTTTTTTCCAACAGGAAGCAAGCAAAGCAACTCAATGCATTCTGGTGTAGGGAGTGAGGGGGCAGGAATAGGGCAATCCAATTCAACTCCCATACATTATATTGGGATGAAATTTGTTTCCCTAAGATTTCTCTCACTCCTTCTGCCTATTACCAAAGGATAGTAATGGAAGAGTCAGAATGGGAGACTGGTTTAGGGAGATGAATTTTAGATAGGTTGATGCCAGGATAGATTCTGAAAAGTGATACCCCTAGGGATTTGGAAGAGATCAAATACACCCTGATTTAAGCTGAACCCCCCACCCAAATCACCTTCTCCAAAAAGTTGTCCCTTAATGCACATGTAAAAAGAGTTCCCCACCCTCCCATCAAGTGTCAAGAGTCTCACTTGTGACAAAGTCTGAGTTCCTTGAGGAGAGCCAGAATAGGCATTTCTAACCTCTTCTCCTTCCACCTTTCTCCAAGGAAGATTTTCATTCCTGTCAGGAATGCAGGAGATTGGTGCTAGAGGCCATTCTACTCTCATCAGAGAGAGGTGGTACTGGGCTATTTCATTTACCTGCTGCCTTAAATGTTGTTACTCTAGGGCAGTGATGGGGAACCTTTTAGAGACTGAGTGCCCAAACTGCAGCTCTCACACTACATGTGAGCCATCCACCTTACTCTAGACAGGGGACTGAGGAAGCACTCCCATTGGGGTGCTGGTCAGAGTGGCAGGTGAAGTGAGAAATGTCCTCAGGCATGTGTGGAAAGGGTGAGGGGAGCAGCTCTCTCTGGTATGCATGTCAAAGATTCACCAACATGGCTCTAGGGCAAATGATCAGGTTCAATCTAATTTCTGATTGCTTTGCCATTATTGGGTGGAAGGGAGACTCTCAAGTTTTATATCTATGACAACCCCTTTCCCACCAAATATCAATTCTACAAAGAACATACATAATGAATAGCAAAGAAACCCATTCATCCAATTTATAGCAAGATAGAAATTAGAGAAGATGTACATGGGAGAGCATATACTAGACAATACATAGTGAAGTTCTCCTATTAGCATCAAGATAGCTCACCTCAGCCAGAAAGAATATCCTTGATCTCATTGCGAGGGAAAATCCTCACAATCTCTAAAGAAACAAGACAGAAATAGGAACATGCTAGAGCTTGTTAGTTCCTCTAATGTACAACCAGATTCTTTTCCTTCAGCACCTGAAGTGGGGCTGGTCTCTTACATATCCTTTCTTAAATCTGGTTGCCACAAATAACCAAAGTGACTAGACACTTAAAGAAAAATTGAAGTTTGATGAATCCTCAAAAGGGACTTGACCTAAAAAGTTCCAAAAGAAACTAGTGAAGGTTAGAGATCTCTCACCAACTCTGTCCTGCCCTTCATGAAGGGAAGGACATTCATTTTTGCCAGTAATGACAGTGCCATACTAATTGGATTTGGAACAAGGGTTAAACACATATAGGGTGGACATGACATTCAGCTGTTTTCTACCCATTCTTTCTCTCTCTCCAGGCTGATTTCATCACCCAACCAACACACTGATATGTAAGCAGTTCTCAGATTGTTACAAGTGATTCTCTAAAGTATTAGGAGGAACTACCCACATTATAGACCCTAAGTTCACACCACTATAGATCTTATTTAATAAATCATCCTATGTGATGTCATTAACTTTTTTTAAAGCATAAAATAAGTTCAATTTACATTATATTTTATTCATAATGTGAAGAGGAAGCTTTTCAGTTTTTAAAATTAAGTCCATTAAACACTAGTGTATACTTTTTTAACAACAAATGTTTGGCATTTATATGATTGATTCCAAGAAATTACACTTTGATCCTTGGTTTCAAACTTAGTTGAATTGATTATCAACCCCCAAAGACCTTAAGGAAAATGGTTTCCTTTAATAGACAAATGAAAACAGAAAAAAAAAATTTACAAAGTCAGAAATTTAAGCAGAAAAGTGATACAATGGATAAAGTACCAGGGCTGGAGTCATGAGCATCTGCAATTTCCTCAACTATAAAATGGAGATAATAATATTATCTACCTCAGAGTGTTGTTATGAGGATCAACTGAATTAATATTTGTAAAAGTACTTAATACAGTGCTGCCACACAGTAGATGCTTAATTAATGTTTGTTCTTTTTCTTCCTTTACATATAGAATGAGCAGTAAAATTTTAAAATCTAAAACCAGGAAATTCAAAATTATTCTTTCCCTTAGGAGCCTTAAAAACCACTTTCATGGGAATTCTTAATACTGTGTAATTTGAATCTGTTACCCTAAAAACTACAATCCCCAGCAAAACTATGATTCCCAGCACCCTACTCACTTCCAGTGATATGCACTGATCTACATCAAAATGCACAAAGGGAGATATAAATTGGGTGGAGTTCTGTGCCTAGCTGTCTTTCCTTTCCTTTGGTGGAGCAGGTAGAAAAACATAGTCACATGGTTCTATTATGTCAGATAATAAACTTTATAAAAATAATACTTGAAGTATTGGACATTTAATTTAAATCTTACAATACTATAGTATTTCTGATCATGACTCAAATGGTCTATCTGCATTGTACAATTTCCATGGAGGTGAAAGGCAACTATAGATTTGACTCTTGAATTAAGAAGGCTTGCTTTTTTATGTTTTAATTTTTATGTTACTAAGTCAACTTGCATTATTAACAAGATAAGTTGCCAGCAAGAAATCATTTGTGCCTTCCTTTTTGCTTATAACTAGAAAGAAAAAATATAGTCCTGAAACTCAGGAAGAGTCAACCTTTGGGAAACAAACCACTATGTACTAGGGTACCCTAAAGTGTCTTAGTGAGATATAGTGTTTTAAGAATCCCGTTCATAGAGAGCAGCTGAGTGGCTCAGGGGATTGAAAGCCAGACCTAGAGACAGGGGATCTTAGGTTCAAATCTGGCCTCAGACACTTCCTATCTGTGTGACCCTGGGCAAGTCACTTGACTCCCATTGCCTAACCCTTACCACTCTTCTACCTTGGAACCATATACAGTATTGATTCTAAGATAGAAGGTAAGGGGTTAAAAAAAAGAATCCCCTTCATAAAAGAGAATGACAAGATTCTGTAGAAAACAGATATTTTGGGTTGGTGGTATTTGCAGTATTATAAGATTAAGTCCAATCAGAATATAGCTGTTCTGTGATTCAGCCCATTTTCAACGAATTAGTGCTGTCTCATCAACAGATATCTATTTCCTATTTTCATTCTTTGGGTTATCATTTTATTTAGGTTTCCCCTTTACTTGTGGGCCACAACAAAATATATCCTTTCTTGTAATTATTTTTTCTTCTGGATTTGTTTTTATGTCTTCTTGAGGAGTCCTATATGTTTCGGTTAGGAGAGGTTAAGCAGCTGCTTTTTACTCTGCTGCCATCTTAACCAGGAAGTCTCTTGTAATTATTTTTTTAAAAATCACTATTGCTTGGAATAACTTGGACTTTCCATCTAAAATAGGAGGAGGAAAAATGATCCAGAGTGTATATTTTGAAACTGCTATGCGATATAAATACGTTTGTTGTAGTCTTAATTTAGGTGGCAAACTTCCCTCTTTACTTTGTAGGAAAATCTTGGCACAGAGAGGAGATTTTTGGAATGTCACAAGGCTGGAAGGGCAGGAGTGACAGTTGGAAGGAACAAGAGGGGCTTGTGGGAAATAGAATGGGAAGAGGGTCTCTGGACTCAGTGAGGGACAGAGGACTTTGATTTCACTTCAGGATTCAATATTTGGATACTTGGGGGTTTCCCAATCTTTCCCTTCGTGCCTGAAGATCTGAAAATGTTCCTGGTTTCTCCAAAACAACCAACAAAGAGACTGACTAGACATCCACAGCAACTTGAGGGGTTTTTGACTTGGAAGACTTTCTGAGACAGCCTGAAGACCCTTACCCTACCTGTGGCTTCCAAAGAGAGACACTTACAACCTGTCTGTAGATTTAGATTAGCTGACAGATTAGTGGAAGGAAGAAGAATGTTTTGAAGCCACAGCCATTGGCTTTGCTAAGCCAAAGAGAGTCCAAACTGCTTGTGAGTTAAGTAGGGCTTTCTGATCCCATTATCTTAACCCTTCCTTGAACCTTATTACAATAAACCACCCCTTTTGGAGGTACACAGTCAGATAAGATATTTCTTTGGAAGACATTAGAGAAGAAGGTGAAAGAGGGAATTAGGGAAGACTGTTCTAATTAAGCTTTGATTACGTCAAACCCAAAGCTGACTATCATTAGTCTCTCCCCAACAGGACTGTGTTCAGTAAAGGCTTCTTGGAATCCAGGCAATTCACTAAGTCCTGGAAAACCATCTATGCCACACCCCATAGAGGTCCTTCATCTGAATATGGTTCCTGTCTATCCCAGTTCTCAATATCATCATAGGGATAAACCTTGTGAAACCCATGGTTAAGGGGGAGGGTGAACTCATCTAGACGTAAACACACACACATCTGTTAATCACCCATACAAACCTTTGAGGCTCTCCCTTGATCATTCCAACAACTTCTATTTGAGAACTTTTCCAGGTAGAATAGTACCACAACCTCCAGAAAATCCAATTGTGAAATGAATCACAAAAAAGGAGAAACCCAGTACAACAAATAATAGAAATTAGTAAATAATGAAAATCAGATATAGTAAGTAATCTGCTTTAAAAAAATTAAAAAGAATCTATTGTGATGAAAGGTTTTACAATTTATAAAAGAATCAGGATGCTAAATCTTGAAAATCAAAGGTGAGATCAATAAAATGGAAAATAAGAAAACTATTGGACTAATAAAGTTAAAAATGTTTTATTAAAAATAAACTATGAGTTACTTTGATTTAAAAAAAAAAAGAAAATGTAGACTCTAAACGATCACTCCAGTACAATTATCAATAATATGGAAATAGGTCTTGATCAATGATATGTGTAAAACCCAGTGGAATTGTGCATCAGCTACAGGGGAGGTGGGGAAGGGGTGGGGTAGGGGGGTTGGAGGGGAGGGAAAGAACATGAATCATGTAATGATGGAAAAATAATCTAAATTAATTAAATAAAAATTTTCAATTAAAAAATAAATAAAATAAAATATAAAAGACTAAAAAAGAAAGAAAGAAGAAAACCAAATTACCAGTATCAAAAGTGAAAAGGGTAAATTTACCAACAATGGTAAATTAAGGCAAATATTTATCCAATTACATGCCAATAAATTTGATAATCTAAGTGAAATGGATGGAGATTCAACTAAAAAATTAGTTGAAATGTCAGCTTTAGCAAAGTTGAAGGATATAAAATGAACTCACATGAATCATCAGCACTCTATAGATTACCAACACAACCTAGCAGCATCAGGTAGGAAAAAAAAATTCATTTAAATCACCAGTAGATAATATAAAGTACTTGGGAGCTGACTTGCCAAGACAAACCCAGGAACTATATGACATTCCAATCAAACTGTCTCAAAATTATTTTCTAGGGCTAGAAAAAATAATAAAAGTAATCTGAATTCAAAAGTTCAAGAATATTGAGAAAATCAATTAAAAAATGTCAAGGAAGGTGAGCTAAAAGTAGCAGATCTCAGACTGCATTACAAAGCAGTCATTATCAAAGCAATCTGATATTAAATTAAGAAACAGAGTGGTGATCAGTGGAATAGATTAGGTACCCAAAACAGTAATAAATGTCCATAGTAATTTAATGTTTGATAAATCAAAAGATCCAAGCTTTTGAGACAAGAACTCACTATTTGACAGAATGTATAGGGAAATGGTATGGCTGAAACTGGGAATAGATCAACATCTCATGTTGTGTTCTAATATAAGGTCAACAAGGGTACATGATCTAAACATAAAGGATAATACCATAAGCAAATTAGGGGCAAATAGAATAGTTCACCTGTCTGGCCTATAGATAAGGGAAGATTTTCAGACCCAACAAGAGATAAAGAGTATTATAAAATGTAAGACAGGTAATTTTCTCAACTCGTGTAGTTTGTATCTGGAACCTGGTTTCCTTTTTTCATCTCTACTACTCTAGGTTGTTCGTTATGAGAGGAGAGAGGAAACAGAACTTCTGAGTGGACAGTTTTCTAAGGAAATAGAGGAAATAGAGGAAATAGAGGGAGATTAAGAGAGTAAGAGAATAAAGGAGGAATGAGGTAGGGGAATGATTTTAAACATGGGATCTGAATTAAAGGGCCGTTCCCTGAAAAGGAAGCTAAGGCTCAAACACCTCACGACCTGGCTTTATTCTTTGTGCTAACTTTGAGTTGAATAAAATTTTCTGTAGAACCTAAAGTACTTTTAGTTTTTAACTTTAGGGAAGGTCAGCCCTTCCCTGGGCAACTTTGCCAGTTCTGGAAGGAGAAGAAGGAATAGGATAACCAAGGCCAGAGTCATCCCAAACCCTCAAAACAAGAGGAGTTTTGGACAATCTGAGAATGTGGTTTAGAAAAATTGAAGAGTTAGGGATAAAGACATCTGATGCAATAGCCTAACTCCATCTTTTTTGCTCTCTGTCCCCCCACACTTGGATCATTCTACTTCCCTGGCTTCTTCCTAGACTCCCTTCATATTCCATGTCCTGTAGCTTTTCCTGATTCTTCCTCACTCCCAACAAATAATCGCTTTCTCTATGACATTACTTCCATTTGCATCATAAAAATCTTCTATATACCTGTTTGCTTGCATGTTGTCTTTCCCATTAAAAGATGGCCTATTTGCAGGCAAAGACCATATTTTTGTCTTCACTTGCATCCCCAGGGCTTGGCATAGTGGCTGGCACAAGGAAGCTATTTTTGTAGTCCAGGAAGGAGATAATGAGGTCCTTAACTTGAGTGATGGGAGTATCAGAGGAGAAAGGGGGGAGGGGGAGAGATATTATGAGGCAGAAATGACAGAACTTGGCAATTGATAGGATATGGAGGGTAAAAGAAACTGAGAAGTAGAGCGTGAAACCTATGTTGTGAGTCTGGTGACTAGAAGGATAATGATGTTTTTGACTACATAGCAACAATCTTAACAATGAACACAATAACAATAGGTGGTATTTATAGTAATTTAAGGCTTGCAAAGCACATCAAAAATATTATCTTAGTTTATCCTCAAAACAATTTTGTTGTTATTATTGCTCCTATTTTACAATAGAGGCAGAGAGTGGTTAAGTGATTGGTACAGGTTTACCCAGATAGAGTCAGAAGCTTGGATTTGACCTCAAATCTGCACTCAATCCACTGCACCACTTAACCACACACACACACACACACACACACACACACACACACACACACACACACACACATATACACACTGAATGGGAGATGTAGCAAGCTTAGCCCTAAGAAAATGAAACCAGAGAGTGCTGTTCCATTAGTTCTCGACTACTGTGAGTTTCTGAAATGCTAAATTGTTTCTCATGCAATATTGCAAGCATTGTACCACTGTAACATCAGTCCTCTCAGGTTTCAAGCAACACACCAGAAGAGACCCTTTAGATAGTCTGGAAGTCTCCTTTTTTCTACTTTGAGCACACAACTCTGCTGTAATATCACTGTGGCAAATTCTGTCCCTGGCACCTGGAAGTTGCAAATCTCCTTGTAGATTTAAAACATGAATATCCAAAAATACTCCAGATATTATATTTAATAAGATTTATTAAATTTAACTTGAAGCAAAAAGGGAAACTAAAAGGCTAGAGTCAAGAGGGAGTTCACCCAAGCCACTCAAAGTGGAAGAAAGAGCAAGAGAGGAGCTTTCAGAACTATATAAACAGTAATGTAGAGATAAACGTAAACAAAAAAAGAAAAAGGAATTTTGGGATGAGGAAAGAATTCTGGGAGATGAAGTCAAAGGATTCAAGATTTTTTCTAAACTATACATCCTGAAAAGGAAGGGAAACTTTCATGGTGATTAGTGTCTTTGCTCTAACTTGAATCAAGCTTTTCCAAGATTTTCTCTTCCAGATGTTAACATTTTTCTTAAATATAAGGAAGAGGGAAGATACATTTATGAAGTACCTATTATGCATTAGACACTGTGCTAGGTTCCTTACAAACATTTGGTCCTCAGAGCAAACCTGGGAAGTAGGTGCTATTATTATCCCCATTTTATATATGAGAAAACTAAAGCAGACAGAGTTTAAATGACTTGTCCAGGATCACATTGTCTGAAGTCACATTTGAACTTAGGTGTTCCTGACTCCAAGGCCATTAGTCTATCCATTGTACCACTTAGCTACCTAATACTGATTACATATATTATTTCTCTCATTGGACTTGGTTTGTGATTAAACACTTATCATGTGTTAGGCACTGTGCCCAGTGTTCGGCACAGTGCCTAACACATGATAAGTGTTTAATTCATTCATTATGCATAGAGGTTTTGACTGTACTTGGTGGATGCTATCACTCTTTGGGCAACTGCTCCCTCAACTTTCATAGTATAGGTCCTCCTGAAGATAACAATTCTAGGTTCAAGGAAGTTCTGAATGTGCAGGGATGGAGTCTTAAAAGTATCACTTGAGAACCCCCATTGATGTGTTTACTTTTTAGTACTCAGATAGAGGACACAATTAACTTTGAATAAAAACTTTTATTAAAATACTATGGTGAAAAGATTATCAATAAAGTATTCCCCCATAAGCATAGGAAGCACTCTTCTTCAAACATGTATCATCTGTGGGAAGACTAAGTAAAGAAAAAAGACAAATGTATAGGTGGGGGCTCATACACTGAGGTTTTGAGTAGATGTGGACCCAAAAAATACCATGACATGAAGTATCTATTCTGGGGATCCCAAGTGTGAGGGGGAGAGATTCCATCCCTGGTGCTATGCTCCTATATATGTGCAGGTATTTTGGTAAATGTTTTGGGTAGTGTTTTACTAATCTCTTCCTCTAAGAAATCAATTTGCTGATTTCCTGTCCAATAGTTATGCAATCTTCTATTTTTTTGTTGTCATTTTAAGTACATTCAAAGTACCCAGATAGTAATATTAGTCTACTATCTACTAATCCTTTGCTTTTGGGGTAAAAACTAACACTGTCCTCATTACTTCATTGCTTGGCTTGGCTTCATTGCTCCCTTGACCACCAGCCTCTCAGTACTCTCCTCACACAGCACAAATGTGGAGGGATCTTTTCATATTGCCAAGTGCTGGCAAAGTGTAATGGGCATCTGGCACTTGCCCAGATTACATGAGGTGATGTCTCCCTACATGGAGGATGCTAGAGAGCTGCTTCTGGGAAAATGATGATGATGTGTATGGGAAATATCTTGGAAAGAAAGGACATGTGAGCTTTCTAGAGCTGGTTCTGGTTAGCTAATCTATATATTGAAGGGGGAGTTCTTTGACTTTAAAAGGGCCTTTTGAGTCTATGACTCCCTTCCTGACTCTTCGACCCTTCACCTATTTATCTTCAGCTGTATTCTTTTGGTATTATGGTGTCCAGTGAGAGAGCCAGGCCTATGGGCCCTTTCTCCATCCCTGTTGTGTTGTGAGGAAGATTACTTAATTATTATTTAGGATACCTAGCAGACAGGACTGAAGTGGGTATTCTCACAACAGAGTCCTGACCCACTCCAGCGATGTAATCTTCCTCACAACAGAAGCCATATATCCCCACAAGAAATATTACCTCTGTGGCCATTTCATTTGTCATTTTCTATTCTAGGTACTGGAATTGGAGTCTCTAACTTTTGAGTTCTTGGAGCCAGGATCACAACCCACAGGAATCCAGGAAATAGGAACTAGATTTGTAGACAACAAAATCTAGATGTCTTGAAGAAGCAAAAAACAAGAAGCATTTTAAGGAAAGACTTTCAAGATCCTAGCCCAGCAGAAGGTTCTGCCCAGCAGCAAAGCTGTCTTTTGACTATAAAATTAGTGGGGAAAGTGCTTTGTGGGAATTGAACTAAATTTTGAGCCTAACCTCCTCCAATTGGAAGCCCATGTGGTAGTGGGAAAGGGAGAAGAAGGGCAGGACCATGCCTCCAAGTATTGGGGAAAACGTATGTTTGTTTTTGTTATATCTGAAGGTAAATATCCTTTGTAAAAGCCATGTGATAGTAAGTAGTTAAAATGTACTGAAGGTATTAGTCATTGTTTCAGTGAAGTGAGGGGAAACAGTAAGTATTCAGTTGGACAGCAGCAAAAAGAGAACTCTGCAACCCCCTGCTGGTCCTAGAAAACCCTAAGCAGATATAGTCAGCCAACCTTAAGAGAATGAGGCCAAAGAGTTCTGTTTCGTTAGTTTAAGACTACTGTGGTCTCTCTGAAATGCCAAATTGTTTCTCAAGTAATATTGCAATCATTATAACACTGGAACATCAGGATTTTCAGGTTTAAGATGTCACATCAAAACAGATCTAGTCTAAATAGAAGTCCTGGGAGTGGTTCTGTTATCTTTATTATCTTAAAAGAAAAATGAAAAGAGAAGGATCAGGCAAGGAAGGATAGAAGAAATTATCTCACACGATCAGGGTGAACAACAAGAAGGAGGGTGTGGAGATATTACAAGTGACACTTGAACCTCACTCTTATCTGAGCTGGTCAAAGGAAGGAAGAAGACATTCAAAGAGAGACACACAGAGTTGGGTACAGAAATTTATTTCATGATTCTAGACAACTCAATAGGAGAATCAGATGGAAAAAAAAAGAAAAAAGAACAAAATAAAGGATAGATTAAGGAAAGGATTCATTCTAAACAAAGCAAGAATAAAAGTGAAAAATAGGACAGGAGCCTTCCTGTTTTTTTGGAAGAGGTCAATGTAAAATTGGTTTTGTTTAACTTGTTTGTAATGGGAATGTTGTTTTTCTTTCTTTCTCAGCTGGGGATAAGGGTTGCAGAAAGGAAGAAGGCTGAATGCAGTATTATTCAGAATTTATTATTCAAAAGTTAATTATAAAAGAAAAAACATTAAAGAGTACTTCAAAAGTACATGAAATCTGGCCTCAGACACTTCCAAGCCGTGTGACCCTGGGCAAGTCACTCGACCCCCATTGCCTTTTAAAAAAAAAAAGTACATGAAATCTTTGACTTCTACTTTTATCATCATAAATATAATTTATGTGCAATGCTGTAATGTAAAATAATAGGAAAACCCCATTAGTATGAATTTAAAACCCAGCAAGATAACAATAGGTGGAGAGAAAATTAAATTAATTCTATATCATTTTAATTGATGTTGATTTTATCCCATAATTGCATTAAGTCATGGTTCTCTGTCCTCTGAACTTAGTTCAGAATTCAACTGGCATATAATGAGTTAAGTTAAGCAATCAAGGTCTCTTGATAATTACTGTTCTAGTCTTGTCCCAAGGAATTGTGTGTGTTAACCTTGGGAGATGCAAATGGATGCCTCCAAACAAATGGAAGGGCTTGATTTCTACACCACCAACCTATCCTTCAAGGATGTCTGGTTTGCTCTCCAAAGAAGTCTGACCCATTATCTTTGATCTTGCAGGTGGACTCAAACAATTAACTTTTCTTAGTCACAGAAGGAAAGGAGGGAGGGGACTTGCTGCCAGTTCCTCATGTCCAACCTCCAACCAATTATACCATTCCCCATGCTTCAGCTATGAAGAATCATGTTGTCTTCAACACAAGATGTCACCTACCTTGTTCTGTTCTTTGTTCTGTGCTCCTCGAAATCTATAAAAAGGGGGGCTATCATTTTGCTTTGGATCTTTAATTGAGGAAATTATTGACCCATCTTATTCTCAAGTTTGTGCCCTGCTAATAAAGTGCTATCTTGCTCAAAAATACCTCAGCTTGCCTAAATTTTTACTCACGATGCTAGCATTTATATAGTCTATTTAGATTTGCAAAACACTATATATATATGTGATAATTAAATGAGAAAACATATGTACATATATATATGTTTTCTCATTTAATTCTCATAACAACCCTGTAAGGCAAGTGCTATTACAATCTCTATTTTTTGAGATGAAGACACTGAGTTTAAGGGGTTAAGTGACCCAGTCATAAGGTTATTAAGTATCTGAGGTGGGATTTAACTCGGGCTTTTATAGCCAGAGTCAGAACTCTATTTGCTACCACCAGGAAAATTGAATTTATAGCATATGATTAGTAAATTTATATAAATACAATTTACTATGAAGCAAAGCAGTTCAATTCAGAAGATGGTTCTCAAATTTTATTTTGCTTGACTAAACATTTATTAGTCAGGTTTTATTTTACTTTTTTTTTTTTTTTGCTGCTTTTCAGTTGGGGAGGGGAAGTAGAAGAGAGGAAAAATAAGTGTTCTTTTTGAGATGTATGTGCCTTGAAACTAAAAAAGGAAAAACAAACCAATGCTGGAGAATTTGCCAATTAACTGTCCCCACTGTCTTGTGGATCTCTTAATTCCCCTAAAATAGATAACTACATAGATAGATGAATAAATAGATAATTGCATTAATCAATCAATTGATAAGTAAAGGAATGAATGGACAGATATAAGAAGAGTGCTCCCAATAAGAAAAAAACAATACAAAGCAGAAGACAAAAATGTGTTTCTCCCTCTCAAAACCCAGAGTTCTCTAATAACTTTAAGGGGATTGGAGGGTGACCAGGATCTCTATTTCCAGGTCCTACCAATTTTCTCCTCAGTTACAGAGGTGGAGCCTTGCACCTCAATTCCACTTAGCTACTAACAGGTTAATTTTTACACAGAAATATTTATTTCATAAGATAAAATTATGAACATACAAACTTATTCCCCCAATACAGAGAAGGCATGACCCCACTCCCCCATTTGCCACCACTCTCTCCACCCTAAACATCTCAGTCACTAGAAAGCAGAGAGGGATCAAGTTCATAGCAAAGCTCGGTTCTCAAACAATATAGTCTAAGTTCCAAGTCCAAATCCCCACCTTGGACTCATGTCCTGGGCACCCTGACTTTTCTCAGGGTTTCCATCCACTTATAGTCTTGGCTCTAAGGTGGTTCAAACTCCTAGGTCCCATGAACACACTTTATGGCACTGGAAACATAGGGTAAACAACACAGAACAGAAATAAACATACCTCCTCCCTGTGATGGGCCCATTTTTCAGAGCAAAAGGAAAAAGAGAGGAAACAGAAGAAAGTCTTTCACCTCTTACCAGTTCAGTTCATGGTTCCCATGATGTGAGGGAATTGGGATCTTTACCCACCAAACATAGCAGATGTGAGTTGCCAGCAACTAAAAAGAGCATTGCAAAAAAGAATTTAGTCAAAAAGAGCCATTGACTCAGTTTCTTAAGTTTTAAAGATTAGGCAAACAAAAGAGGCCACCTCCACCCATGTGGTATGCAACTAAGTTAGGCAAACTGGACTTGCTCTAAAGGATCTCTAAGAGTATCTTCATGTTAGGAGAACTGGGCATGCTTGGAGTTGTTCCAACTTACACTCAAAAATGAAATTATAGGAAAATCTATAAAATTTCATAAAGATCTTTAGAATTCCCTTAAGCTGATAAAAAATTAAAAACTAATTCTGTATGATACCACATTTAACCACAAAGTGGAACAACTGATAGACACACTGTATATCATGAATTGGCCTTCTTCCATACTTAGGTGAACAGTATGTCCTTGATCCATTGAGCTGGAAAGATAGAATGAATTGCTATATTTTTTATGTTTCTCAGAGATTTGGTTACTTTCTATCCCACCTCTCTCTATGGGAGTAGAATAGAGAGAGAAAGGGGAACAAGAATTTATTGATTCTACTAGGTTTCAGGAATTATGCTAAGTGCTTTACAAATGTTATTTCAATTGATTCTTACAATAACCCTGAGATGTAGATGTGATCATTATCCCCATTTTACAGTTGACAAAACTTAGTCAGAGATTTTCTGGCTTTCTCAAAGTCACATAGGTAGTAAGTCTAGCTTTGATTTCAGATTTTCCATACTCCAGGCTCAATGCTCTAGCCATGGTGCTACCTAGCTGCCTCTATTGAATAGTTTGACAAGGGATGTATTGATTTCCGGTTCTACCCAATTATAATTTGGCTCTAGTACCCCACCTGGTGGTTGAATCCCTGACTTCTTTTTTTTTTTTTATCTTATTTCAATACTATATTTCAATGAGTCTTCATCATTCAATCTTGGCACAATGGAGTTGGCTCATCATGGAAGCATATGTACATATCTACTCACACTGTATATAGCATTTAGCATAGAGGTAAGAATGAACAATAAGGCAATGTACAATAGACATTTACCAATCAGTCCACCATTCTTTTGGATTCCAGAAATGTTACCAGACATTGGCTCAATAGGAACTGTTGTGAGGAAGATTAGATAGTAATTAATTTAGTATTAAGGTGGACCTAGCAGGAAGGGCTGGAGCATTCCAAGATGGAATGAAGGAGCAGGAAGTTGCTTGTGCCCTGAGAGAGATTCCATTAGTGGTTGGCACAAACTGTTGTTAGCCCTGGGAGATCTCAGAGTAAAGGACACCCTGCATCCTGATTCCCTGGGATCCTGAGTGGTGCTGGTTTCTAACAAGTGGACAAGAACTACAGAGCAGCACCAAGTGAAGGAGGAGTTTGGGATCTGGTGGACAGCATCTCAAGCACACTTGCTCTACTTAGATACCTTGGACCACCTTGGCTTTTGGCATCCTGAGATCATCTGTGGATTACCGTGAGAAACCCTCAAAGCCGCCCACAGACCCTTTAGCTGCGCTGGTCAAACCTGGCTGAAACTAGGTTTGAATCAGCCCCACAGAGACTCCAGCACAGCTCCTTTATGCCCAGCCTGGCCTAGGTCAATTAGTATTAGAGAAGTTAAGTCCTCCCCTTGCCCTATGGTTTTGCCCATTAGGTTTTAGTGTAGAAACCCCTATCCCATCCTTTTAGTTTCTCATAATTAAAACTGTTAAACCCTTTTACCTTGCCTGCTGGTTTCAAAGACTCTGGCCTAGTGGTGACAGTTGGCCAACAGCCATTTTTATCAGTTAGCAGCAGCTTAGTTGTGTACTCTGGTCTCCCTAACCTGGTCCTGTCTCTCCTTCAACCCAATGTGTGTGCCCACAACCATTTAGATTTCTATTTTAACATCTCTGGTGCCTCCATATCTTTTTCACAGAACCCAGGGGTCCTTTGAGAAGGCAAAGGAAGGTAACAACAGAGTTCCTACAGGATGTTCAACCCACAGTTCCTGTAGAAACTGTCAAATGCCAAACTGAAATTCTGGAAGAATGATAAACCTGAGTCTCATGGTGCAAAGAATGGACCCACAATTTGAACTGGAACTCTTGGAAGGTCTATAGTATATAAATTGATCTTAGGTGCTTTTTCACTATCAAGGACCCCTGCCTCTTCTGGTGTCAGATATCCCACTCTTGAAGATAGTTTGGATAGATGTAGCAGCCACCTCAAACAAGGAAAAACTCAACGAAGCCATTGTGCCCTGGTTTTGCCTCCAATCTTGATGGTCATACCTGCTGAAGGAATTGCAGCTGGTCTATTTATTTTCTCATTTCCCAGAAAAAGACTTGCTGTTTGGCTAAGCAGCAATTAGGTGGCACAGCAGATAAAGCACTGTGCTTGGAGTCAAGGAGACCCAAGTTCAAATCTAGCCTCAGACATTTACTAGTTGTATGACCCTGGGCAAGACACCTGTTTCTTTAACTATAATAAAGGGTCAAGAATTGTGCCTGCTTACCAGGGTTGTTGTGATGATCAAATAAGAGAAGAATTGTAAAGAGCTTAGGATCCTCTAAAGGGCCAGGATCTCGATTTGTACCTAGCATTTAGTTGTCATTATATAAATGCTTATTTCTTTCACTTTTCCTTCCCTCTTTTCCCTACTTTGTGTAGCAGAGTGAGGAAGAATAGGGTAAGGAGGATATAGCCCTTACTCTCAAGGAGGATATAGCTACTGAGGGAGAAAATATGTACACAAATAGGAATGTTACAATAGGCAATGTAATTGGACAGAGGGTAAATTCAATGAACATTTAAATGCCTACTGTGTATATGTACTTAATATTAAGGACACAAAGGCAAAAATGACAGTTCTGCCTTTAAGAAGCAATGAAGCAAAGTGAAATATGGGAGGGGAAGAAAAGGGGAGTGCAATCTGTCTATTGATAATACAGCATAGGAAGTGATGAGAGACAAAGAACAGATCCTGACAATGTGATGTAGTAAAATAAGAGGCAAGAAGAAATTCTTGCAGGGTATCAAGGGAGAATCCAGTTCATTTCTTTATTAATGAATTTGTTTACATGGGAGGGTTTGATTTGGGGATTACTGATCTATTCAGCCTCCCCATCCCCCACTCCCAAACCCATTTAATGAAACTACAAGCTATAAAGAACAGGTAATAAACTTTGAGGTATAAGGTTTTACACTTTTTAGATCTTGAGTGGTTGCATTTATAGGGTGTAAGGGATAGGAATCACGGACAAAGAGATGTAAGGGTGGGTTCCTTTTAGACTTTGGAGTAGTCAACATAAATCTTGTAAAGTCTGGGTCTCTTTCAGATTCTGATTGACTACTATAAAGACAGTCAAGAGATGTAAATGTTTAGGAGGTTTAAAACTCCCGATAACCTACTCTTGTTTTTGCATAGCAGAAAATGGTGTCTATATTTTCTAAATAAAACTTACTGTATTTTAGTATGTAAAAACTATTTTTAGCTTCAGGGACTTATGAAAACAGTGGCTTTCATTTTACCAGTCTGTATTTTAAAGAATAATAGGGCCTTGACCATGATGAAAGCAATTGACCTTACCCAGGAAAAAAGTCTAACGATTGGTTAAGGAATCAATTTAGCAATCCAGTAAGCTCCCCCCCAAAAAATAAATTCAAGGTCTGGATTATTCTTTCACTGTTTACTCTCTTTTTAACTGCCATAACCCACCCTCCTTAGAGTTGGCTACCTTGCTTTTTTAACCTAGGCCTAAGGGGGCATGGTAATTCACCTCAGCTAGTCAATAGATATTTTTCATGAAATGTCAATTGCCTTCATTCAGTAGTCAAGACTACATAGTGTAAGGAATTAAATTTTATGGTTGGACTAAATATATGAGAATTCGAAGATAGTACTGTGGTTGCCAATTTAAAGTATTATAGCTCAAGTCAAATTGACTTTCAGTAGCTTTATTTACAAAGAGGTGATAAGAGTGAAAATAGAGAAATGTAAAAGAGGGTAGAGAAATAAGTCTAGCTTATCACCCTAAATTTTGCTCCAGTCCCCTGGCTCAATCCATACAGGGCTTGTTAACCACTCAGCTGGGGGACTTGGTGGTGAATTAAGCAAGGGTTCAACCTACATGGCCTTCTCCAAGAAGGGGAGGCCTCTCTGGAACTCACCTCTCCAGAAGCCAGGAAAGGAAGGGTCAGCTTCTCACTCACCCAAGTCGACGTCCAAAGGGAGGAGGTCTGGGGACAGTCTTACCAGAAGCAGTGTAAGATCTAGAGTCCGAGGTCCAAGTCATAGCTTCAAGGCACAGTCCCAGTCCAAGATCCTCCAACCCAAAAATTCAGGAGGAAGACCCCTTGCACAGGAAGTTAATCACCTTTTATAGTACTTTTTTACATCACTTCCTGCCCCTTCCTCCAATTTATGGAGACCAATTGCAGTCTTTAAATTTGTTTAGCACTGCCCAGGGGGCGGTTAGTCGTTTCTGAGTTGTCACCCATTTTAGCAAGTGGCTCGCAAACCTCCCCTAATTAGTGTTAAGTGGAGGTGTCTACGTTCTTGGTTGATTAAATTTAAAAGTAGGCAAGGGGTCCCATCTTTACAATAGTCTATTCAAGTTGATTGAAAAATTTCTGCACACTTCTTCAAAACTTCCTTAATACTAGCCAAAGTCTGAAAGAGGCCTAATTTTACACTTCTTGGTCTTTGTTTTCTGCCCCTTCAATCCTAATTTGTTGTTATTTGCTCTTTCCACACAAATTAATTTCTCTATCTTAAAAACTGCATGTCAAACCTGTCCTCAAATACTTCCTATCTATGTGACCCTAGGCAAGTCATTTAACCCCCATTGCCTAGCTTTTACCTCTCTTATGCCTTGAAACCAATATTTAGTATTTATTCTAAGACAGAAGGTAAGGTGTCTTTTTTGTTTTTTTACATTATACATGCCAAATTTTAGTCTTGGGAAGCAGTAAAAGAAATCAAGCACCTCTTCTCAGAGTAGGATTATAGAAAAGAAACACCAGCTAAAAATTATAAAATCTGGGTTCAAGTCTCAGTTCTTCTACAGAAATACTTTGTGAACTATGGTAAGTTTCTTCTCCTTCTCCTATTAAATAAGAGAACTGAGGTCATGTGTTCTTACTGTTCTCATTGTACCTAAGGCAGTGCTGGAATGGGAAAACATAACCTATGGCCCCTGGGATGGCATCATTGCCTGGGTATTTTTGAAAGGTATTTGGAGTGAAGATTCAAGGTCAAAGTGAATATAATAGAATGAGCTGAAATGGTAGTAGAATAAATGAGAAGAAGGTAGGGTGGAATGGCTACCTCATACAGAGGAGGAATAAGTAGAGGAACTGCCACAGAGAAGGGGTGGAGGGCTAGTAGTATGAAAAGTCTACTTTTAGCAAACACGGGAGAAAGAGAACAATATACACAACTAGATCAGTAAAAATTCTCTTAATGTACAGAGAAACAGAGGGATGGAGGATGGGATAAGGGAGGAAATGGAGAGGAAAACACATATCTAGAGGATGAGGTAAAGTGAAGGAATAGGGATGGACTCTTAGGACAAGATAGGGGAGATATTTTTTAAGATTGAACTCCTACTAAAAAGTAGGAGGGCAAAGTTGTAGGGAAAAGGATGAGATTTCTAGAAAGCTGGATAGAATAAGAGGTATAAAAGGTAAGGAGGAAGAGACAAAGTAGGGACCTTTTCAAAGGGGGGACCAATTTGGAAGTAGAAAGGCAAAGGGAGAAGAAAAAGAAGGATTTTTGAGAAGAAATATGAAAAAGGAAAGTTATTGGTCAAAGGAAATTGGATATCTGGGGAGGGAAATAGAAGAAAAGAAGAAAGGGGCAAACAGTGAGGAGGAGCATAGTATAGGAAATGCATAGCTAGTAACTATGACATTGAGTATAATGAGATGAAGTCATACATGGAGGAAAACTTATAGCAAAAAAATTGAAAAATAGGGACCTAACAGTGTGTTGTTTACAAGAAATACACTGAAAGTGGGAGACAAACATAGAGTGAAGGTGAAGGGCTGGAGCAGAATATACTATGCCTCAGCTGATCCAGAGAAGGCAGGAGCAACAGCCATGATCTCATTCACAGTCAGAGCTAAAATGGATATAATTAGAAAGCATGAATAGGGTAAATATATTATGTTGGGTGGAGGTTACTCTGGATAGTATAGCATTATCAATATTGGACCTGTATGTACTAAGTGCTATAGCACTCAGATTTTTAAAGAAAAAACTAAATGAAAAATGGCTAGAAAGAGATAACAAAATAGCAACCATGACAGACTTTAATTTTCTCCTCTTAGAACTAGCTAGATCTAACAAAAAAAAATAAACAAGAAAGAATGTAAGAAGAATAGAACCTTAGATAAGCCAAATTATATATCTATATATCTATATATCTATATATCTGGAGATTCCATACATACCTGCATGAGATTAGTATTAGATCTAAGCCTGAGCATATACATAATCCAAACATAGTTTCTTGGTGGGACAATAATGGCTTAGAGACCATAAATATGATGCAAAAGTCTTACTTTAACATGGAGGTAATTCTGCATTCTTCTTGTGGCACTGTACCAAGCTGGAAAGACCTGTTTTGGAAAGAGGGTCCTAGCAAGATTATATCTGCTGATCAGGTGGGATTTATACCAGGAATGCAAGGTTGGTTCAACATTAGGAAAATCATCCACATAATTGACCATATCAATAGTCTAACAAACAAAAAGCACATGATCATCTCAATAGATGCTGAAAAAGCCTTTGTCAAAATACAGCATCCATTCCTATTGAAAACACTGAAAAGTATAGGAATAGAAGGACCTTTCCTAAAAATAATAAATAGTATATACCTAAAACCATCAACAAACATCATATGCAATAGGGATAAATTAGAAGCCTTCCCAATAAGATCAGGAGTAAAACAAGGATGCCCATTATCACCTCTATTATTCAACATAGTACTAGAAACACTAGCAGTTGCAATTA
>NC_058130.1:736857256-737028462 GCF_016433145.1 Gracilinanus agilis | reverse complement strand
GTCAGAATCAGAAGGGAAACAACAAATTGGGAAAAAATCTTTATAACGAAAAACTCTGACAGGGGTCTAATCACTCAAATATACAAGGAGTTAAAGCAATTGTATAAAACATCAAGCCATTCCCCAATTGATAAATGGGCAAGAGACATGAATAGCAATTTTCAGGTAAAGAAATCAAAAGTATCAATAAGCACATGAGAAAGTGTTCCAAATCTCTAATAATTAGAGAAATGTAAATCAAAACAACTCTGAGGTATCACCTCACACCTAGCAGATTGGGTAAAATGAAAGAAGGGGAGAGTAATGAATGTTGGAGGGGATGTGGCAAAATTGGGACATTAATGCATTGCTGGTGGAGTTGTGAACTGATCCAGCCATTCTGGCTGGCAATTTGGAATCATGCTCAAGGGGCTATAAAAGAATGCCTGCCCTTTGATCCAGCCATACCATTGTTGGGTTTGTACCCCAAAGAGATCATAGATAAACAGACTTGTACAAAAATATTTATAGCTGCGCTTTTTGTGGTGGCAACAAACTGGAAAAGGAGGGTATGTCCTTCAATTGGGGAATGGCTGAACAAACTGTGGTATATGCGGGTGATGGAATACTATTGTGCTAAAAGGAATAATAAACTGGAGAAGTTCCAGGTGAACTGGAGAGACCTCCGGGAACTGATGCAGAGCGAAAGGAGCAGAGCTAGAAGAACATTGTACACAGAGACTGATATACTGTGGTAAAATCGAATGTAATGGGCTTCTGTACCAGCAACAATGCAATGACCCAGGACAGCTCTGAGGGATTTATGGTAAAGAAAACTACCCATATTCAGAGGAAGGACTGCAGGAGAGGAAACATATAAGAAAAGCAACTGCTTGAACGTATGGGTCGGGGTGGACATGATTGGGGATGTGTACTCGAAACTACCACACCAATGCAACCACCAACAATTTGGAAATAGGTCTTGATCAAGGACACATGACAAAACCAGTGGAAATGTGCGTAGGCCATGGGTGAGGGGAGTGCGGGGGGTGAAGGGGAAAGTAGGAGCATGAATCATGTAACCATGTTAAAAATGATTATTAATAAATGTTTAAAAAAAACAACAAAAAAAGATTATATCTGCTGCCTAAGGTCCAATGGTTCTGGTAATGCATGTTAACTAAGAACCAGATGGGCTAAGATAATCAAATTAAATGCTGATAGAAACATGGAGAAACAGACCTAATTTGCTAGTACAACTGTGAATTGTTTTTTAGAAAACAAGATGGAAATATACATTAAGAGAGGTTAAGCTATTCATTTTCATTGACCTAGGGATCCAATTACTAGGATTAGACCCTAAGAGCATTATTGAGAGAATAAAAAGTTGTATAGGTTTTTAGCATCTCTCCTATCTCAGTTGGGCTCCCAATGCCTGCAATTTCTTTATGCAATTCAACTATCATTTGTCAGAGCTTACTTGTCCTTGAATTCACTGTCAATTTTCTTCTCTGCTACCAAGGGTCATGCTTCTTGAAGCTATTTTGCTGCTGCCTCTTGGATTCCCTCTCTGTTTCAGTATAGAAGGAATGAATTTAGGTCTAAAACTGGAAGAATAATTAGGATTAAAATTGAAAGAGACATTTAGGATCATCCTGCCCCAAGCCATTATTTTATTTTCTTTTCCCTTTAGTTTATATTTAATAATATTTTCTTTTCCCCAATTACATGTAAATATAATTTTTAACATTAATTTTTTAAAAAGTTTGAGTTCTAAATTCTTTTCCTCCTAGCTTCTCTTACCACCTACCTGAAATGATAAGCAATCTCATACAAATTTTGCATGTGCAACCTGGTAAAGAATTTTTCCATATTAATAATTTGGTGGAAGAGACCTCAAATTAAAAAAAAAGAAAGTGAAATATAGTATGTTCAATCTTCAGATTCCATCAATTCTTTCTCAGGAGGAAGATAAGATTTTTCATGAGTCTCTAGACTTGCCTTGGATCACTGCAGTGCTGAGAACAACTAGGTCATTCACAGTTGTTCATCAAAAAATATTGCTGTCACTATGAATGATATTATTTTTGAGATATAGACCTGGTAGTGGTATTGTTGAATCAAAGGGTATGCAGTTTTAGAGCCCTTTGGGCATAGTTCCAAATCGCTCTTTAGAAGGACTAGATCAGAACTCCACCAATAATGAATTAGGGTCCCAATTTCCCCACATTCCATCCAGCATTTTTTGTTTTCCTCTTCAGTCATATTGGCAAATCTGATAGGTGTGAGGTGGTAGCTCAGAGTTGTTTCAATTTGCATTTTTCTAATCAAGAGTGATTTAGAGCATTTTTACATATAACTTAAGATACAAACCCATTATTTTACAGAGGCACACAGAGGTAATTTGACCAAGGTCAGTCAGCTTATTAAGAACAGAATAAACAATAAACCTTAGGTTTTCTGACTCCAAATACTTCAATTTTTTTTTCACTAAACCACTCTCTCACTTCCTCTGAAACTCAGAGAGGGGAAGAGATTTTGCTGAAGGTCAGTAGCACAGCAGGGACTCAAAATTTAAGAAAGCTAGGTGGTATAATGGTTCTCCCGATTCTCACACCAAATCAACTCCATTTTATAAATGGTCTTCCTTTGATGTCATCATTTCCCCTATTATCTATATGCCAAATCAGGAAGGTTGATTACATCTTCAAAATCAGAATCAGAATTGCAGAATGAGAAAAGACCAATAGGTGTCACTCTGTCACACAAATAAAGGCAAGTTAATGCTTAGGCCAAAAATAAAAATCAAATTTACAGCAAGAAGAGCTCATTTGCTTATGGTGGCAAATAACCCATAACCAGTTAAAAAGGAGCCCAATCTAATATATGTGCCAACAATTCCCAAGCCAAAAATTCTAAAGAAGGAAGCAGGTTGCTTTCTGGGTCCTCCATTCTTGTCTTCCTGAAAAGTATTGACTGTATAAGAAAAAACATCAAAATGAAACAGTACAACAAGGAATACCAATACCATTTATCACAATTAAAATTATTAAAAATATGAAGCATAGATGTGGTAAAATAAAGCATCCACCTTCCTGAATATATAAACTTTCCAGAAAGATGGACACATTGCTTCTTCACTGTCTTAGGAAGAGTTAACAAACTGGGAATAATTATCAAGAGAAGTGAAAAACAATAGGTGACAAAATAAAATAAAATTAATCCAAAAATGCATTATAAATTCAAATAAGGAGCAGGTTTGACATGTGAATAATGAATCCAAGAGTCCTTCTCTCCAGTACTTCTTGTAACAGGAATAATCAACAACACTTGGAACCATCCTTTCCAGGCTGGCTGAGTTCCATTAATTTACTGGAAATTCTTAATGTAGACTTTATCTCCGGGATGGAAATCATGCAATGAAAAGTCCAAAGGGCCAGTTTGTACTGAAGCTCCTGTATCATGGAGTTCTCTCAGTCTGTTCTGTAGTTCCTGTGTAGAAGAGGCATCAGAAGCATCTTAATCATGCTGTGTATCCTGGAGAGAAAGCATTTCTAAAAAGAGAAACATATTAACCTAGAAAACACATCATTTGCCTATGAGAAATCTATAAACCAAAATTGAAAAGTATCTAGAAATCATGAAGTATTATTTGTTCTATGGATTGGCTTTCTGGGAAGAAGAAGAGGAATGCAAGGGGGGAAATGTTGATAATGTAAAAAGAGGCAAGAAATATCAATATAAATATTTTTAAATCATAAAAATGCTCATATCACTTAGAAATAGTTGGCAAAATGAAAATAGAAAGTATTTGAGTTACTTTCTGAAAGAAACACCCAAACTAAAGCTCCCAGGTACATCATAACCCAAATATAAGAGCTTCCAACTCAAAGAAAAATGACTTCGAGCAGCTGGGGAAAAAAGAGTGAAAGAACCAAGAAGCCACAGCCAGGATCATATAAGATTAGCAGCTATCACCACAAAGGAATAGAGAGCATAGAATATGACATCTTAAAAGCCTAAGATATATGCTTACAACCAAAATTATTCACCTAGAAAAACTAAATATACAAGAGGTTGGGGGGAAAGGGGAGAGAGAGATCTTTAATAAAATAGAGGGCTTCCAAAGATTTCTAATGAAAAGATCAAAATTGACTAAAAGTTTTGAGATAGCAACACAGGAGTAAAGTGAAATGTAAATGGATTAATATAATGAACAATCAAAAAAGACTTCCTAAAGATGAAGCTCATTTTAAAAGGGATGAGAGTGAGGGGATGAGAGATGCATCTGTAATATCAGCAGAGTTCATCAAGGGAGTAAAAAAAGATGGGGGAGAGAACTGGCAGAAATTTTTTGTTATATTTTGATGATGTTCCAAGAAGAAAGGAAATGAAAAGGGAAAGAGTATTCATGAAGAAAGAAAAGGAGAGTAATAGTATAGAACTTATTCTCTCATAATCTAGGAACCCAAGTAGGTCTATACAAACAAGACAGCAATAGCAGTGTAGATGTCACTTCAGCCTTTCTTTGAACTGAGACAGAGTGAAATGAATAGAACCAGGAGAACAATTTACACCAAAGTGACAAATTTGTAAAATGAATAATTTTGAAAAAAAAAAAAAGAACTCAGATTAAACTAAATGATCAGCCCAACTATGACTCTAAAGGACTAATAATTTACAATGCTGCCTACTTTGTGACAGAGAAATGAGAGATTAGATATGTAGAATGAGATATACATTTCTATGCATGGCTAATATTGTACACTTTCTTTGCTAATGCCAGGCTGGGCACTTTAATTAAAGGATATATATGGAACCAGTCTTACCAAGGTTAAACAATAGATTCAGAGATGGAAAGATCCTTAGAGGTAATCTAGTCCAGTTTCTTCATGTCTAGGAAACTGAGACCTTGAAAGGTAAAGTGATTTATCCAAGGTCACAAAGGTATTAATAGAGCTGATATTTGAATCACAATGCAAAGCCTCTCCTCAGATCCCCAAATCCCCCAAAAGATCTTCCTTTCCACATTCGTCCCATGACAATTCCATTTTGGAGATTAAAGGCATGTGCTTGGGTTTAGGAGATTTTGGAGAAGAATGGGTAAGACTTCTTAGATTCCGTGAGACAATGTGAAGAGTATCAAGAGACCCAGGCTGTGCTCCTGACTTCCTAAACTCCAAAACTGTATCTCAGATGCTGACTCATTCTGGAATGCCTTATTGTGGAATCTGGGGATTCTTTGTCCTGAGATGTCTAATCATCCCTGGAGCCTTCTCATCCTAGAACATCCCTCTATTCGAGGCCCCAAGTCTCCATTGGGAAATTGTCCCCAGGACCTCCATTTTGTGGAGAGAAACAAACTTCATTTCTCTTCTGACTCTGTTCCTCCTTCTCAAGATAGCAACACCATGGCCAGGTACCTTCATTTCCCAGCCTCTTTTCAGTTCCATTTTGTGTATTATCTTCCCTTATGAAAATGTAAGCTCCTTCAAGGCAAAGACTACCTTTCCTTTTGCTTGTATTTGCATCTATAGCCTTTAGAATTCCCTGACAAATAATAAATACTTAATAAATGCCTGATTCCTTTTCATCTCAGCTCTGTCAAATTTAAGGTAGCTACATGGGGCAGTGGATTAGAGAACTGGACCTTGACTGAGGAAGATCTGAGTTCAAATCCATTCTCAGACACTTACTAGCTAAGAATCTGGGCAAGTCACTTAACCATTATTTGCCTCAGTTCCTCATCTGTAAAATGGGGACACAGTAGAGAAGGAAATGGCAAAACCACTCCAGTATCATTGCCAAGAAAACCCTATGGACAAAATCCATGCCATCATGTAGAGTCATATAGAATTGAATGACTAAACATCTGCCAAACTTATTTGGGGAACTCAGGACTTCCTGTAGAGAGAAGAGGTCTTCCTTTTTCTCTGGATCTGCCTCCTCATCTATCAAATGAGGGGATTCACTTGATTCTAATTCAGACACTCTGTGAAGATAGACACACAGAAGGGCAAATTTATCACTCTTCCCACATGTCTGTCATTTCCCCTGGTCATGTCAGACTAACCTCTTTTCCTTTGGGGGATAACTTTACTATATTGGAGAAGCTGGAAAATGCTGCAGATACATTTTAGTCAGGCATTTGACAAAAGCGCTCATTTTACCCTCATATAAAATATACAAAAATGTAGGATATACAATAGAATGAGTGAGTGTCATGGGGAAAATATGCAGAAACATAAATGAATACAAAATATATGCACAAGAAAATGTAAAGTAATTCCAGTTTGACACCTGCAGCTTGGGAAATAAAGAAAGGTCTCTAGTAAGAACTTGCTAGAGCTGAATTTTTTTTAATGTCTTTATCAAATAAAACATATTTTTTAAGAATATGCTCCTCCCACTACTTGTCTCCCACATTGAGCAAATTAAAAACAAAAAGCACTCAATACATATTTACATAGTCCAACAAAACAATTTGCCACATCGTACATGTCAGAAAATGTCTCTTTCAGGGCAGCTGGGTAGCTCAGTGGATTGAGAACCAGGCCTAGAGACGGGAAGTCCTAGGTTGAAATCTGACCTCAGACACTTCCCAGCTGTGTGACCCTGGGCAAGTCACTTGACCCCCATTGCCCACCCTTACCATTCTTCCACTTAGGAGCCAATACACAGAAGTTAAGGGTTTAAAAAAAAAAAAGAAAGAAAATGTCCTTTCTGAACTTTAAATATACCTCTCTGGCAGGAGGAGATTGCATTGAGCAGAGTTGTGAAGTCTTTCAAGGTTGTTTTCTATTTGATGTTGTCATTGTATAACTTGTTCTCCTAGTTCTGTTCACTATCCTCTGCATTACTTCATAGAGGTCTTAATAGGTTTCTTTAAAATTGTCCCTTTTATCATTTGTTTTGGCACAATAACATTTATGTACTATTATAATTTGTCTAGTCATTCATCAAGAGAAAGACAGCCTCTTAGTGTCCAGCTTAGGGATACCATGAAAAGAGCCACCATGCATATTTCTATACATATATCTCCTCTTCCCCTTTCTTTAATTTCTTTATGTTAGAGGATAGAGTCAAGATAGCTGAGGGAATTGAATGTTTTTGCTGAATCCTCTCAACTCATTCTTCTAAATAACTTCTTAAAAATACCTCAAATCAAATTCCAATCAGGTTAACAAAAAAAGTCAAAGTATCTCATTTTTATAGTTCAGAACAGCTTAGGAGACCTGAAAGAAAGATCCACCTGAAGACACTGGAGTAGGGTCTGGCCAGAAATGTAAAGGGAGGAAGTTGCACTAGTTGTAGTACTTGGAGGCAGCCGCAGCACCCATGGGATGGAGAGGAGTGCAGTAACAAATGCTTATTCAAAAAGATAATATAGAGAATGTTGTGCTAGAACTGACCACAGAAGTTGGCACCATTTGGCAGCTTCTTTGCTCATTATCCAGTTCAGGGTAGCAGTTCCAAGACAGAGAGGAATGGTTATGGTTTAAGGCAGCTAGGGAGCAGAAGTCCTAACTCAGTAAGGACTATAATGTAGATTGGGAGATAGTAACCAGAATTCTCCCTATATCCCTATATTTTGGAGGCAGTAAAAACCTACCAACTCCCAGATCTAGCCATAAAAGTTCAGGATAGCCATCCTACCACCCCTCAGAAGTGAGCAGAATGAGCAAACAATAAGAAAGGAACCTGGCCATAAAAATTCTCTATGGAATCTCAAGACACAAACTCAGAAAAAGATAATGATTTGAAAATATCTTCAAATAAGGCCTCAGAGAAAAATGTAGATTGGACACAAGTTCATCAAGAATTTCTAGAAGAGCTAAAGAAAGCAATAAAAAAGAGTAAAATAAAATTTTTTTAATTACATGAAAACAGTAGAGGAAAAACTAGGAAAACAAAGGAGAACAATGCAAGAAAATTATGCAAATAGAATGAACAGTTTGGTAAAAAAAAAGATACCAACCCTCACTGAAGATAATAACTCCTTAAAAACTAGAATTGGTCAAGTGGAAGCTAATTAATACATAAACCATCAAATCAAGAAACAACAATAACAACAACAAAAAAACCCAAGTCAAAATAATTTTAAAAAATAAGAAAATGTGAACCATTTCATGGGGAATATAATTGATCTAGAAAGAAGATTGAAGAAATATAATTTAAGAATTGTTGGACTGGGGGCAGCTAGTTGGCTCAGTGGATTGAGAGCCTAGCCTAGAGACAGGAGGTCCTGGGTTCAAATCTGACCTCAGACACTTCCTAACTATGACTTTGGACATTTCATTTAACTCCTCCATTGCCTAGCCCTTACTGCTTTCCTGCCTTGGAAAAAATACGCAGTATTGATTTTAAGATGGAAGGTAAGGATTTAAAAAAAAAAAAGAATGAAAGGTCTATGGAGTCTTATGTTTAACAAAATATCCAGGTTATCTGGATCTGGTCAATTCTTTCCTCAAAGAAGAAAATTACCTGCAACATGTTCATCATATTCAAAAGAATTCAAAGCTTGTTATTATACCTGAAGGGGAGCAAGATGGAGGATCTGAGGAAAAAGAAATAGGGAAAGTCTGTTTAGCAGCTTGATCAGTAGCATAAAGTCAAGAATTTGCAGTTGTGGGGAAATAAGTTCCAGAGAAGTAAGAAGGATAGGATATAAAGAAAAAATCCTTTTAGGGAGAGGTAAACAGGAACCATCACTTAAAGCTGCCCAGCAAAACCAAAAACTCATCTGATCAAAATAAGATTTTTCAATAGCTAGTCAAATTTTTTCAATTTCTAATAACAAAAAAGCTAAATGTCAGTCAAGACAAATGACTAGCTAAATCTCTTGCAGACTTATACCAGATGTCATGTAATTTATTTGCACTCTATTTAGTCATTCCCATAATCACTGGGAGCACCCCCTGGTTCCAAGTTCCCAAAAACTTATCAAGTGGGGAACCTACTAGTATTTTATTACTACTGGAACCCATAGTCCTTCCCCACCTAAGAGAAAACCTAATCCTAAACTTAACTCTAAACCTAATCCTTCTATGTTGAGATAAACTTTACCTTGGCTTGGAAGAAATAGGGATTGAGAGCAGGAGTCCAATCTCTGGGGCTAGTCTTATGTAAAGAGATCCTGTGGTGAAATAACCAGAGTACTTCTGGGACACTCCTCTGGAATGCTATGCCTGGGGCCAGAGTCCTGTCCCAACCTGTTTGGTATTCCCCAAATCTGCGGTGGATAATTAATAACTGAGGAAACAATCTGAGCTAAATGATCTATTAGCAAAACAGGCATGATATATGGGTCAGTGGACTCTCTGGTCAGTCCAAAATCTGAATACAAAGTGAGAGAGATTTATATTTTTAAAAAGCAATTAAGGGGGCAGCTGGGTAGCTCAGTGGAGTGAGAGTCAGGCCTAGAGACGGGAGGTCCTAGGTTCAAACCCGGCCTCAGCCACTTCCCAGCTGTGTGGCCCTGGGCAAGTCACTTGACCCCCATTGCCCACCCTTACCACTCTTCCACCTATGAGACAATACACTGAAGAATAAGGGTTTTAAAAAAAAAAGCAATTAATCAAGTCCTTTTAGTTCCCTTGATCTTTCCACATGGAGGAGGGATATTTCTAAACCCTGGGATTGTTATAACCCAGTTTCAGGCTAAAACTCAACTTATTTTTCAGATCCATGTTTTCCCCGTCTCAGTTTTCCTTCTTCCCCCATTACTACTGAGAAAACAAGAAAAATTAAAACCACTTACAAACATATATAAACAAAACAAATTCACATGTTGGCAATGTCAAAACAAGCAAATAAGCAAAAACAAATAAAAACAAATGCACTCTGACTCTCACTTCTCTTTAGAAGTAAGGCAACAAGTTTCATCATGTGTCCTCAAAGATTGTGCTTGATCATTTTGTTGCTCAGAGTTTCTAAAGATTTTCAAAGTTGTTTGTCTTTACAATGTTGCTATTATTATTGTTCTCCTGGTCCTACTCAATTTACTGCATGGGTTCACATGAGGTCTCTCAGATTTCTCTAAAACCATCCCTTTCATAATTCCTTACAACACAATAGTATTCTGTCACAGTCATTCCTCAGTTGATGAACTTCCTCTAAGTATCCAGTTCTCTTGCAACCACAAAAAGAGTATTTTTCCACGTATGTGTCCTTTTCCTCTTTCTTTGATCTCTTTGGGGTAATAGACATAACAGTGATATCCCTGGGTCAAAATGTTTGCTCAGTTTAATAGGTTGGGGACAGAGATCCAAATTACTTTCTAGAATGGCTGGACCAGTTCTTATTACCACCAACTTTTTTCCTCCCACAGTCCTTCTGGCATATGTCATTTTTCTTTTCTTTATTATCTTTGCCAATCTGACAAATATTCATTGGTACCCCATAATTATTTTATTAATATAAATTAGTAGTAACAGAAAGCATTTTTGTAGCCTAGTCAGATTTTTATATTTACATTCTTTTCCTCTGAAAGCAGCTTGCCTACCTTTTGACCATTTATCAGTTGGAGAATGAGTAAGTCAAACATTTGAACCAGTTCCCTATGTATCTTAAAAATGAGACCTTTATCAGAGAAACTTGCATTAAAGATCCCTCCTTTCCTACTCCCCAGCAATTTCCTGTTTCTCTTTTGATCATAGCTATATTAGTTTTACCTGTGCACTGGGTGGTACAGAGGACAAAGTGCCAGGTCCGAAGTGAGGAAAACTCATTTTTCTGAGTTCAGATCTTGCCTCAGATACTTACTACATGACTCTGGACAAGTCACTTAACCCTGTTGCCTCAGTTTTCTCATTTATAAAATAAGCTGGGGAAGAAAATAGGAAACCACTCCATGATTTTTTTTTTCCAAGAGAACCCTGAAAGGGGTCATGAAGAGTCAGACAGGACTGAAATGACTGAATGACAACAATCAAAACTGTCCCTTTTACTTCCTGAACACCTCTTACTCTCTTGTTTGGCAAAAAACTTTTTTCTCATTCATTTTTATGAAAGGCAATTTCTTCCATGCTTCTCTAAATTATGTAACCCTTTTATATCTAAATTATGTATCCATTGGGAGCTTAGTTTGGTATATAGCATGAGGTGTTGGCGTATACCCAGTTTTTACCAGGCTACTTTCTCACTTTTCCAAGATTTTTTGTTGAATAGTGGCTTTTTTGCCCAAATTGCTGGGATCTTTGGATGTATGCTAGCATGCCAGTCTACTGGGTTCCTTTGCATTGAGCACTTAATATTTTCCGCTTAACATTGCCTTTATCTCTTACCCAGTACCAAATTCCCTCAACGAATATGGCTTTGCACTGTAGTTCAAGATATAATGTTGCTAGACTCTTTTCCTTCCAACTTTTTTTCCATTAGTTCCTATGATATCCTTGACCTTGTTCCTCCAGGTGGACTTTGTCATTTTTTTCTAGTTTACCAAAGTAGTTCTTTGGTAGTTTGACATAGCTTTGACCATGCCACCGTTTGACTCAGTCAACTCCAATGGCTCCAGTTGTCTCTAGGAGCATATTTCTTAAATGTCCTGTTTGGCATTCTAAGCCCTTCATAAACTAGAGCCCTTCCACCTTTCTAGTATTCTTATGGCACACACTCTAACACTGATTTTTTTTTAGTTCAATGACACTGGATAATGTTTTACAGACAAAATTCTCTATCTCTGGGCTCTGGGAATATTCTCTGACTCTGCTCCAAGCCTGGAACACTCTTTCTCTTCTTCTTCCTCCTCATTTCCACCTACTGACTTCCTTTAAATCCCAACTAAAATCCTGTCTTTTTCTGGAAGCCTTCCTCATCATCTCTTAATTCTAGTGCTGTTCCTCTGTTAATTATTTCCTATTTATCTGGTCTATATAAGTTTACTTTGAATACATGTATTTTATTGAATTGTAAGCTACTCGAGGTGCCAGATTGTTTTTTTACCTCTTTTTGTGTCCCTACCACTTAACACACAGGATTATAGTAGGTGCTTAATAAATATTTATTGATTAATTGTCCTTCAACTCAATCCTTTTGAGGGAGGTGGATTTTGGGGTGAATTTATAGTTAGTAAAACTGACTCTGAGAGAAATGGAGTCATCCCCAACCAATAAGTATTGAAGCCAACTAAAGGAGCTAGGGTAGATTCCAGAGAGAAGGGTACTGGGAAATAAACCAGAGCTGACCTTTGAAGGCTTCTTAGAGGAGAAACAAGAGAAGAGGAGAGAAAGAGAGAAAGAGGAGATCATTGCCAAACAGAAGAAAGGCCTCACATTTCCAGAAGGTTGTTCTTAAAAAACTGGAACTGGCTATTCTAGGAGAAGGCATAGTTGAGAAAGGGAAAAAAAATCAGAATAGTCAAGTCAAGACAGTTGACCTTAATCCCTGAGCAGCTTTCCCAGTTGGGCCTTACTCTGCTTGAACTCTTCCCTTCTACAGATGTTTGCAGAGGGAGCTTCAGACCTTCCCCAGGCAACAAACAGCAACCACAAAACCATCCCAATGGTGTTATGCCTAAGAAAGGAAGAGATAAGGATGCAGGATATACATTCTGTCAATTGATTGACTACAGATAACCTTATATACTCATTAAGGGTTGGGAACCAGATTCAGTGTAATAGAAAGTGAAATAGATACTGGATTCAGATTTTTTTTTATTTTTAGATTGAAAAGATTAGACTAGATAATCTAGAAGTCCCTTCCAGCTCTAAATTTATGATCCTAGTGCCTGTATCCTTGAATAGCAGATAATTCTTTAATGAATATATACAGAAAAATATAACACAAGGGACAATGTGATGGGAACACTTCTGGGCAGGACTAACTTGAGCTATTGATTCAGGCTTGATGTTGGAATGAAATGAGGCACTTATAGTTCTTTCCACAATTAACAAAAGGAGATTTATTTAGCCATGCTATGGAAAGGATATTTACTAAGCATACTTCAGCATCTGGCCTGGGGAAACATGGATATTTCCATATGGAAATGGGACTGGACATCAGGGAAGGCTTTGGTAACTGGCACAGTCTTGGGATATCTGCCAAGTCTGAATGGTCTACATTTCACCTGATTGCTTTTGGATGATCAGAAAGCCATGAAAAAGGGCCAGATACTACCAGGAAGCTATATCATTGGAGGTACAGCTTGAGGCTTGCATCTCTCTAGTTCAATCAAGTCCCACAGATTTCAGAGAAAAACTATCCTCATTTGCATGGAGGGAGGGGTTAGGATGTTCCTCTCACCAAAAGGACAAAGGAAAGAGAAAGCTCAATCAACATTTGTCAGTTTTCTAGGTTTCTACTAGGTGCCAAAGATTGTGCCAGGTATTAGAACTAAGACTGAAAAAAAAAACACTATACTTGTCCTCAGAGAGCTTACATTCTATCACATACAGGAGAGGATTCAACTTTTTCATTGATAGGAAGAAAGTAATGGGGGCATGGAAAAATAGTAAAAGAACTCCAGGGTAATCTGAGGAGAGAGAGAGAACACTCCCTATGAATTAATCAGCATATTTTTAAACTACTTATGCTATTTATACATCTTATACACCAACCATTAACCCGTCAAACCAGAAAGGACATTCATACACTATTTGTCAGTGTAGGACAATTGAATAGAGACTTGGGTTAGACATCAGAAAAAAGTCCCCGAGGGTACCATGGGTTTGTTGTATGATCTTGAGTAAAGGCTCTTTCCTTCCCAAGGACTTGGTTTTCTTCTCTGTTACATAAGAAATTGTAGGAGTTGATGAGATCATGTGTAGTCATAGTGACCATGGTGTCCTAGCTCTTACAGTCTGTGTCCTAAGACACCTCTCAAATCTTACTGTCTGTGTCCTAAGGACATACCTAGCGCTGACATTTGTGTTCTAATTCACTTGTAGTTCTAACTTTCTGTGTACTAAGGCTTTGACTTTCTATGTTCTCAGGTGTCCTCTGTGCTCTAACATCCCTGGTTTCACAAACATGAGTGATACATCTTTGTACATATGTAACAGAGACCATCCTGACCCCTACCACTTGAAAGCTAGGTAAGTCATTTTTTTATTCCTCTCCCAGAGTTTTTAATTTCAAAGTAATCATTATTTCTAAAAGGGTTCAGTATTTTTAAGCCTCTTTTCTCATAACTTTGTCCTCACATTCTCTTACATTCTTTCCTCCAGAACAGCTTCTAAAATTGGGATGATTGAATTTGGGATAGCAGGCCCCATTTTGCCCAGTAAACAAGAACTAGTTTAATTCACATATGTCTGCAAGCAGCAAGACATTGTCCTTGGGGCCCCTATTGAAATGAATTAAAAAGAAGGCCATTTTTCCCTGAGCATAACCTGATTTCTTCATCTATTCATTGGAGTTCTAGATTGGGCATACAATTTTCATCCTCATCAAGGAATTAAGGACAGATCGTACATTATTAAACCCATCTCCTCATTAGATATTCACAAATTAGAGATATCTTGAGTTGTCTAGGGGAGGGTTGAATAAATTGTATTTAATGACTCAAAATGCTGAATGTCTTTGTTTGTGATCACCAAGAGAGATCACTGACCAATTAATTTACTGTTTATTGCTAGCCTGAACAATAAATTCATTTTTTAACCTAGAACCCAGTCTCTTGGAATTAAAAAAAAATTTTTTAACCCTCTACCTTCTTTCTTAGAATCATTACTACGTATCGGTTCTAAGGTAGAAGAGAGATAAGGGCTAGGCAATGGGGGTTAATTGACCTCCTGAAAGTTACACAGCTAGAAAGTGTGTGAAGTCAAATATGACCTCAGGATCTTCTGTCTCTAGATTGAACTCTCATTGTCACACTGTTGCCCTCACTGGGAATTTGGAGGGTTCTCTGCAAATGGCTCCAGCTACCAGAGCGGTCCCCAATTCCATTAACCCCTAACAGTCACATTAGTTTTTATATAGAAATATTCCTTCAATATATAATCATAAGCCTACAAACTTAATCCTAGCCACCCACCAAATGTGAGAAGCATCACCCACTCCCACCAAGATTCGAAACCACTTCACTTTCTGGGGAGCGGATGGAGATTAGATTCACAATGAAGCTCAGTTTCTCTACAGCATAGTCTTGAATCTCGAGCACCCTGGCATCACAGAGCCTCTGTTCCAGGTTGGCTTGATTTACCACTCTGATTCCAAAGTTGCAGCCACAGCCAGAACGCCCTGTTCCGTGGGGATCATCCTGGTATCTAAAACTCAGGATAAATGAGACAAAACAGAAACAACCCCACACCCAGGTCTAATTCTCAGGTAATAGAGGAAGGAAAGTCTTTCTCCTCTCACAGGTTCAGTTCATAGAGCCCATGAGCCACCAAATACATTACATGTGAACAACCAATCATTCTTACAGAAATGAAAGACAAGGAGGGACCAGGTCTGAGCTAGGAAAGCTCTTGCTTGAGGTAACTCACCTTCTTTGCTTGTATTATGCATCTGTTATGTGCTAGGCACTGTGCTAATCATTGGAAATGCAGAGTCAGATAAAAAACATTTTCTGCACTGAAGAGCTGACAATTTAGTGGGAAAGACAAAATGTGAGTAATTCTGTTCAAATAGGCTATTTACAGGATAGACTGCAGATAATCAACAGAAGGAAGGTACTACTATTAAGAACTGGGAAAAACTTCTGGAAGAAAGTGGGATTTTAGCTGGAACTTGAAAGAAGGAGAGATCAAGTGAGGAAGGGAGCCTCCTGCTTCTGAATACTCTAAAGTGGTACTTGGG
Source organism: Gracilinanus agilis (assembly GCF_016433145.1). NCBI lineage: Eukaryota > Metazoa > Chordata > Mammalia > Didelphimorphia > Didelphidae > Gracilinanus > Gracilinanus agilis. Next base: position 737,012,739 of record NC_058130.1, on the reverse strand, counting down.
GTTGGGGTGGCGGGGTCTGAGAAAGTACTAGTTATTATCTTGTGGTGGGGAACTCCTAAACCTGTGGGAGAGTTCATGAGGAGTGTTTGTTGGAAGCCAGGTACCTGTGTCTTGAGAAAACCATGGATCAGTAGGTGTCAACATTTATTAAATACTTACTGTGTACCAGGTACTATTCTAAGCTTTGGGTATATAAAGAAAGATAAACACAGGAGGCCTAAGGAACTCCCATTCTAAGAATGATTATAAGGGCAGGTAGGTGGCTCAGTGGATAAAAAGCCAAGCCCAGAGACAGGATGTCCGGGATCAAATCTGGTCCCACATACTTCCTAGCTGTGTGATCCTGGGCAAATCACTTAACTCAACTTGCATAGCCCACTCTTCTTCCTTGGAACTGATGGATTCTAAAACAGAAGGTAAGAGGTTGTTTTTTTCAACTAAAAAGAATAATTATACAAGCTACAGTATATGGTGGTAATCTCAGAAGGAAGGGGTGAGGATAAGTTGGGAAAAGAAGAAGAGAGAAAGGTCTTCTGGAGAAGGCAGGAAATTTGAACTGGCTTGAAGGAAGCAGACCTGGATGTAAGGTAATGAAAGATCTCCAGATATAAGGGAAAGCCAGAGAAAAGGAATGAAGTCAGGAGATGGAGCCTCTTGTGCTAGAAGCAACAAGGAGGTCATTATAGCTGGATCACAGAGAGGGAAAGAGAAGGGTCTCTCAGGTGTATGAAGTGTAAAATGTTCAAAGCCTGGAAATGTAGAAAGCAGCCATGTGTTCCTGGGTTCAGTGTCTGGAGTAGGTGGTATCATGAGCCTGAGATCACCAGAGGTGTCTGGAGGGAGAAGGTACCCCCATATCTTGAGTGAGGCTGAGTGCCTCAGTGTGAGACAGGGTGGTGATCCTGTGAGGAGAAGGATGCATAGAGATGAACTTCCATGGAGAAATGGATGCAGAATTATAGATTGGCTAAGAAGCCCCTGGAAACTCAGAGGTGGTGATCAGAAAAGTGGTGTCTGGCTTCTGGGATTACTCTACCCACCTTTCCAGATTTGGGCTGGAGGGGCTCCTGGAGTTAGGCCAGACAGGAAAAGAAAAGATAGGTAAAGGTTCCAGGATTTCTGGCACCTCCTAATCTGAGGCTCTATCAGTTCCTTTTCTTGTTCTCCAATTCGACTCCTTACACCCACCTCCACTCTCAGCATCACCCTGATGATTACTCTTCTTCCCCCAGCCTCTGGCCTCTGGCCAGTGAGCCATCTGCCTTCCTCCAAAACCACCCCTAAGAGCCCGCCCAAGTCCTCTCTCTCTATGTTCTCACCCCCTTGGAACCAAACACTCTGCTCCCCAGGCTCCTTTCCCCAGGCTTGGGCTCCACTTCCCTCTGAGCTCCTATCTACCCTCCACCAAAGCCCCTAAAGTCCCCAAAGAGATCTTTCACTAAGAGTAGCCCATCATTGCACCCACTCTTGCCTTCCATCTGAGCAGTGACACAGATACAAACCTCTTCACTTGAATTAGGGCTGCTCCAGGGGAAAGAAGAATCGATCTCAACAGTTTTCCATCTCTGCATCACAGCATTAGGTAAGTACTTCCTCCCCACCCTTTTTATCCTCTGCCCTCACTGATGAACAGCCCCCACCCTTAAGGGGTTACCTCTACTCATCTGACTACACAGTTGGTGCCCACTGCACCCAGCCCCTGCATCCAAGGTCTGGACTGTCCCTACTGCCTAACCAGGGAGGCTCTGGGGCTCCTACATGTCTATCACCATCCCCCACTCAGTGGTATTCTCTATCCCCCATGCCTGGATCATACTGCCACCTCAGCTCCTTCTCATTTAACAAGCATTTATATTTGGATTCCTTTAAGGATCTTATCAAGCATCAGTTCCTGCCTGAGGTATTTTGTTCTCTTCCTGCACCCACCATGGTGCCAGTGCCTCTCCTTCCCCCATTATCTTGTAACTATCTGGTAGGTAATTATATATGTAATGTCTCCGCCAGTACAGAGAAAATTCTAGAGGGCAAGAAGTATTTCACTTTCATCTTTGTGTCTTGGGTACACATTGCATAATGACGGACACATAGTAAGCACTAAAAAAGTGCTTGCTAATTAATTGATCTACCACATGCTTATTCTAAACCTTAAAAGAGGGTTCAGGGTACAACACACACACAATCTTCCTATTTTGTCCCTTTCTCTCTGACCTCCTGTTGTAGTTCCCAAGTAACCCCATCTCTCCGTCATTCATGCCTCCCCCTCTGTGCTACTCACACCCTTGTGATACCCCACTTTTATACACAGGCACACCCATATACCAAAAGCCATACATCCACATTAGAAATACTTATCTTTGTCAAACATTCATATATACACTTGTGGCATACATCTCGTCACTCTTGAGTCACACTTATTTCTCCAAAAGTCCCGTTATCCTCAAGTTACACATTTAATCTCTGTGTCATACTCTCATATGTGTCTTTCACACAGTTAAAGTTTCTGGAGTATATACTACTTTTTTTTTGAAAGAAAAGGATTGAGGGGCAAGGTGGACCCCAGCTTAGATTCAGAGGTTGGAAAATTCCCTATCAAGAGAGAAATTGAACAGAATGATACTCTTGGATGGGCATCATCAATGGGATGACCTGCTGGTGCTGGGTGGGATAGGGTGGAGTGGCCTGGAGAGAAAAACCCATGCTGTCCCATCAGAATCAATCTTCTGTGCTTTCTTATGAATATTAAAAATCAATGATGGGCTTAAGGCCACTTTCCCAAGGAAGGTCTCATTAGTCTCTCCACCTCACTTTTCTTATTTCTTTTCTCTGTTCTGCTCTCATGGCTCCCAAATGACCTCCCTTCCCTATCCTCCACTCCTTCATCCCAACTCCTATGACATTGTCCCATTAAACATAAGTCATAGCACTTATATATGCAAAACACACATCTCTGAGTCAAACACATATATCATACATAGTCACTCATCTGGGTTCTCATGGTGTCACATATATCATATATATATATGTCCCAGAGCACCCTGTTACCTTCAGGTTACATATGTATGCTGTCTGTCACACATATTCAAATACTCTTTTGAGTCTTACATACCTGGAAAAACCTGTTCAAATCTGAACTTTAGGAAAATCACTTTGGCAGCTATGTGGAGACTGGTTTGGGGAGGGCAGAGACGTGAGGTAGGAACATAAGGACCAGGAAGGTGACTGTGTGAACTCAGAAAGGAGGTTAATTCAAGAGATACTAAGAAGACAAAATTGACAATCCTTGACAATTAATTGTATGTGTAATGGATAAAATCTGAAATAACTGAGGAAACAAAGGTTCAAGCTACTACTGAATATATTGGTTTATCAACAAAATATAAACCAGGATACAAGGTTAGGTAATCTGTTCTCTATTTGGAGGAAAGATTAGGGGCTTTCAGAGCTGGGAGGGGAAGAGTAAATAGGTACAATTACATGAAATTAGAAAAAGATACAAAGTGTCCAAATTCAATCAAAGGAACATGGAAATGTAAGATTTAAATTAATGTCCAATAACTCCAAATGAATTCTTCCATTTTTGATAGCATTCCTCAATTGTTCAATCATTAAACTATCATAGAGATATTTTACCTAGATTTTAGCAAAGCATTTGATAGTCTTTCAAGTGAAGTCAATAATAATTTAGTAAGTGCCTACTAGATACCAGGCACTGAAAGTACAAAGAAAGTAAAAAAGAAAAGAAGTCTCTGAGCCTGGAGTCAGGGAGACCTGAATTTAATCTACCCTCAGAGAATTACATGCTGTGTGACTGTGGGCAAGTCACTCAGCTTCAGGTTCCTCATTTATAAAATGGGCCTAATGGTAGCACCTGCTTTTCAGAGTTATTAAAAGGATAAAATGAATTAATATTTGTAAAATGCTTTATAAACCTTAAGGGACTCCATAAATGTCAGCCAAAATGGTGATAATAATGAGGAACTTGGAAGAAGTCTCCAAGGGAATATTTCTGGGATTTGTACTTGTCTTACATGAGTTCAAAAATTAATTTTCCAAATGCAAGAGGAAAGAAGTATGGCTAGATATGAATGCATCTAGCAAATATCTGGAACCATCCCTGTCCTCTAGACCTGGGAAAATATCTTTGTCACCTCTCTTTTTTAATAGAAATTTCATTTTATTTTAAAATTAATTTGTTTTTTAATAACAAATTTCCACATAAATTTTCCAACTTATATGATCATATTGTTTGCCTCCCTTCTCCCTGATCCCTCACAGAGGCAATAAGCAATATAATCTGGATTATACATGTATTATCATGCAAAACATATTTCCATATTATTCATTTTTGTAAGTGAATAATCTTATTTTTATTTAATGAATTAATGTAGAATATTTTCCCATGGTTACATGGTTCATGCTCTTTTCCTCCCCTCCTCCCACCCCTCTCCTGTAGCTAATGAGCAATTCCATTGGGTTTTAAATGTGTCATTGATCAAGACCTATTTCCATATTATTAATATTTGCATTAGAGTTATTGCTTAGAGTCTACATCCCTAATTATATCCCCATCAACCCATGTGATCAAGCAGTTGTTTTTCTTCTGTGTTTCTACTCCCATAGTTCTTTCTCTGAATGTGGATAGAGTTTTTTCTCATAAGTCCGTCAAAATTGTCCTGGATTATTGCATCGCTGCTAGTAGAGAAGTCCATTACATTTGATTGTGCCACAGTGTATCCATCTCTGTGTATAGGGTTCTCTTGGTTCTGCTCCTTTCACTCTGCATCAGTTCCTAGAGGTCATTCCAGTTCACATGGAATTCCTCCAGTTCATTATTCCTTTCAGTACGATAATATTCCAAAGTGAATAATCTTATAATACCCAAACTCTCCCAAATATACCAAAATAAGCAAGTGGTAAGTCATGTTTTCATCTGCATTTCTACTCTTTCTCTGGAGGTAAAGAGCATTCTTTTTCATAAGTCTCTTAGAATTATCCTGGATTATTGTATTGCTATTAGTAGCAAAGTCTATCACATTTGATTGTTCCACAATATTGCAGTTACTGTGTATAATATTTTGGTTCTGCTTATTTTGCTCTGCATCAGTTCATGTAGGTCTTTCCAGATCCTTCTGAAATCATTCTATTCATCATTCCTTACAGTACATTCCATCATCATCATATACCACAATTTGTTCAGCCATTCCCCAATTAAGAAACATCCCTTTAGTGTCTAGTTCTTTGTAACCACAAAAAAGAGCAGCTATAAATATTTTTGTTTAAACAGGTCCTTTCCCTTTTTTTTTATTTCTTTGGGATACAGAACTTGTAGTGATTGTACCAAATCAAAAGGTAGGGCATAGTTCCAAATTGCCCTCTAGAATGACTGAATCAGTTCATTACTTCAATGGTACCTCAGTGTTGTTTTATTTGCAATTCTCTAATCAAGAGTGATTTAGAACATTTTTCTTTGATTATTGATAGCTTCTATTTCTTCATCTGAAAACTGCCTATCTATATCCTTTGATCATTTATCAATTGGGGAATGACTTGGATTCTTATAAATTTGACTTAATTCTTTGTATATTTGAGAAGTGAGACCTTTATTGGGAAATTTGTTGTAAAAATTTTTCCCAGTTTGTTGCTTCCCTTCTAATCTTGGTTGCATTGGTTTTGTTTGTTTGTTTTAAATTTAATATAGTAAACATTACTCATTTTATATCTTGTAATATTCTCTATCTCTTGTTTGGTCATAAATTCTTCCTTTCTCCATAGATCTGACAGGTAAACTATTCTATATTCTCATAATTTACTTATAAAATCACTTTTAAAAATGATATACTCATTTTGACCTTATTTTGGCATAGAGTGTGAGATATTGATCTATATATATAATTTTTGCCAAACTATTTTCCAATTTTCCCAACAGTTTTTGTCAAATAGTGAGTTCTAATCCCCAAAGCTGGGATCTTTGGGTTTATCAAACACCAGATTGCTGAGGTCATTTACCTCTAATCTATTCCATTGATACACCCTTCTATTTCTTAGCCATTACCAAATTGTTTTGATGTTTACTGCTTAAAGAATACAGTTTAAGATCTGGTACTTCTAGGACATCATCCTTCACATTTTTTTCATCATTTCCCTCGATATTTTTGACCATTTTTTTTCCAGATTAATTTTTTTCTGGTTCTATAAGATACTTTTTGGTAGTTTGATTGGTATGGCACTGAATAAGAAAATTCATTTAGGTAGGATTGTCTTTTTTTTATTATATTAGCCCAACCTGCTCATGAACAATTAATGTTTTTTACAGTTGTTTAGATCTAACTTTATTTGTTAGATAGCAGCTGGGTGGCTCAGTGGATTGAGGGTCAGGTGTAGAGAAGGGAGGTCCCAAGTTCAAATTTAGCCTCAGACACTTCCTAGCTGTGTGACCTTGGGCAAATCACTTAACCCCCATTGCCTAGTCCTTACCACTCTTCTGCCTTGGAACCAATACATAGTATTGATTCTAAGGTGGAAAGTAAGGGTTGTTTTTTTAAAGTGTTTTGTAATTGTGTTCATATAATTCCTATGTTAGCCTTGGCAAAAAGATCCCCAAATATTTTATATTGTCTAGAGCAGTGATGGACAAACTTTTTAAAGAGGGGGCCAAAAGAAAGGAAATGCTCATCTCTCAGTTTATTTCTAAGTTAACTCTTTCGAAGTTTCATTGTATTGTATCCTACTCATTGTATTCATCAGATTAGGAATAATGTCACACTTCTGGATACAACATTTCAGGGGGCCACATCTGGCCCATGGACCTTAGTTTGCCCATCATTGGTCTAGAATGATTTTAAAAGGATTTTCTCTTTGTAATTCTTCCTACTGAATTTTGTTTGAAATATATGAAAATGCTGATGATTGATGTGGGTTTATTTTGTATTCTGCAATTTTGCTAAAGTTATCAATTATTTCAACTAGTTTTTTAGTTTATTTTCTAGCATTTTTAATACTATCATATCATCCACAAAGAGCGATAGGTTAGTTTGAAGAATTGCTGGGGGGTGGAGGGGGATTACCAGCAGTCCAGTTCCCCTTGGGGGCGGGACAATTGAGTGAAAACAGAGTGAAAAGAGCCAGAGACCCAGTAGGTTTGCAGTGGCTGATCTGAAGTGCCATCTGCTGATTTTAATTTTTATGTCATTTTTCTCAAGATTACATCAATGTTGGCATGAATTCCATTCCCATCATACATCTTATCTTTGGAGACAATGTGTTAGGTATGTTTGACATATCTCTTGGGCTACAGTGGTGAGAACATACAGGCCTTTTCATGGGAGACAATTTCTTCATATTTCATTCATTGTTCTTTTATATTAAGTTACTGTACCAAATCAGATCTGGAAAGGTGTGGGGGGGTAGAATTTGGAGACTGTTCTGGCCTGTTCTTGCAGGCACTTGTGTATGGGAATCTGAGTTAGAGATTTTAAATTTTTAACATTAACTCACTAACTGCTGGTTTTTTGCTGGGCTGATTCTAGGGGTAATTTCTATACTCTAGGGGGTTGTGCGGGGGTTTATTTTGGAATAGTGAGTATTCTGTGACTGTGATTGTTCTTGCCATGAACCTGTATTGTTTTTCTTTGTCTCCTTGGAGACAAATAAGGATATTAATTGTAATAATTTTAATGCAAGTGAATGTCACTGTAAAAAGAATCACATAGGGGAAACTGAATGTGGAATTTCCATCTTCCTGACAACTTGCCGTGCTAGATTGTCAGAGCTTGTGAGTAGTCTTGCTAAACATTACAGCCTTGATGGCTTCCGGCAAAGAATTAGATTATTTAGTTTCCAATTAATTTTTAATTGGCCTTTCTATGAACCCTTATTGGTTATCATTTTTGTTGCATTATGATCTGAAAAGGTTGCATTTATTATTTCTACTTTTCTGCATTTGGTTGTGAAGTTTTTATGTCCTAATATGTGGCCAATTTTTGTATATGTACAATGTGCTGCTGAAAAGAAGGTATTTTCATTTTTATCCCTATTCAGTTTCCTCCAGATATTTATTAAATCTAACTTTTCTAAAATTTCATTTGCTTCCCCTACTTCTTTCTTATTTATTTTTTGGTTAGATTCATTTAGTTCTGATAGGGAAAGGTTGAAGTACCTCACTAGTTGAGTTTTACTGTGTATTTCCTCCTTAAGCTCCTTTAGTTGCTCCTTTAAAAATCTGGATGCTATACCATTTGGCACATGTATATTAAATACTGATATCACTTTATTGTCTATACTACCTTTTATCAAGATGTAATTATCTTCCTTATCTCTTTTAATCAGATCTATTTTTGCTTTAGTTTTGTCTGTTATCATAATTGCTACTCCTGCCTATTTTGTCTCAGTTGAAGCCCAATAGATTCTGCTTCAGCCTCTTATCTTTACTCTGTGTGTGTCTACCTGCCTCAGATATGTTTCTTGTAAACAACATATGGTAGGACTCTGGTTTTTAATGCACTCTGCTATCTGCTTCTATTTTATAGGTGAGGTCACCCCATTTACATTTTTAGTTATGATTATCATCTGTGTATTCCTCTCCATCTTGATTTTGTCTTTTAATCTTGCCCTTTCTCCTTTCACTCTTTGCTTACACACCAGTGTTTTGCTTTTAATCACCCTCCCATTTTCCCTCCCTTATATTACTCCCCTTTCCACCACCACCCTTCTTATCCCCCTCCTACTTCTCTAAAAGATCTTTTATTCACTGTCCCAACTTCTCTTTCCTTTATATTACTCCACCCTCACCCCCTTTCTTATTTCCCTTCTACTTCTTTATAGGGTAAGATAGGATTCTACACTACAATGAATCTGGCTGTTCTTCCCTCTCTAAGCTAATTCTAATGAGAGTAAGGTTTAAGTATTACCCATCACCACCCTTATTTGCCCCTCTATTATAATACCCCCGTGCCTCTGTATGTGATATAATTTACCCATTTTACTTCTTTCTTCCTATTTTTTTTACTGCAATCTTCTTTTTTACCTCTTGATTTTTTTACATATCATCCGAAGCTACCACACCTCCTGTCTGTGTATACTTCTTCTATCTACTGTGATAATGATAACAATTTTAATAGTTACACATTTCATCTTTCCATATAGAAACATAAACAATTTGACCTTGTTGAAACTCTTAAATTTTTTCTCTTTCTTATTTACCTTTCTATGTTTCACTTGAATTTTGAATTTGGACATTAGATTTCCTGTTTAAGTCTGATGTTCGCTTCAGAAATGCTTGGAAATCTTCCATTTTATTAAATGACCATACTTTTCCCTGAAAGAATATAGTCAGTTTTGATGAGTAAGTTATTCTTTGTTGTAAACCCATTTCCCTTGCCTTCCAGAATATCATATTCCAAGCCTTCAGGTCCTTCAAAGTAGAAGCACCAGATGCTGTGTAATCCTGGCTAGGATTCCATGATATTTGAACTGTTTCTTTCTGACTGTTTGAAGGATTTTCTCCTTGGCCTGGGAGCTCTTGAACTTGGCTACAACATTTCTGGGTGTTGTCATTTGGGGATTTATAGCAGAAAATAATCTGTGGATTTTTCAATTTCAATTTTACATTTTGTTCAGGAATTTCAGGTCAGTTTTCTTTTATAGTTTCTTGTAATATGATGTCTAAGTTTTTTGGGGGGGGTTGTTTTTTTTTTTTTTTTTTTGGTCATGACTATCAAGTAGTCCAATAATTCTTAAAAATGTCTCTCCTGGATCTATTTTACAGGTCAGTTGTTTTTTCCATGAAATATTTGGGTTTTTTCTTCCTTTGATTTTGTTTTATTGTTTCTTGATGTCTTGTGATATCATTAGTTTCTATTTACACAATTCTAATTAAAAAATAATGAATTTCCTCCATAACCTTTTGATCCTACTTTTCCATTTGGTCTATTCTAATTTTCATGAAACTCTTTTCTTCACTGGATTTTTAAACCTCTTTTTCCAGTTGACCAATTTTGCTTTGTAAGATGTTATTTTCTTTTTGCATTACTTTCATTGCTTTTTCCAATTTTCTTCAAACTGTCATTTGATTTTTGAGTTCTTCCAGTGCTTGAGACCAATTTCCTTTTTTTTTTTGAAGTCTTGCATGTAGTTGCTTGGATTTTATCATTTCCTATTCAGTTGGTGCTTTGCTTTTTATCTCCACATAAATTTTCTAGTGTTAGATATTTCTTTTGCTGTTAGCTCATTTTCTCAACCCTTTTTTTGCCCATGAAATGGGGATTCTGAAAGCTACTGATTCTGTCTCTTCTGCTGATGGCTTGTAGGATTCATCAATGTGAGCTATTTTGCCCTGGGGCTAGGTCTTCACCACAGTGAAGGCTTGAAAGGGCCAAGTGGCTATGGGCTTTAGGGCCTCACTATGGGGGGTGCTAGAGCAGGGGACTTTTAGGCATTGGACTGGGGTGTGGGGTGCTCTGTTGTTGCTTTATACAGGGTCCCAGGATTCCAAAGTTGGTCTAGGCCCAGACTTGGAACTTGGAATAGTAAGTGGGGGGGAGGTGTAGTCATCCAGTACTCCCCCAGTGTATAGTTTTGCTTCCAGTTCCCACTTATTCCATGAAAATCAGCTCTCTCTGACTACCTTTCAGTTTGTATTCAGCAGGAGAGCTATGTCTTGCTGTTGGTTTTTGACTCCTGTCATTTTGAGGTGCTTTTTAAAGATTGGTTTGGAAGTATCATCAGAGTGGTTTCAGCTTTTGCTGCTGCTAAGCCTCCATCTTACCTCTTACCCTGTCACCTCTCTTAAATGAGACAATACAATATGGAGAAGTTTAAATTGTGAGCCAGATATCTGGTTTCTAGTCTTAGATATGCCACTAACTTTACTGAGTGACCTGAAGCAAGTAGGTATTAGATCTTCTGTCTCTAAAACAGGTGATCTGGGTTCACTGGCTCTGTTAAACAGTTTTTTAAAAAATAATAGACTCATGCTTTTTCTTGCCAATACCTTTTGATATATTTGTTGTCTTGCCCTTAGGATGCTGGCCACCCTATATGAATCATTTTGGAAGGCTGAGTATTGGTTACCTCCTGGGTATACATGGGCTGACTTAGAAGATTCTGATGACATCACATATCCTCATCCCAAGGACCTGCTGGCAGTTGTTCCCCTGACATTTGTCTTGCTGGTCATTAAATATGGCTCTGAGAGGTGAGTATCCCCTTTTTAAAAAGAAATTAAAATTTTGTTTATACCTTTTGTTTTTACAGTTCTTTCAGGATATTCCTTTCCCTTCTTCCCTTATAATAAAAAAAATTAAGCAAGATCAAATGATACAGCAATCACATATGATAATGTATACAATGTTCTGCTTCTATTTATATTGGTCCTTTGTCTATAAGGAAACAGGAACCAGTTCATTTCTTCATCTTTTCAAGTGAGACGGGAAGCAAGATTTGTCATGAAATTAATATTCAAGTGCATTTACATTATTATAGTAATTGTGCATACTTTCCTTAGTAATTTTATTTCACTCTATATTAGTTCAGTCAAGTCTTGTCAAGTTCCTCATATTCATCATTTTGTTTAACCAATAATATTCCATTAAATTCATTTCCCACAATTTATTTAGCTATTTTCTAGATGATGAGGACCTATTATATTTCTTTTTTTGTTTCTTGTTTGTTGCTACAAAATGTGTCGATAAGATTTTATTATATGTGAGATCTTTATGTCACTGACATCCTTAAAAACTTATATGTATTTAAAATGAGATTTCTGAGTCAAATGGTATGAACTGTATTAAAAAAGGGTAATCATCAAAACAATTTGGTACTGACTGAGAAATAGAGTAGAGAATCAGTGGAATAGATTAGGTACATAATACCTAGTAATAAGTAACCATAGTAATGTAATATTTGATAAATTAAAAAATACAAGCTTTTGGGATAAGAAATCAATATTTGATGAAAACTGTTGGGAACATTGGAAAATGGTGTGGCAAAGACTGTAACTAAACCAACATCTCACACCGTATGCCAATATATGGTCAACATAGGAACTTGATTTAGGCTTAAAAAGTAATGCTATAGTGGGCAGCTGGGTAGCTCAGTGGAGTGAGAGTCAGGCCTAGAGACAGGAGGTCCTAGGTTCAAACCTCGGCCTCAGCCACTTCCCAGCTGTGTGACCCTGGGCAAGTCACTTGACCCCCATTTGCCCACCCTTACCAATCTTCCACCTATGAGACAATACTCCGAAGTACAAGGGTTAAAAAAAAAAAAAGTAATGCTATAAGCAAACTAAGGAAACATGAAATAATTTATCTGTTAGACCTATGGATAAGGGAAGAATTTATAACCAAACAAGAGACAGAGAGTATAATAGGATGTAAAATGGATAATTTTGATCACTTTAAATTAAAAGGGTTTTGCAAAAGGCTTTTGCAACCAAGATTAGAAGGAAATCAGAAATCTAGGGGAAAATTTTTATAGCAAGTATCTCTGTTAAGGGTCTCATTGCTCAAATATGTAGAGAACTAAGTCAAATTTATAAAAATATGTCATTCTTCAATTAATAAATGGCCAAAGGATTTGAAAAAGCAGTTTTCAAGTGAAGAAATCAAGGCTAAAAAAAAAAGCCTTCCCTGACTTCTTTCACTCCTTTGGCCCTAGTTGATAATGGTCTTTCTCTCATAAAGTGCCCTTTTATTTTATTGCTTTGACACATTTACAATATAATATTATGAATATCAATACATGTACCTTATTCCCCTCCCAGACCATAGACTTTGTAAGGGCAATGATGGTTTGTTATCTAAAGTCTATATCTTCCTAGCACTGGGCATGATGTACAATAAGTGCTTAGCATATCATGAATTTCAAGGGAGACTATTTCTTCTTTGGCTGTGGCTCAGTGTCTTGGAGAACCCATATGATCCACTGAAAGGAATATTTCTGTCCCCTTTCCTGAGAGTCCAGAAGTCCTACCCTTAAAGAAAAAATACATTCTCATACCCCAAGTTAAACATCCAATATTTGCTCCCACTGGTAGCCTTCCCCTTCCTACAACCACACCCCATGATCTATCTCCTTCAGGCTATGTTTCAACCAAGTTAGCTGTGGTAGGTCAGTTGGTGAGCAAGATTTGGCAGAGATTCAGAAATGCCATAAATGAGAAAGTTCTTATATATACCCATTCTCCTGTCTCCTCTTACAGGATCATAGGATTGCCCTTGAGCAGAGTCATGGGTGTGCATGACCCCCGCAGGATCAAGGCAACTCCCAACCCCATCCTGGAGTCATTTTTCCAGACCCAGAATAAGAAACCCAAAAAGGTGAGGAGGGTTAAGGTTTAGATGTCATTGGGTTTAAATGCCAACCCCCTTCAATGGAGTAGTCCCTACTGTTCAGTGGTCCTTGAATAACAAATGAGGAAGATGGGAGATGCTATGTTTACCCAGGGCTTACTCAGACATCTACTCTCTGTGTTGTTTCCATTAGAGAAGGTGATACTTTAGCATCAAGTTCTACCAACCTCTAATCGCAGAGAGTTCAGGAGACCTCAGTTCTAATTCCACCTCTGTCACTGACTTAGTCAAGTCATTTGACCTTTTTTCTTGGAACTTTAGTTTTCTCATCTGTAAAATGAGAGGTTGGTCTCTAAGGTCATTCCCAACTTTCCAGTTCTATGTTTTGTAGACATGAGTTTTCTCCCTAAGGATCATTCCCAGTTTCTCAAATCAATATCCCATTAGTCACCAAGTCTTATTGATTCTATTTCCATAACATATCTTGAAACATTCCTCTTCTCTCCAATCTACCATATTCAATTTAATTCAGGCTCTCAACATTTTTGCCTGACCACCCCTCCCCCAAATGCAACAGCCTTCTAATTTATCCTATCAACTCCATTGTCTTCCTTTCTACAATCCATGCTCTACACAGACACCAATTAAGACATTCCTAAAGTTTATGTCTAACCATGGCTCACCTCTGCTCTCCAAATTGACCTTTATTGACACCAAGAAAAAAGACAAATGATATTTTGATCTGCAAATTCCTTTATGATTTGACTCCAATCCACCTTTCAAGACTTATTACATCTTCCACACACTCTATGTTCTAGCTAAATTCACCTACTTACTATTATTTTTATTTGATATGCCATCTCCCACTCCCATGCCACTGTATGCCGGCTCCCATTTCTGGAATGCTCTCCTTCTCCAGGAATACTCTTACTTCATCATTTTGGAAATCCTATTTCCCTTCAAGGCTTCTATCTCCATCAAGAAACTTTTCACAATTTTTCCAATTATTAATACTGTATTCTTCTGAAATTTGCATTTATTTGCATCCTTTTTATATTTAGATATATGTACACATATGATATTCCCCTAATATAATGTAAAGTCAGTGAAGACAGAAAATGTTAAATTTTCATCTTTCCATAGTGCCTGACAAGTTGGTTTCAAAGAATCCTCCACCCATCAACGTAGACTTCCTCTTCTCCAAAGGGCAATAAGGCTATGGCAAGGACCAGGTTGTGGCTTGGGAAATGCTTGATTGGAGGATATGCCTCCCAGCTCTGGGTTCTGGGTGGGGGGATAAGGGGGGAGGAGTGGAGAAGAGGAGACAGTTCCTTGGACCATACTCAGGGAACCTAGGCTCAAAGACTAAAACATGCCCCTGCCATGCTTTTGGAATCCTACAGGATCCTGGGGAGCAGAGTGGACATTCCCTGATTAAGGAAACTATGTGAATTTAGGGGAAAAGACAGTCATCAGATACTAAATTCCTCTTTGTTGGTCCTACCCCTAATTTTTTCCTACTGTCCCCAGGATGAGCTGAGTCACCTGGCCAGTCAGTGCAGCCTTTCTGTGAGGCAAATACAGTGCTGGTTTCGACGTCGGAGAAACCAAGAACGGCCATTAATGAGCAAGAAATTCTCTGAATCCTGGTGAGCTGGGGGATCTAATGGAAGGTCAGCTCCAAGGTACCTAGACTTGGGACAGTGGCCAGTCTTAGAAAATAAGGGCAATTATTCATCTTCACCCATTCCCTCTCACCCCCAGAAATATGATGTCATCAATTCACCTCTACTTTTGTTCTGTATTTTCAGTTGGAGATTTTTATTTTATTCTACTTCTTTCTTTGATGGTGTGTTCATCTTCTACAATGTGAGTATGTCCTATCTTATTCCCACCATATGATTGAAGCAGATAATTAACAATGGCTTTTTAAATTTTATTTTTTTCAGTTACATGTAGAAACATTTTTGACAATTTTTTTGACATTTTAGGGTTCAGATTTTCTCTCTCCCTCTCTCCCCTACCCTAGGCTGATATAGGTTAGATCGGTGCTTTCACACAATGCATATTTACATATTGCTCATGTGATGATAGAAGATACATATTATACATACAATAAAAATCTCATAAAGGAAACAAAGTGGAAGATGGCAATTCTTTTTCTGCAATCAGACTCTAACAGTAGTTCCTTCTTTGGCTATGGATAGTATTTTTCATCATGAGTTCCTTGTAATTATCTTGGAAACTTGCTTTGCTGATAATAGTTTAGTCCTTCCCTGTTGATCATCATATAATATTTCTGTTAGTGTATACATTGTTCTAGTTCTGTTCACTTCACTTTGCATCTGTTTCTATAAGTCTTTTCAGGTTTTTCTGAATTCATCCTGTTCACCATTTCTTAAGGCACAATAGTATTCCATTACAACCATACACTACAATTTGTTCATCTGTTTTCCAACTAAGGGACAACCTTTCAGTTTGTAATTCTTTATCACTACAAAAAAAGCTGTCAAAAAATATTTTGGTACAGGGGTCAGCTGGGTGGCTCAGTGGATTGAGAGTAAAGCCTAGAGATGGGAGGTCCTAGGTTCAAATCTGGTCTCAGATACTTCTTATCTGTGTGACCCTGGGCAAGTCACTTAACCCCCATTGCCTAGCCCTTACTGCTCTTCTGCCTTGGAACCAATAAACAGTATTGTTTCTAAGTGGAAGGTAATATATATATATATATATATATATATATATATATATATACACACACAAGTAGGTCCTTTCCCCTTAACTCTGATCTCTTTGGGATACAGACCCAGTACTGGTATTATTGAGCCAAAGGTTATACAAAGTTTTCTGGCCCTTTTAACATGTCTCCAGGTTGCTTTCCAGAATGGTTGTATCAGTTCACAGTTCTACCAATAATATATTAATGTCCCAATTTTCTCACACCCCCTCCAACATTTGTTTAGTTTTGTAATTTTTTGGTGATGTTAGCCAATTTGATAGGTGTGAAGTAGTATCTCAAAGTTGTCTTAATTTTAAATTTTTTTAATTCATAGTAATTAGGAACCTTTTTTTCATATGACTAATGATAGTTTTAATTTCTTCATCTGAGAACTATATTTTCATATCCTTTGTCCATCTTTCATTTGGGGAATGTTTTGTATTCTTACAAATTTGACTCAGTTTACTGTGTATTTGAGAAATCACTGTTTTGTCAGAGACATTTGCTATATATTTTTTCTCCAAATTTGTTTTTTCCATTCTAATCATGGTTGCATTTGTTTTGTTTGTACACAACCTTTTAAATTTAATATAACTAAAATTATCCATTTCATTTTTTGTAATTCTCTCTTTGTCTTATTTAGCCTAAATTCTTCCCTTATCCTTAAGTCTGAAATTTAAACATTTCCATGTTCACATAATTTGTTTATAGTGCCACCCATTATTTCTAGATCAAGTATCCATTTTCACTTTATGCTGGTGTACAGAGTAAGATGTTAGTCTGTGCCTAGTTTCTGCCATAGTATTTTACAGTTTTCCCAGCAGTTTTTGACAAACAGTGAGTTTTTTCCACAAAAGTTTGGATCTTTGGCTTTGAACATTAAGTTGCTATGGACATAAACTGCCATATGTTGAATACCTAATCTACTCCCCTGACCCACTAGTCTATTCCTTAACTTGCACCAGATTGTTTTGATGATTACAGCTTTGTAGTATAGTTTGAAATCTGGTACAGCTATGTCTCTTTCCTTCTCATTTTTACTCTCGATTCCCTTGATATTCTTGGCCTTTTGTTCTTCCAGATGAATTTGTATTATTATTATTTTTAGTTCTATGAAATTGTTTTGGGTAGTTTGATTTGTATGATACTGAAGAGGTAAATTAATTTAGGTAGAATTGTCATTTGTGTTATATTGGCTTGGACTATCCATAAGTAATTGTTTTTCCAATTGTTTAAGATTGATTCTATTTGTGTGAGGAGTGTTTTATAACTCTATCCATATAGTTTCTGGGTTTCTTTTGGTGGGAATACTCCTAGGTATTTTTTTTCATTGTTTAGAGTTATTTTGAAAGGAATTTCCTTTTCTATGTCTTGCTGTTGGACTTTATTGTTGGAAAATAGGAAGGCTGATGACTTACATGGGTTTATTTTGTATCCTATGACTTTGCTAAAGTTATTTATTATTTCTAAGTAATTAATAATAACTGAAGAAATAATCCAAGCTATATAACTTATTAGCAGAACAGATATAATAAATGGGCCAATGGGCTCCTCAGTTGGTCAAAAGACCCTGAATACAGAATGAGATGGGTTTTTATATATCAAAAGCAGTTAATCAAATAAGACCAATCAATTAAAATAAAAAATTAACAGGGAAGGATTAAAAATTAAGGAATCTGATTTCTAATTGAAGGAAAGATCAGGAAATTTCCTATTTGAAAGGAGGAAAGCAAACAGGTATAATTCCCTGAAATCAGTAAAAAGAAAAGTACTGCTCCTTCCAAGTGTTTGTATTTAATCAAAGGAGCATAGAAATAATAACTGATTGGTCAGTATGGGACCTGTTTTCAGCTAAGACAAACAGGTTATTTGAGATGTATAATTGTGAAAAAATTCTTTTCATCAGTTTTTTGATCTGATTGGGCTTCTAGTCAGCATTATTTAGGTCCTTAGTTAAGGGACTCTATATAAGCATCAGGTAGAAGTGGTTCAACTTCCCAGTCACCCAGGCCTATGTTCAAAAATGCAACAAAGTTGTTGTTGTTGTTGTTGTTGTTGTTGTTGTTGTTGTTGTTGTTGTTGTTGTTGTTGTTGTTGTTTTTTACAATTCTTGTAACTGAGTACAATTTTTTCACAAGACAGAAAAAGGACTTGACCAGTAATTGAATAGAAAAAGGGTTGAGCTAGATCCAGAATTGAGTCACAAGATGACGTCAATGTGGTTCATTCAATTCCCATATGACCATCCCTCTTCATTTGACTCCTCATCATTCCCATTCCTATTATCTTTGTCCTTCTGCCTTTTTCATGCTCATTAATCCTCCTCTATCTTCCATCATTTTATTCCGTCTTCTCTCTCCCTGTCTTCAGTTTTAGCTCAGCTTACCTTGTCCATTCTTGTTTCCCCCATTCTTTTTGTCTCTTCCCATACCTCCATTCTCATGTCTCCACATTCATCACCCCTCTCCCTTTACCCCTTATGACTTATTGTTCTCTCCATCTCTTCATCTCTCTGTCCTCTCCATCCCTTCTCTTTTCTCTCTCCCGTTATGTCCCCTAATCATTTTCACTCCCATTTTCTTGATTCTCTTCTTTGTTCTGTTCCTCCACTCTCATTCCCTTTGCCCTCTTAGGTTCCATCCACATACTTTATTTCCATTGGCATTCACTCTACCATATTCCTTTCTCTTCCCATCTATTTCATTGTCATATTTCATTGTCATCCCCACCCATACCTTCTCCAAATCCACTTTTCCCCAAATGAACTCTGAATTGTTCTCCATCCTCTTGTTCCATCCCACCTTGTAGTTCCTGTGGTATTGGATATGGAGGAGGCAAGGTCACAGACTCTCTCTAAGGTTAATGTAGCTTGACTGCTCAGACTGACCAACAGACAAAACAGGTTAGAAACCCTGAGTCAGATATGAACTGAAAAAGAAATTGTGTCACTCAATCAAACAGATGAGATTTTCAGTGGAAGCAAGGTCAGGCATGATGGGGTGAGGGAGGAGGAAGGAGTGGGTCACAGAATCATAGAATTTGAGAATTGAAAGGAAAGCCAGCAGTCATCTTGTCCAATCCATTATAGGAAAGGAATCTCTAGTAGAGTATAACAAATGGTCATCATCTAGATATGGACTGAAGACCTCCACATAGGAGAAGAAACCACCTCCCAGAGTCACCTATTTCACTTATGGGACAGCTCTTATTATTAAGACATTTTTCCTGAGATTAGTCAAAATATCCCTCTTTGTAACTTCCATCTATTACTCCCAGTTCTACCTTCTTGGACCAAGAGAAACAAGGCTAGTCCCTTGTGGCATCTAGCGCAATATATAAACATGTAGGTTCTTAACCTGTGAGGAAAACCCGGGGACACTATAATAGGGAAAGGGAAAAAGAAGGCTAAAGGCACAGGAGAATATACAAAGACAGGGATGGGAAGGAACCTGGAAGCCTCTTCAAACTGAGGGCTCTACAGCAGGACTATTTATTTGCAAATCGACCAATTAGCTGGAGTGCATCTTGATAAGAATTACAATGGTTCATTCAAAGTTGCAACTTCTGTTTCCACAAAGATAAAACAGGACTGCTGATGTAGGATGCATCTTCCTACATTCCATGATTATAAAATGTGATACAAATAGACACATATGATTTCCTGGAAAGTATGGTAGCATGGGCCTTACTGAACATCCTCTGCAATGTATTTATCTATAGCATCCTTTTCCTGTTGCATGTAAGATGTAGATAACAAAAAGTGCTTACAATGTGGAATAACAAAGCTGCTTACTTTGAAGATTTGGGGAGCTGGGAGTGTTCCTTTTTGAGAGAGCTAAATTAAGCTTGTTTCCTGCCTTGAGAATTTAGTCCCAAATCAATTCTTTTCTGGAAGGTTTCAGTACATATCAATCTTGTGAATTTTAATATAGCCATAACAAGAAAATTACATTTGCGATTAAATCGTGCTTTCAACTGTCCCTAGACTAGTGATGGACAAACTACAGCCCATGAGCCAGATGCAGCCCCCTGAAATGTTCTATCCAGGCGCGATCTGACAAATACAATGAGTAGGATACAATACAATGAAACTTCAAAAGACTTGCCTTAGAAACAGACTGACAGATGAGCATTTCCTTTCCTTTGGCCCCTTCTTTAAAAAGTTTGCCCATCACTGCCCTAGACCATTGAGTTCAGGATCAGCTTCGACTCTATTTTTAATCTCAAGATTCATTAGTTCTGATATCTTCAGTCCCTCCTCCTCCTCAGGACAGTTCACTTGAACACAGTCATCAAGTTCCTCTTGGGTCTTCTCCAGGCTAAACATGCCCAATTTCTCTAGTAAGTCGTCATGTGACATGAATTCAAAATCCTTCACCATCCAATCATTTGCCAAGTCTTGCTGATTCTATTGCTGTAACATCTCTTGAAACCATCCCTTTCTCTCTACTTCCACCACAGCCACCCTATACAGGCGCTCAGCATCTCAGCTCCCCACTATTGCAAGAGACTCCTAATTTTCTTTTGCCTCAATTTCTTTCCCTTCTAAAGGTCCATCCTCCATGTAGACATTCCTAAGGCTTATATCTGACTATGTCACTTCCCTGCTCAAGAACCTTGAATTACTCTACTGTTTCTAAAATAAAATATAAATTGCTCTTTTCCCCCTGTAAAGCCCTACACAATTTGGCTTTAATCTATCTTTTTAATCTTATCACTCATCAGCCCCTAGATACACTCCATATTTTAGTCAAATTCACCTACTTCTTGCTCCTGATTGCCCTCCTCTAGATACTCCCCACCTCATCCAGGTCCTTAAACCATGGTATACAGAAATGTACATAATTCTCCGGATGAGGACAGAATATAGTGGGACTACTCCTCCCTATTCCTTGAAGCGATGCTCCTTTTTTAAGGTAGCCACTGTCGAACTAGCTCTTCTGGCTGCCATATTACACTACTACATTTTTTTTTTTGTGCCAGAAAAATTGGTTAAAATTCTCTCATCATTGAGCAGCCTTCTATTTTGCCAGACTTTGCTACCCCAGCCAATTGCCACCAGCTATTTCATAGCTAATAGAGGGACCAGATGACTGGCCTAGAGGGAGGTAGAAAGCAATAGAGTAAAGCCTCTCATCTAACCAGGGGTTATAATCCATAAATTTGATTCTGACTTGACTTGAACCTGGGAAGGAGGGGAAAAGTGGAGGGCAAGATAAAGTTGGGAGATGATGTAAAATGACAATACAATCATTCCCACTGAGTGCCTTGGAGTTCCCTGGGGGAAGACTCAAAGCCAGGGGGAGCAGTTATCACCTGTGAGGATTAGATATGCTGTGAGCAGTGTCTAGGAGATGCCCCTTCTTTCTTCCAGGAAACCTGGTTTGGGAAGCCAGAGACTGTCTGGAATGGATATCCGAAGCAGGTGAGCTGTCCCTAGATAAGGACAAATATCAGGTGTCCTCTAAAGCTTTAGGAACAATGATGATGATAAGGGGGAGGAGGAAGAGGAAGAGGAAGGCAAGCATTTTACAAATATTATCTCCTTTGATCCTCACAATGACCCTGTGAGGGAGATGCTATGATTATTCCCATTTTACAGATGAGGAATCTGAAGCAGACAGAGGTTAAATGACTTGCCCAAGGTCACACACCTATTAAATCTCTGATACTGGATTTTAATCCTTTTTCTTGGCTCCAAGTCCAGTACACCATCCACTGCACTCTCCAGAGACCTGAATTAGTAATTCAGGGTTGACATGCAGAAAAGTGGATTTGGAGCAAGGTCTGGGGGAGGTCACAGTGAAATAGATAGGAAGAGAAGGGCATATCATGAGAAAGACAGTGGGAATAGAGTGTGTGGAAAGAGCCTAAGAGGGCAAAGGGCTTCCATCTCCATTTCCTTTCTTGACTTATCCTGTCATGTCTAGTGGCCCAATCATAGGAGATAGCCTAGTATGGCTGGAGAATGGGATTGGACAGGACATTTGGTCCCATGGTACACGAGTTCCTGAATAGTTGTTTCCCTCTTGAACCTCTTGTATATCAATTGGAAACATCAATGACCAAATAGCTGTTTTCATCTCTGCAGCCTCTGCAGCCTGCCATATATTGGTGGTACCTCTTGGAGCTCAGCTTCTACTTCTCCTTGCTGCTTACTCTGTCCTATGATGTGAAGAGGAAGGTGAGTCTGGAGGGAGCCCCGGTGTTGGGAAATACCCCTGTCCTCCCAGTCAAAAGAAAGAAGAGTGAAGGGAAGAGCCTGGCTAGTGTCTGCTACCATGAGAAACATGTTATGCTTGGTCCTGACCCTGAAAGCCAGTTCCTGAAGCCAAGCATAAGAGTCTTGTTCTATGGAAGCAGTAAGGGTGGATCTGATCCACCTGAGCTTACTATGGAGTCCTGTAGGAGACTGGAAAGGGGGTCCAGAATTTAAGGGATCAATTTTGTTCTATTCAATTCAACAGCCAAGGTTTTCTCTCTGAAGTTTCTAGTACTAGGTCCATATCCAACCCAATCTCAATCTCTCCCTTCACCATGCTGTCATACACTTGACCCCACTTCTTCTCTTCCTTATACCTCACTTCAACCTCTGCCTCTCCTTGACATACTAGAACTTTCCCCAAGAGGACTCTCATTTGATCAGGGCAGAAATGGTGGGAGGAAAAGAACACAGACTGTGGATCAAAGTCTAACCCTGAGCATAGGCAAATCCAACTAGATCTTTTGGGAAGTTCATGAGGACCTGGTCTTATCATTGCCCTCCTTTTCCCAGGACTTCAAGGAGCAGGTTGTCCACCATTTTGTTGCTGTTGCTTTGATCTTGTTCTCCTATTCTGCCAACTTGGTGCACATTGGTGCCCTGGTGCTGCTACTACATGATGCGTCAGATATCTTCATGGAGGTGAGTCAGCCCAGCCCGGAAGAGTGTAGATGAGATCAGCTTGAAGCCCTGGGAGCCTCATCTGTGTAGGAGCCAGAGTCCCAGAGAAGAAAACAGAGCTGTCCCTCAATTCCCCCCCCCTTTATTGAAATCCATTGTGCCTGGGGGCCCTGGAGTCCCTAATAGTAGTAGAGTCTCAAAGACTACATGGACTCCTACACAGTAGGAGAATGAACTCAAAAAGAGAAATAAGGTTTGTTATCTCCCTGGCTCTGCCTCTACCAGAGAGTAAAAGTGTAGAGAAATGTATAAAAACAATACTTATTCATTTCCGGGTTTTGGCACCACAAAAACCCCAAACCCAATACTTAGCTATGATTCAGATCTAGGGTCTCCCCAAAATAGGAAGGGAGACATATTGGATTCCTCCTAAAAAAAGTTCTTATTACACAATGTGGGTAGTAGGTATAAGAGTTATTATTCACAGATAATGTCTGATGCAAAAGACTTCCAAGTGAACCTAAGCAAATATAGTCAGTTCTGCTATAATATGACATAAATGTTCCTAAGAAACACTGTATCATCTGAAATGACCTAATAAAAACCAGAGCTTTTGAAGATAATGAGTATAAAGGCATAAAACTCAAAAACTTCATAAGCAAATCACAAAAAGATTAAAATCTAATAAAAAGAACAATTTTATACATATTAAATTGATGGAAATATATATCCATAGTATAAAAATAGTGTGTAAACTCTTGGCCTTGGGATAATATTCCACCTAGGCCCTAGACACAGAAACAGGTTGGCATGAGGCCATGGCAAAAGACAGTAGGGGTGAAGGTGGGAGTGATACAGATCCATCCTTCTCTTCTTTCAGTTTCTATTGTACTGGAAGATATATTAAGACTGGTGTAGGTCCTTTATAAAGGACCTGAAGGTTGGTTATGGAAATGGGTAGCAGAAAATATTGTAGCTTCTGATTTATATTGAAGTGGTGCTATTTTCCAGATTCTGTTTCTTGAAGAAGAATTTGAGTAGAAGCAAACTCACAATTTGTATTATGCTCTGTGTCCCCTAATTTATCAATCATATTTGAACCAATTTACATTTTCAAAAGATGCTTTATAGCAGAACTGACCATACATAAGCAAAACATCATTTGTTCTCTGTATTCATTATACTCCTCTTAAAGGAATGAGCCCTTTGTGTAATAATGGGACAGATATTTCAGGTTGACCTCAAGTTTTCATTGTCATGGTCCATATCTCCTACCAGTCAGGGCATGGATTGTGTTGGTCCTTCAAATACAGGACTATAAGAGGAATGACTATCTTCTCCAAGAAACTGTTCTCCTTGTCAATTGATATCTGAATTCAGAAATCATGAATGGCTATAAAGTTACTCCCCATAAGATCACTACCAAAGCTGGAAATAACTATTTTTAAGACTCACTGGTCCTTGATCTATACTGCAGAGGGATGCGCAGTGGAGAAATCTGTTCCCCAACCTTGCTGGAAGTTCAAGGGAGCAAAGATGTTAGCAAAGACCTCTAATAGTGAAGGGCCTGGAAAAAGAGTTGACAAAGATGCTTTCATAATTCTCATGGTACACCTCAGGCAGCAAGGTTCTATTCAGAGTCTGTCTTTCTGATTTTCTGTAGACAATGTCCCAGTCATGAAGAATAAGCAGGAGTTGCTGTGTATTCTAGTGTAGTCTGTGTCTTAGTAAAAGGTCAAAATAATTATCAAGCACCAGTTCTGGATTGATGGGTTTCACACAGCAGTGTACTCATCAGGTCTCTTGCTTAGCTTGCCTTTGGGGATGACTAGTGATTCTATTTTTTCAGACTTCTTCTAGTCCAGTATTCTTTGATTCTTCCCTCCATAGTCAGACCTTGGTAGGAGTCATGGGGAGGCAGGGTAAAGGATGAAGATATATAAATCTGGGTAAGGGAGGTAGGGGGTAGAGTTGGGTAGGCTTGGCATAACTCTGAGGACCCACCCAAACTACAAGAGGTTCTGAAAGAACCTGTGGTGACTTAGCTGATGTTATCATGGTAAAAAGTGAGAGAGAAAGTGGAAGCAACAAGTTGGATGTCCACCCCCCACCCAAAAGATGCAACACTAGAACAAAAAATGTGTGGATCAAAGGACTATAGTTGAGATGAGGGTGGGGTGGGGATCAACTTTAAAAGCAAGAAATAGTAAAGTGTCTGGATAACACTTTCTTTAGAAAAGTCTGGGAGGTTAGTGTATAGAAAGTATAATGGGAGTTCGCTAGAAGCCACAAAATTTTATGCAAATTTGAGCTGCATTCAGAAAGACCCAAAACAGGGACAGTAACAGTTAATTCAGATATCCATCAATCAATGAATAGACATCTATTAAGTGCCTACTAAATGCTAGGGAATCTGCAAAGAACTGAGGAGAGAGATAAAAAGAAAACATTTCTACCTACAAGGAGTTTACATTCTATGAGGGAAAATCACACATACCCATGTGAGTACAGTAGGACCCTCTTATCTATAGTTTCCATTCTCTGCAATTGACTCTGGTCAACCCAGAGAACTGGAAGTCTGCTCATGAAATACCAGAAGTCTGCTCACAGCAGCAGTCTACCTCTAATGCTTCCATTTTCACTTTTTTAAGGGTTTTCTTATGGCCTTGAAAGCCCATCTGAGGGGCAGGAGTGGAAAGAGAGCACATATATATGGGGATAAGCAGATAAATTCTTCCATCTATATTAGGTCTTGGCATGTATCGCAATAGAATACAGGGGTTCTACTCTAATACATATGAAAAATATAGTCTTGTTCTGACTATATCTAGAATCCTGTGTTCAATTTTCCTGAAAATTCTCTCCTCTGGATTTTTGTAATCCTGCTCTATCTTGACTTTCCTCCTACCAGACTGACCATCCTTTTGCTGGATCTTCATCTATGTCACACTCACCAACTGTGGGTATGCCTCCAGACTATCCTGGGCTCTTCCATTTTCTTCTCTATACCTGAATATTTGGAGATTTCATAGCTCTCATGGATTAAATTATTATTTCTGTGGGGAAAACTCTTGGAATGTATATATCCAGACCTCAAGATCTCTCTTGAGGTTCAGTTCTACATCACTAATTGCCTATTAGACATTTCAAATTGAATATCAAACTCATATGTAAAGAAGACATTTTCAAAGGGGAAATCAATTATCTTTCCCCACCCAAAACCCTTCTCTTTTTCAACTTATTACTGCCAGGGGCATTCCAGTCAACTAGGTTCATAATCTTGAATTTCCTGTTTATCTTACATATAGCTTGCTTGATATTTATTTGATGGACTATTGTCTCTCCCATTAGATTGAAAGGTCCTTGAAGTCAGGGACTATGCTTTGACTTTTTTTATATTCACAGAGTAGGCACTTAATAAATGTTATTGATTGATTGAAGTTCTTCACTTTTTATCCTCACTCCAATTAAGTAGCTGCATGATTTTTTTTCTGTTAGTCATTCAACTATTATTTATTAAGTTCCTATATGCTAGGCACTGCACTAAGTGATGGCAATTTTATCATTTTCACCATGTCTTTCACTCATACTTTCCTTTCTCTCATACATCTGCTACCTTCATCACTTCTTACTTAGACTACTGCATTAGCCTTATAATTGGCCCCCCAGTAGGGTGGTGTTTGGTCTGAAGTACAGCATGAGTTATGGCAACACTTGTGCTGCCACACCAGAAGTAGTCCTTAAAGGCAGC
Organism: Gracilinanus agilis; assembly: GCF_016433145.1. Classification (NCBI taxonomy): domain Eukaryota; kingdom Metazoa; phylum Chordata; class Mammalia; order Didelphimorphia; family Didelphidae; genus Gracilinanus; species Gracilinanus agilis. The sequence goes on along the minus strand of NC_058130.1, from coordinate 736,986,100 downwards.
TGCAACAGAAGTAGTAATAGCTTCCAGCCCACAGACAGTAAAGGGATTGAAGAATGTTTTTCTCAGCCCATAGACAGTAAGGGGGTTGAAGAATTAGGCAGAAAGAGATTGCAGGGTACCCTTTGCTGGCACTGGGTGAAGGATACTATTGTAGTTTTGGGTTGTAATTCCAAGGCAAAAAGGAAAACTAACACTTGTGTAAGCAGGTGTGCAGAAGTTCTGGTCAGAGTTTCAAGGCAGAGAAGAATGATTGTGGTTACTCACAAAGGAACTGAGGCCATGGCCTTAGTTCCAAGGCAGAAAGAAGTAGAAGTGAACAGGGGCCTGAATCAATTCTAATATTCAAAGGAGCAATAGCAGTTGTAGCTAATTGGATAAAAAGTCCATTTCAGGATAAAGACTAGAAACAGTGACTATGCCTTTCCTTTTATCATACCACTTAGAAGTATCAAAAATTTATGAGCCCCAGTAACTATCTCTGAAAACAGCAGCACAAAAAACTTGAAGCTTGAGATAGTACACCCTCCAACCCAAGAGTAGAGCCTAATTTTAGCATAAACTTAAAAGTCAAGAAATAGACTGGGAAAATGAGCACCCAAAACAGAATCTAACCATAAAAAGCTACTATGGTAACTGGGAAGATAAAAATACAAACTCAGCTACAAGCAAAACCTCAAAGAAAAAATTTGAACAGGATATAAGCTCAACAAAAATTCCTGGAAGAACTCTAAAAGGATTGAAAAAACAAATAAGAGTTATAGAGGAAAAATCGGGGAAAGAAAAGAGAGTGATTCAAGAAACAAGCCCTGCTCTCCAATACTGAAGAAAATAGTACCTTAAAAAAAAGAATTGACCAAATGGTAAAAGAGCCACAAAAATTCACTAAAGAGAATAAATCATTACAAAGCAGAGTTGACCAAAATGGAAAGAGGTTCAAAAATTCACTGATGTGGAAAATCCATTGTGTAGAAACTAATGACCCCATGAGATATCAAAAAAAAAATCAAACAATATCAAATGAATGATTTCTAAAATGGGAAATATCTTGTTTAAAAAATAAGTGAGCTGGAAAGTAGATCAAGAAGAGATAATTTAAGAATTATTGGTCTACCTGAAAGCTATGATAAAAAAAAAAGAGTCTAGATACATTTCAAGAAATTATCACAGAAAACTGCCCCAATATGATAGAACTAGAAGATAAACTAGAAATTTGAAAAATACACAATCTATTGAAAGAGATCTCAAAATGAAGACACTGAGGAATAGTATAAGCAAAATTCCTGCGCTTCTAGGTCAAGGAGAAAATATTGCAACCAGTTAGAAAGAAATGATTCAGATATCTTGGAACCACAGTAAGGATCACACAAGATTTTGTAGTATCCATATTAAAAGTACAGAATGCTTAGAATAAGATATTTGGAAGGCAAAAGATCTGGCATTACAACCAAGAATAACCTAACTAGCAAAACTAAAAAAATTCTTTGGGTGGGGGAAAATGGACAATTAATGAAATAGAGAATTTTTAAAAAATTCTTGATGAAAAAACCAAGAGTTGAATAGAAAATTTAACTTTCAAATATAAGATTCAAATAAAGCATAAAAGGGTAAAGAGAAACCATAAAGGACTCAATAAGGCTAAACTGTTTTCATTCCCACATGGAAAGATTATATTTGTAAGTCCTAAGAATTTAATCATTATTAGGACAGTTAAAAGGAGTCACACATACAGGGAGTATGGGTATGAGTTGACTATGATAACTTGATTTTTAAAGATTAAAGAAAGAGAAAGAAAAATTATGTGGGAGAAGGGGGAATGGAGAGGAAGAATTGGGGAAAATAGCTTACATTAAAGATATGCACAAGGAAGAGCTTTTATATGGGAGGAGAAAATGGGGGTGAGGAGACAGCTAGGTGGCTCAGTAGACTGAGAGTCAGACCCAGAGATGGGAGGTCCTGGGTTCAAATCTGGCCTCATATACTTCCTAGCTATGTAACCCTGGGCAAGTCACTTAACCCCCATTACCTAGCCCTTACCACTCTTCTGCCTTGGTTCCAAGACAGAAGTAAGGGTTTTAAAAAAAGGAGAAAGAAAATAGAGGTGGGGGTGGCAGTCAGCCCTTGAACCTTATTTTGATCAGAATTAGCTCAAAAAGGGAATGACATACACACTCAGTTGGGTAAAGAAGTCTATCTCATCCAACAGGAAAGAAGGAAAATAATGGGATTAAAAGGGAGTGTGGATTAAGAGAAACAGTAGTCAAAAGCAAAATAGACTTTTAAGGAGGGGTAGGGTAAAAAGAGAGAGAGAAAAGGATAAACAAAAATAGAACGGAGAGAAATCCACAGTTAGTTATTATAGTCTCAAATGTGAATGAGATGAACTATCTCATAAAATGGAAGTAGATTGCAAATGAATTAGAAATTGCAATACAAAATTATGTTTTTTATAAGAAAAACACTTAAAAGCGTTAAACAGAGTTTACAGAGTTAAAATAATGAACTGAAATAGAATCTATTATGTTTCAGCTGAGGTAACAATCATCATTTCAGACAAAGCAAAAAACATTTGAGAAGGAGGAATAAATGGAGATTTCTTTAAAATGATAAATAGTATCTATCTAAAACTATCAACAAGCATTATTTGTCCTAATTTTTAGGACATTATTTTATTCATTGAGCTTTTGTACTTCCTTTTCCATTTGGTCAATTTTTTAAGAGTTGTTTCCTTCAGTGGACTTTTGAGCCTCCTTTTCCATTTTTCCAATTCTATTTGATTTCTTCATTTAGTTTTTTTCAAACTTTTAACAAACTGCTGTCTCTATTTTTTTTTCAATTTTTCTTCTACCTATCTTATTTGATTTTTTAAACTTCTTTTTAAGCACTTCCAAGAATTCTTTTTGGTCCTGACACCCTTTCACAATTTCATTCAAAACTTCACATGCTATCTTTGGTGCCCTCTTCTGAGTTTGCATTTTGACCTCCCCTATCACTAAAGTAACTTTCTAAGGTCAGGTTTTTCTTTTGGTTTTTGCTCATATATCCAGTCTTTTTTTTTAATAACCTTATCTATATGATGAAGTTCAGCTCTGCTTCTGTGGCAGGGGGAGTACTCTTCCTAGGTTCCCCCTAAAGCTGCATGAACTGGATTGATCTGGATTCATCTTCCCAGCTGACAGTTTCCCAGGGAGTGCTTGTACAGGGCCTTTTCTCCCACTCCTGGCTCTCCTGGTGCCTGAGTGCATTGATCTGTTCCTCAGAATGCATTGAATTTTTCTCATGCTGTCAGATCCACTACTCTCCCTTCTTGCCACAGACAGACTGATCCTTCCTGGAGTCCCTCTACATTCTCTTGAGCAGAAATACTGCTTGACACTGTCTTTTGTTCATTCTGATATTCCAAAACTTTTTTGAGGCATTTTACTTAGATGAGTGGGTTGTTTGGAGGAGGTGAGTTTAGGTAGACTCAGAGTTTTCCCTACTCCACCAGCTTGGTTCTTGGAAGTGGACGTCCAGAAAGCATTACTTGTAATAGTGATAAGCTAGAAGCTTTCCCAATATGATCAGGAATGAAGCAAGGATATCCAATAATTACCACTATTATTCAGTATTGTACTAAAAATAATAGCTAAAGTAATAAGAGAAAAAATTAAAGGAACAGGCAATGAGGAAAGAAAACTATCAGTCTTTGCAGATAATATAATGGTATATTTAGAGAATCCTAGGGAATCAGTTAAAAAACTAGTTGAAACAATAATCTTTGCAATTAACAATTCTTTCAGTAGAAGGATATAAAAACCCCACATAAATAATTAACATTTTCACACATTACTGACAAAATCTATCAGGAAGAGATAGAAATATAAATTCCATTTGGAATAATTGTAGAAAATATAAAATACTTGAGAGTCTGCCAGCCCAGACAAACAGAAACTATATGAACAAAATTACAAAACACTATTCACACAAAGTCACATCTAAGCAATTGGAGAAATATTAATTGCTCATGGGTAGGTCAAGCCAATATAATAAAAATGACAATTTAGCCTAAATTAATTTACTTATTCAGGGCTATACCCACCAAATTACCAAAAAAAAAACCCTTTTATAGAGAAGGAAAAAAAATAACAAAATTTAACTAGAAGAAAAAAGATCAAGAATATTAAGGGAATCACTGAAAAAATATGAATAAAAGTGGTCTAGCAGTATCAGATCTCAAATTATATTACAAAGCAATAGTTGTGAAAAGATCTAGTCCTATCTAAGAACTGATATTTAAAAATGAGCAAGACATAGTTTTATTTATAAATCTTTCCTTTTTGTCAAATGAGGGCTTCTCTAATAGGAGAGAGGAGGGAGGGAGACCTGGGTATTTTTAATGTAACAAATAAATAAATTAAAATTAAAAAGAAGAAATATATTGGTAGGTCAGCAAAATAGGTTAAGTGTAGAATACACACTAGTAAATGACCATAGTTATCTAGGGTTTGATAAATGCAGAGAGTCAAGCTTTTGGGACAAGAACTCACCATTTGACAAAAATTTCTGGGAAAACTAGAAAGTAGGCACGGCAGAAACTATATATAGATCAATATCTCACACCATATCAAAGTAAAAATGATTACATAATTTAGTTTGAAAGGGTGATCATATAAGCAAATTAGAAAAGCATGAAAAATTTTATTTGTCAGATTTATGGACAGGGGAAGAATATATGACCAAACAAGAGACAGAGGGAATCAAGGGAAGTAAAATGGATAATTGTGATTACATTAAATTAGAAAGGCTTTGCAGAAACAAAACAAATGCAGCCAACATTAGAAGGAAAGAAGGAAACCAGGGAAAAATGTTACCAAAAATTCCTATAATAAAGGACTCATTTTTCAGATACATAAAGAATTGAGTCAAATTTATAAGACTATAACTCATTTCCCAATTCATAAATGGTCAAAGGATATGAACAGGTAATTTTTAGGAAAGAAATCAAAGTAATCTATAATTACATAAAAATACTCTAAATCACTGATTAGAGAAATGCAAATTAAAATAAATAATATACCATCTTAAACTTATCAGATTGGCTGACCTGACAAAAAAGGAAAATTCATATTTTGAAGGGGGTGTAGAAAAATTGAAACACTAATTCACTGTTTGTAGAATTGCAAACTGATCCAACTATTCTCAAGAGCAATTTCTACTATGCCTAAAGTTTTATAAACTGTCCACACTCTTTAATTCATCAATATCACAGCTATATAACAAAGAGATTAAAAAGGGAAAGGACCTTTTAAATTTTTTTATATTTTTTTTATTTATCAAAGCTCCTTTTTTATGGCAAAGAATTATAAATTGAAGAGATGCCCATTCATTGAGGAATGACTGAACAAGTTGTAGATTGTGATGGAATACTGTTGTACTATAAGAAATGTCAAGCAGGATACTTTCAGAAAAACATGGGAAGACATTAATTTATCCACAGTGAAGTAAACAGAACCAGGAGAACACTGTACACAATTAACAACAATTAACAACAATATTTAAAGGATTACCAACTGTGAATGACTTAGCTACTCTGATTAATTCAATGATCCAAGACAATTTGAAAGGACTTATGATGAAAAATTCTTTCCAACTTCAGAAAAAAACTGATGGAATCCAAATGCAGACTGAAACATAAGATTTCCCCTTTTTTGCAACATGGACACCCATTTTGCATGATTTCATATGTATAATTGATAGCACATTTCTTACTTTTGAAATTTGTGAGGAGTTAAAGGGAAAGGAAATTTGGGATGCTAAAAATTTTTAAATTAGCATTTTAAATGAAAAAAAAAAGCCTCCCTTACCCATCTCTCTACATTCCAATTTATCCTCCACAGAGTTGTCAAAGTGATTTTTCTCAAGTATAATTCTGACTATGACATTTCCTCCCCACCCTCAGCAAACTTCAATGGTTCCCTATAACCTCTAAGATTAAAATAAAAATACCCTTTTTTTTTTTTTAGCAGTTAGGGATCTTTAGAAATTGACCTCTTCCTATCTTTCTAGTCTAATTAAAATATTTTCCCATCATGATTTGTATGGTCCAGCCATGTTGGTCTACTTGTTCCTACACACAACACTCATTTCCTATCTTTTTGCTTCTGCATTGGAAGTCCCTCTGGCTTTGAATATTCTCTGTCCCTCCTCATTTCTGCCTCATAGAATCCCTGGCATCCTTCAAAAATTAGTTTACATGCCCCCTACTGTAGAAATATTTTTAACTCCTAGATGCTGGTGCTGCCCCCTCTTCCTTTTGAAGGGAGTAAGATATTTTTCATAGAGAAGTGTCTAGTCAGGCATGAATTTTAGGAGTTGATCAAACCAGGAGGATTCAGCACAGAAGACACCAGGATTTTTTGAATTCACATCCCTCTGGGTAAAACATTTTCACACTTGCATGTCTTGTGCATATGCATTTATTTATAAATTATTTTTGTATCCTATTTTACTCATATTAATGCATAACAAAAGGCATAATTGTAAATTTTTAAAGGAAGATAAAGATAAAATAGACAAAATTTTATAAAATTATTTCTCAATGGACAAGAAACCTTACTGCTCTTGAGAACAATGTGATTGAATATCCTTCATTATTTCTTTTAATCCTGTTATGCCTTGGTTTTTAGTTAAAACAAAACAAAACAAAACAAAACAAAACAAAACAAAAAAACCTTAACTCAAATATAGACAGACCTGAGTTGAAGTCTCACTTCTGACATATATTGGCTATGTGAGCCTGGGCCAGTGTCTGAATCTTTCAATGTTCTAAACCAGAGGGGACAGCTAGCAACACTCCATAGTACAGTAGGAACCATATCAAAATATAGTTGAAGGAGCAGCTAGATGGTTCAGTGGTTAGAGAACAAACTTGGAGATGAGAGGTCCTGGTTTCAAATCTGGCCTCCGATACTTCCTAGCTGTATGATCCTGGGTGTCATTTAACCCCCATTGCCTAACCCTTACCGCTCACTCTTCCATCCTAGAATTGACATTAATTCAAAGAGAGAAGGAAAGGGCCTTTTTTAAAATGAAGTTGAGAAATATATTAAACAAAATAAATAATTTATTAGAACAAAGTTAATATTTGGCTTTCTAAGTTAATATGCAGCTAAGGAATTCTGACAATGAATTTAGTGACTCTTGTCTTTAGTTTGATACCACTGCTCTAGGTAAAGGTGCCAAACTCAATTAGTAAAGAGGGTTTCCCAGATCAATGACATCACAGACCCAGGATCTATACCTGTCCCTACGTAGTAATTAATCAGTTAATTAGATCAATGTAGCTAGTTATTTCCTTTAAAAAAAAAGATATTGCTTTATCAAGAGATCCAAAAATGTCATAACTGCCGGTAAATAAAGCAGTGTCAATATAAAAATAATCATCAAAAGTGAATTATATGTGATTTTAACAGTCGAGAATATTCAATATAAATCTATTCTACTTTCTTTATAATGGCTTCATATCTTAAGATAGGTGACCTAGTAGTTAGCATACTCAACCTGGAGTCAGGAAGATTTGAGGTCAAACACTTACTAATTGTCTAACCTTGGACAAGTCACTTAACCTCTGTCTGCCTCAGTTTCCTCATTTCTCAGATGGGAATAATAAGAGCACCTACTTCCCAGGGTGACTGTGAATATACAATGAAATGACATTTGTAAAGTACTACACACACACACACACACACACACACATATACTAGCTATTATTATTTTTTGTATATTTTAATTGTTTTTTGGTATGGATATAAAGAACTAGAAATAGCCCAGCTGGATTAGAGACTAGAGGGCAGGAAAGTGAGCATTAAAGTTGGAAAAGTAAATTGGGACTAGGTCATGAAGGGCTTTGAATGTCAAATACTTGGAGACGATTGGGAACCACTGGAGTTTTTTGAGTAGGAAAGTGAAGAGTCAGACACGTACTTTAAGAAGTTTACTTTGGCAGCTAAATGGAGAATGGGCTAGCATGGGGAGAGACATGAGGCAAAGGATCCAATTAAGAAGCTGGTTACAGTAATCCAGGCAAGAGGAACTAACCCTAATTCTGATGGTTATATAACTGGGGATAAGAGGATGTAGATAAGAGATGTTGTGGCAGCTTCTTGGCTATATGGAGATGGGGCAAAAGTGAAGAGTCTAGGATAACTCAGGGGTTTCCTCTCTGAGTGTTAAGGGATGTGGTGCTTTTGAGAGAAATGGAGAAAGTCTGGAGAGGGATGGATTTGAAGGGGATATGATCTATAATGAATATCATCACCCAGTGAATACACCACCATGCCATCCAGGTGGGTGTATCCTGTGACTAGCTCTGTTTTACTCAAAATAAAAAAGATGTGGTAGGGCTCTTTTTCTTTGCTTAAAACCCTGAAACTCAACCCATCCATCTGAGGGACCTCTTTAGGCTGCGTGTAATGAAAAGTTTCCTAAGGCACAGAGCTCTCTGAAAGTAAGATGAGTCTTCTGTGAAGTGCAGTAAGCTCCTCTCATAGTAGCCCTTCAATTGAAATGATGACTTATCTAGGGGGACTCTTAGACAAGCGCAGATTGCATTAGATACCCTCTGAAGCCCCTCCCAACTCCGGGTTTATGTGTTACCAAAATTCGCTCTGTTGTCTCCTTCCAGGCCTGTAAGATGTTAATTTACACAAAGTGGAGGCTAGCTCGAGACACAGTGTTCATCCTCTTTGCCATGGTGTTCTTCATTTGCAGACTCATTCTCTTCCCAATCAAGTGAGCCTGGGTCTAAGAGGTGGGTTGGGATGAGGGCAGAAGGAGGAAAAGGGTCTGAGAAATGGGGACCTTCTGCTGCCAAGAGCTGCCTCCTAGAAAGAGAAGCAATCCTCTGCCTGACAAGTCTTTCTATGTGTGAGAAAGATGAGAAGAGGTCAGGACAGGAGGGTCTATGTGTCCTTTCAAGAGGTTCTTCCCCCATCCCAGAGGCTTTTCACTCTGTCCCTCCATTTCTTTGGGGGGAAAGGGGTTGTTTCTGGTGACTAAGGGATCTGAACCCTGGCAGCCTGGCTCCTCCTCTTTACACATTGTGACTCCCAGTTGCTCTCTCTTGCAGAGTCCTTCACACCACTTACTATGCTTTCCTGACCAACTACCAGGCCTTCTTTGGATACTATTTTGCCAATGTTCTCCTGATGGTCCTGCAGGGTCTCAATGCCTTCTGGTTTTTCCTCATCCTCCGAATGTTCTACAAGCTTTTATCAGATGGCCAGGTAGTTACAAACCTGACCCTGGTCCACAAACCCTCCCTCCAATCCATGACCAGCAGCAGAGAAGTGGGGAAATAGGGAGGAGTGGAAGGGGAGCATGGAGGATCAGCTTGGCATCCTAGTGCTAATAAGGCACCCAAGTAGTTCCAGCAAAGCATCTGAATTCAAGTTCATCTCTTGTCTTTCCCATCTGTCTTCCCATATCTCTAAGTCTCTGTCTCTTTCTCTCTAATTCTTTCTTCTCTCCCCTCCCCTCTTTCTCTCTCCTCTTCTCTTCTCCTCTTCCTTCCTCTTCTTCCTTTCTCACTTCTCTTTCCCTCACCTCTCTCTTCACTATCTCTTTACTCTCTTTCCTTCTCTCTCTTTTTCCTTCTCTTCATCTCCCATCTATCCCACTCCCCATACCCTTTTTTCTCTCTCTCTGTCTGTCTCATTTTTTCACCCCATTTCTGTCCATCCTTTTTTCCCCACTTGTCTCACTTTATATATTCAAACAGGTGCCAAGTCTTGTCACTTCTACCCCTGCAATATCCCACCCTTCTTATCCCTTCTTTACTCATACACCCATCATCCTAGTTCAGGAAATCATCACCTTCCTCCTGAACTATCTAATTCATCCTTCACATAGTTCAAAATTACAACCACAAAGGTTAAACCAAAGAGAATGGAGATTATATCAAGGAAAGCCTGCTAAAGAAGATGGGAGGAGGTGGGGTAAAGGGTGCATATCAAAGAGTTTGCTTCAGTAAAGAGAAAGGCCACTTTTTATGTGATATAATGGTAAAAGAAGAGATAGTGGGAGAAGATGTCTGAGTGATATGAGAAGAAGGAGGATGAATGAGCTGTCAGTGAATGACCTCAATAGTTTCAGTGAAGGAAGAGGTGAGGCCTTCAGCTGAGAGTAGAGGAAAGAGTATTGTGAGTCTTGAGGAGGGATGAAAAAGTTTGGAATTCCTATCATGGTGAGTAGCCTGCCAAATTAATTATTAAAGAATAAAAGAATTCCCTTGCTTTCAGTGAGAGCCTAGTTGCAGACATATAACATAAATCTGCAGGGAATCTTATTTATTATGGTCTTGTGATTTTAATGACTATGAATAAAAGATAGATAGTGGGAATAATCCAACGTTAGGGTTTGGCAATGTATAATAGCTAATAGGATAAGGAGGTAAGAGATTCAGGTGTCCAGTTAGACTTATTCACCAATGGGTCAAAGTAGGAAAGGGAAAAGGCAAGAAAATCATAGCCAGTACAGGGGTAATGACTTAATTAAGAAGAGAAAATTGAAGGTCATGATGAAGAAGAAGGTTGGGGGTAATAAAACAGAAAGAAAGATGGAATGAGAAAAGATTACGATTAGCTAAGGGAATCTCAGAGTTTATACACATGGTAGAAACATTTGTGGTTGATATTAAATTTAAGAATATGACCATTTCTATATGTGACTGGGTTGGAGAGAAGGAGTAGGTCATGGGAATTTGAGTTCTTGAGTTAGAAAGAATGAGAGTAGGAAATTGGAGTGTAGGAATTCCTTTCACCCTTAGAGGATGAAAGGAAGGAGAATACTCTGGGTTGTTTTTTTAATAAAAATCACTGGAATCTAGATTGGGTAATTAATTCATTCACAGTCTAAAGAATAAACTCTTCTACTCAAAGAATGAATTAAAAAATATTTGTTAAAAACCTTACAATTGTGCTAAGCTCCAGAAATACCGATATAAAACCGAAACTGTCTCTAACCTTGAGGAAAAGCAAAGAATACATAGAACTTAGTAGTGGCCAGAGATAGATGTTCTGATCTGAGAATAACAGCTAGCATTTATGTAGTACTTTAAGGTTTGCAAAGCACTTTGCAAACTTTATATCATTTGGGAAGTCATTGGATTTGTGAATGGGGTGTCCTTTCCTGCACCAAGGCTGGAATTCAGGGAAAGGGTTTTGAGGGTCTGTACAGTGCCAGGGCAAATGCAAGGTCTGTTGGTCCAGAGGGTGAAACAGCATGATTGATGACAAGGTAACAGGGGCCACCCTTTTACCACCAAAAGTAAATATGGATTATCTGTCATTTAAAAATTTATACCACTTGGCCCCAGTCTACTTTTCCAGCTTCACTGCACATTGCTCCCATTGCTTCACCCATAATTCTTTCTGGCCAAACTGGCCTTCTTGCTATTGTTCCTCACCTAGGACGCTCCTCCCATCTCTGTGTCTTTGAACATGTTGTTCCCCATGTGTGAACTGCAATCCACCCATCCCCATCTCCACACCTCACCTCCACTTCTTAAAATTCTTTATTTCCTCTAAGACTTAGCTCAAGCATCACCTAAGTTAGGCATTTCCTGATTTCTTCCCTAACCTCAACTTCTACTTCCAAAATTTCCTTATTTATTTACTTTGCATATATTATGGATATAATTTTATAAGTACAGGCTGTTTCTCCTGAGAGATAGCAGTTTCTTGAGGGAAGAGCCTATGGCATTTTTGTCTTGATTTTCCATTGTTTTGTACAGTGATGAATACACGGGAGGTACTTAATAGTTATTTATTGGTTGATTGTCCCTCTCATTCTTAGGTGAAAAATGATGTGAGGAGTGATACAGAAGAGCAAGATACGAGTGATGAACAGTTGGACATGAGACAGCAGAGAAGTGGGAAACTCCAGTCTAATGATACCATAGACACTCGAGCCCGGGGTGGTTTAAAAGGCTGGCCAGCTTGCCACTGAGCCTGTCCAAGTGAAGATCTATGGATGACTGGTCTCCTGACTGCCCGAAGATTGATTCACCCTGGGAAATATCTCAGATTTTGATTGAATATGGACTCCATAGAACAAGACCTGTGCTGAATAGGGGCCCTTTATTTCTGTCTCCCCATGTCTGTCTATTTTCCTGTCCCTACCTTTAGTGGTCTTCAAGGTAGAGGAGAAAGGATATAATGTCCCTGCTGCGGATTTTATGGTGAATTTAGTTATCTGTCTTTTGCACAATCTTTCACACCAAACAATTGTCCTCAGACTTAGCCGCTGAGGCATGTCCCCATCCCTTAGAAAAAATAGAGTGAAGGGGAGAGGCATAAAGAGAGAACTGAAAGACCCCTCACAGGGATAGCCCAGAAGCTGCTTCATATCCCCCAGAAGATCAGGTAGGTGATGTCTGATCCCTTAGCCAATGAGAGTGTCCTAGTCATGCAGGCCCTTCCCTTTTCATCAGGGAGTCTTCCCTGGCAGATCCCAAGAAATAGAGAAGCCCATTCAAGGTAACAACGGATGAGTTGAACCTTGTTTTTCACCAGACCCAGAGAAGGAACAATAAAACTTGAATGGTCTGGGACTTACTTTCTCTTAGCCCCAGACCTCCTTCATTTCCAGCTCACTCCCTACTCAGCGTTCACCTTTATTACTTTCTTACTTTCTCCATGATTGTCCAGGTCACAGAATTCTTGAACCTCAGAACTGGGAGGGACCTCATCAGGTATCCAGTTGAATCCCTGCTTGGGTGGACTAGAGCCCTCTCTAGAATCCCCAACAAGTGGCCTGGAGAGTTCACCCCTTACACTGATAGCTCATTGTTCTGTCCAGGCAGCTCTGAAGTTTGCACATTCATTCTTATATGAGATCACATTTGCCTTCCTGAATCACTCATCACTATTCTCCACCTCCGTGGACAGCAATGGGAAAGACTCAGAGGGGTTGGATGGAAAATGAGGGAATGCCCTTTGATTGGGGAATGGCTGAACAAATTGTGGTATCTGTTTGTGATGGAATACTACTGTACTAAAAGGAATGATGAATTGGAGGAATTTCATGTGAACTGGAAAGACCTCCAGGAACTGATGCAGAGTGAAAGGAGCAGATCCAGAAGAACATTGTACTCAGAGAATGATACTTTATGCCACAACTGAATGCAATGGATTTCTCTACTAGCAGCAATGCAATGACACAGGATAATTCGGAGGGACTGTGAATATAATAGGATAGGATAGAAGAAGTGTGGGAGTAGAAATGCAGAAGAAAAACGTTAGCTTGATCATATGGTTCGTTGGGGATATGACTGGGAATGTGGACTCTAAATGTTCATTCTATTGCAAACATTAATAATATGGAAAAAGGTCTTGATCAATGACACATGTAAAACCCAGTGGAATTGCTCATTGGCTATGGGAGGGGAAGGGTGGAAGCGAGGGAAAGAACATGAATCATGTAACCAAGGGAAAAATATTCTAAATTAATTCATTAATTAAATTTTTAAAAAAAGAAAGGAACTCTAATGTACTAGTGTACTTTCTCGACCTAGAACTGTGATCTGGATCCCAGTATGGGTGATGCAATAGCGTCCTTCAACCAGTGTCAGCCAACAGTCCCCTATAATCTCCATCTGACCAATTGTCTGATCTCCTCATCACCTGCGGGGCTGAAAGATTCATAAATGGCTTCTACAGATTCAATTGCTCCCAAGTCCTGCTGCTGGCTTGGCAGGCAAAACAGGCACTTAGCTGTTCCCCCCACCCCTGCCCCACCCCAGTGAGACAAATTTTACCTACCAACTTTCTAAGTTGGTATCAGATGGAATATTGTTTCATCCCCTTTTGTTGTTTTTGCCACTCCAGGCTTTGTTTTGAGCCTATTTTAAAGGTATTTGGAAGGGAATTTACAAGAAGTTTGGTGAGTCCCTGCTTTTACTCTGCCATCTTGGCTCCACATAAAAATCCTTTATTCTTTTCTATGTGTTCTATCACTTGCAAGTTAGAAACAGAATCTGTAACCCAGCCATCTGTAAAGGAGACAGATGTGTAAGCACCCTGAATAGATTTCACAGAGCTGTGGTTTGGAATAGCTTCAAACTTTGCTTTTCTGTTGACACATATACACTCAGGCATGGGAGAACTTACCTAAGACATACCATGAACCATGAAATGAACCAGAATAGACCATTCAGCCATGTACATATATGCACACACAGAGGGGAAAATATCTCTATACAGTCTTTAGACATCAAGATCTTATAGTATTTTAATAATATTTCTACCTGTAACAGGACCTCCTGTACCTGTGGGGAAAATGTCAAACTGTATCTTGTATGAATGAGGATGAGCTTTGCATCATGTATTTAGAAAGTTTTCTATGTCTAGAAGAAATTCCTGAATCTGATATAGGGGATCTACACTATGTAGTTACTTTTGCCTACTCAAAGTGTGAAGTGGTTTGCCTATTCCCTGAGGCCCCAATTCACTCAGTTCACCACTCTCAAAACATGCATATCTAGGGAGAAACCCCTGGAAAAGTCTTCCTCCTTAACTTAAACTCAAAAGTGTGAAAACCAGGTCCTCGCTGACTGGAAAAGTTATCAGTACTTCACCCTTCTAGTCTCTGCCAGTTACTATGAGAAAAGGATGAAAGGAAAGTTTTTATAGCTCTTTTACCTATACTCCTCCCCCACCCCCAAAGATTCCCCAATTGAAGTAGCTAAAGGGGATCAAAAGAATTTCCCATTCAAATAAGATTAAGGGACTAAAGAGTACCCTAATTAAGACAGATGAAGGTTTAAAAGAGTTTCATAAATTTCCTCAAACTAGATAAAGAGACACTTCTAGAGCTTATCTGGGCTCAGAAAAAAATTTGGATGACTTGAGGGGCAATTTGACCTCCAGAGAAAGATCCTTCAAAGAGAAAGCCATTTCACACTCTAGGAAAATCTTCTGAACAATCATCCTAGAAATGTAAATCCCATTGACCATTGATCGGTAGGAACTTAAATATGCAGAAAAGGGGAAATTAGTCAACAAGGAAGTTACCTGGAATCAATATCCTGCCAACTTTTACAGGATCTTATTCATAACATTTTCTTTTTAATTTCATCCCCCCAATTACATGAAAAAATAATTATAACATGTTTTTAAATTTTTGAGTCCCAGATTCACTTTTCCTCCTTCCCCTCCACCTTTGCTGAGAGAGTAAACAATCTGACGCAGATTTTTTCAAAAGAAAATTAATTATGGAGGGAAAGATGGAGGTGATGGGAAGGAGAACAACTAAACTTTATTCTCATCACCATTTGGCTCAAAGAGGGAAGAACAGACATAATCAATTGGGTAGAGAAATCTATCTTTTCCTACAGCTGTGATGGCATGCAGAGCCCTCTCTGTGGGCATGCCTGTAGTTGCCCACCAGAGTTCATTACTAGAAAGTTAGGGGGACTGGGGTGGAACTGTTGCTCTACCCCTCTGGGGATATTCCTCACTTTACCAGCTCCTCTGCCCAGCAGCCCAATTAGACCACTTCCTTCCTCACCTGTCTGTAGTGAAAGGGGGAGTGAGGCAGCAGGAAGTTGGGGGCAAAGGGGGTGGGAGGGTGGCATGGTACTTGGTCTGCAGGGTGAAGTAGGAGCAGGGCCCAGCACACCATCAGTGCCCTGCAGGAAAGTAGGAAGGGAAGAGAATAAGAGAAGGGGGATGGGATCAAATTGGGACAGGTCAGAAACTAAACAGGGGAAATAGGATAGAGAGTAATACACGGTAATTATAATGATGTAAAAATTTTTACAAGTCTCTCTAATAAAGACCTGATTTCTCAAATACACAGAGAAATTAATTGTATATATAAGAATACAAATCATTCCCTAACTGATAAATGGTCAAAGGATATGGACAGGCAGTTCTTAGGCAAAGTAACTAAAGCTCTCTATAATCAGACAAAAAAAAATGCTCTAAATCAATGTTATTTTAAATAAAGCAAATTAAAACAACTCTGAGGTACTACCCCATACCTCTCTGATTGGCTATCATGACAGAAAAGGAAAATGACAAAACTTGGAGGAGATATGGGAAAGTTGAGACATGAATGCAATTAGAGGAGTTGTGAATTGATTGAATCATTCAGCAAAGCAATTTGGGCGTATTTCCAAAGGTCTATGAAACAGCACGTACCATTTGACACAGCAATACCATTATTAGGTTTGTGTCCCCAAAAGATTTTTTTAAAAATGAAGGACCTATATGTACAAAAATATTTAAAGCAGCTCATTTGGGGGGAGCAAAGATCTGGAAAGTTAGAGGATACCCATCAATTGGGGAATGACTGAATAAGTTATAGTATTATATATAGTATATATATATGTATATATATGGCATATATATAGTATTATATATAGAATATATATAGAGAGAATATAATATAGTATTATAATAGAATACTACTGTGCTATAAGAAATGACAAGCAGAAAGAACTCAGAAATTCCTAGAAAGACTTACAGAGTGAAATAAGCAGAATCAGGAGTACATTTACAGTGGCAGAAATACTTTATAATGAACAACTGTGAATAACAACTATTCTCAGCGATATAATGAACCAAAGCTATCCCAAAGGACTGTAATAATTAAAAATGGGTTTGACAAATATAAGAATTTAAAAAAATTATTGTGATTGCTGTTTATAAAAATAATTAACTTCTTCAGTCAAAATGACTGTAAGTAACTTTTATTTACAGCAAGTTGGAGATATTAAAGTGAGAAACATAGGAAAGAGGTACAAAAATCACCTAGTTATAAATACCCTTAATCCTAATCCTAATGTTTCCAGACCATGAAAGTGAATCTCACCAGAATCCAAAGTCCTAATTAGGAAGCCAGAATCTGAAGAGCCAGGAGACACTGAAAAATCCACCAAGCACATGTAAAGGTGAAAATTAACGGTTGGACAATAATTTTATGAAATTATGCATTGGCCAATATTTATTATATCTAGAGTCAGAAATCTATTTACAAAATAGAGAGAAAAAAAATAAAGTAGAGAAATGTGAAGGGGATAGCAAAGTTATCTATCCTCTCTTAATCCAGGCAGAGATTAATTAGCTCTCAACCAGAAAGGCTGATAGTGAGTAATCACTCGGTCTCCTCCAAGATGGAAGCTAGTCTCTCCAGAAATTTAGGAAAGGTGTCAGCCTTTCACTCACCAACAAAAAAGTCCAGGAGTCAGAGTCCAAGTTGAAGCTCAGCTCCAAGCCCATGATCCAAGCCACAGTCTCCAGCGAAGCTCCCTCAAAGACTATCTCCAGGAGACACTCTCTTCAAATTATCTTCTCAAAGACTATCTTCTTTTAGCTAAGACCACCAAGAATCTCACCAAAGCTCATGCTGAAGAGAATGTCCCACCAAAGCGCCAACCAAGAGAGGGAGTCCTCGCCAAAGAGCCAAGGAAGGAATAAAAAAAAAAAATCTTCTCTTCCACCTCCATCTTGCCTTTCATAGTCCTTTTCCCAAATCACTTCCTGTCTCTCTCCCACTTCATGAGAACCAAACACAGCCTTCCAATTTGTCTAACACTGCCCAAGATGGAGCAGTGCTTATGATCTTTAAGGGTGTGATTTTTTTGTGTGTGTTTTCCTAGTAAGTGACTTGTGAACTCTCTTACTTAGTGACTTACTAAGTGTTAAGTAAGGGTACTTCAAATTCTTTATTGATTAAATTAAAGGTTGCTGATTGATTACATTAAAAATAAACAAAGAGGGGGCAGCTGGGTAGCTCGGTGGATTGAGAACCAGACCTAGAAATGGGAGATCCTGGGTTCAAATATGGCCTCAGACACTTCCCAGCTGTGTGACCCTGGGCAAGTCACTTGACCCCCATTGCCTATTAAAAAAAATAAAAAATAAACAAAGAGAGTTTAATTCTCTCTTCAAAGGAGTCCTGATAAAAAATGTCACCTGTTTCCAGAGAAAAAGAACTGAGTCTGAAGTCAGAACAAAGTAAACCTTTTTTCACTTTTCAATTTTTTTTCTATTTGAGTTTCTTTCCCAGAAAAGATTAATATGGAAAAACTTTTCACATGATTGAACATGTAAAACCTATATGAGATTGTTTACCATATCAATAGGGATAGATGTTAAGGGTAGGGAGAGCAAAGACAGGAGAAAATTCAAGACTCAGTATTCTTTGAAAAGTGTTGGAAACTGTTTTTAAATGTAATCAGGGAAAATTTAATTTAAAATAACCATTTTAAAAAACAACTAGGCCAAATAAACCGTAAAAATAATACCACATGTACTTATATGTTAAAGCAAATGAGGGAATTAGAAATACAAAATAATCCACACATAAACCTGTAATAGGAAAATTATAGAGATGTAGGATAAGATGGATAGTTGGCTTTAAGAACTAGCATGAGCACACACCGAGAACTCTGAAGAGGGATTCTAGAAGCCAGAGGGCAGAAAAAGAAGGGTTTTGAACTGACAACTGCCACTTGGTAATTTGGTGTCTTGGTCCTGGTCCTGTTCAAGCTAAGGGAAGGAGAGCCGTTTCTGAGAGCTTTTCTGACCTCAAGCCTTTGGTAGACAAAGACAACCCTTCAACCATTCCCTGAGATTCCAAGTTATCTGCAGAGTAGTCTTGGAAAATATCTGGTTATCCCTACTGTCTATGAGTGTGTGCCAACTTGCCTGGCGATTTTTATTTTAAGCTAGGTTGGACTTTGAGTCTAACCCAGGGTCAAATCCCACTGGGTGAACTCAACTATCTGAGTCACTCTTACCAAACCCCTGAAGACAACTTTGGGAGAATATCTGAGGATTATAGACAGGCAGTGTTTAGACAGAATTTTGGATAACATCTAGCCAGTACAGGAAGCTGAAAAGAGAGCTGGAAGAACAGAAGAGTGTCATCTTGTGATGAGTTTAGGTTGGTTTGGGGAGAGATAGGGAAATCCTTTTCCTAATCCTCATTCTCTGATCTTAATTTGTAATAAATTATATATTTTCCCTATATAACAACATCCTCAGGGCCATTATGAGCTACTTGCTCAGTGAAAGGAAAGTGAAATCCACTTTATTTTCACTAATAAGAATCCAAAATACCCAGAGCCCACAGCTGGGTATTTAGGCAATTCCCTAGATGGAAACCACATGACCTTAATCTTGCACTGGCTGCTATGAAATTGGGACAGAAAAAGAGCCTCATCCAGTTGCTTGGACACAACTCTGTTCTGCAGGGCAGTTCTTTACTCTTCATGATTCCTCCATGGACAATTAAATTACTGCATCTCTTCCTATACAGTAAAGTAGCTTCAAAACTCTAGGCTCTTTCTGCTTTTCCCACACAAACCAGATATGGCAGCTAAGAAAGACTTATGAAAGAAGTTGCTTGGGCTTGTTTGACTTGATCAGGAATTTCCAGCCTCACTGAGGGACTTGGCACAGTGTCTGACACATAGTACATTCTTAGTAAATACTTAATGACTTACTTTTTGAGTCAAAGTAAATGGCTAAGATGACCATCTGGTAACTTCATTATGTTCAGTCTTGTATCATGTATCTCTGCCTGGTGCTAAATAATCCTATCTTTATCAGTTAAGTAAGCTCTTGTTTTTTTTTTTTTGTTTTTGTTTTTGTTTTTGGTTTGGTTTTTAATCTTAGACTCTAGTCTTCAGTAAGTCAATAGACATTTTATTCAGTGCCTAATATGTGCCCAATGTTGCATGAAGTATCTTTGTCTTGTGTTAGATAACTGTATCCTTATCAGTTAAGCAAACCCACATTTTTGTCTTAGATTCTAGACTTCAATCAAAAAATATTTTTATTCAATGCCTGCTATGCATTATATTGGACACGGATTACTTTAATTGGACATTATTCAAAGACTAGTGTGATTTTCTATTTTTTTTCTTATCTGGAATTTTTCCATATGAAAATTTAGGATTGGATGTTTAAAATTTTTCATCCACTACTTATTTGGTTTTTGTGCTAAATTTTCTGATGAATTTGATTGGCAGTGATTCATATGCTTCATGCCTCAATCATGTTTTCCCTGTGTGATTTCATTGTTTCTTTCTATCCTCCTCAGGGGGGAATGTGTTTTTATTTTGTATGGAGAATTTAGGTTGTTTTAGAAAAGAAGTTTACTGCCTCTTGGAATCGAAATGGAGATGCCCTTAGAGACCACATGGAGAAAGCATGATTTGGGAGCCTAAGAGAGCAACGGGATGTGAAAAATTTTGAACTTTGGGGGGGGGTTTAAATTCATTTATCTGGTTTTTAAAATTCATTTGTGTGTTCTAAAATTCATTTGTTTTGTTAAATTCACCTGTTTTATTTAAATGAATTTGTTTTATGTATGTATCTATTTTGTTGTGAAAAAGGGAGACTGTCCCCTGAATATTTTTGTAAAAGAAGCACCATTTGATTTCTTTATATTGTAAAAATTGTTACCTTTCTCCCCTTGTATTGATATATTTACCCTTTATTTATTGTAATTGTAAATTTATTTATGTTTATTATGATCCATTGGGGAGATTGGTCTCCCAAAGGATCACAGGGCAGAATGTGTCATTTGAAATTATCCTAAACCCTGGGAGACTACAACTCTCAGGACTCTCTCCACTACAACTTCCCCTGACACCTCCCACTTCCTTTGTGGTGGGAGGTGTCAGAGAAAGTATAAAAGGCAAAGTTTGGCATCTTTTCTCTCTCTCAACCTTGGAGGCTGGCTGGGCTCTCTCTACCCAGAGACCCTGATCTCTCTCATCTTTTCCCCTTTCTTCCTACCTCCTAGTTTCCTCTAGACCTTTCCCTTTCTAATTAAAATAAAATCTAACTATTCAAACCCTAAAGTTACTCTCTGATCATTCATTTGAGGGCTCTGGTCACTTTCTCCCTGCTGGGCTGTGACTGCTACCTTCCTTTCCCTTCCTCTACCAACCAACCTTCCTCTTCCTCCCTTCACTTTCACCCACACAACAGTTTCTCTTTAAGACAGAAATGCAGAAAATTAAGCTCAAAACTATTCTCAGACAGTCAAGGTCAATACTGGATAAAAGTTAGACGAGACTAATCCAGCAGATGCTTTTCCTCCCCATAAGGTATAAGACTCAGCCTTGGGACTTTTTTCTCATCCAGCATTATCTTCATGAGAAAATTCTTTGTAAAACTATAACTTTATCGTGCTTTGTAAAACCATGATGTAACTTTGGTTTGATTGCGCAACTTCGAAGTCCTTTGTGTTTTGTTTGTGAATTGGGTTTGGTATACATTATATAAATAAAATTCTAAGCTGATTGCAAGAGACGCAGCAGGAGCATGAGCTGATAGAAAGATGTGTCCGCTTCTTTCTTATCAACTACGCCATCCTTATCAGATTATCTGGAGATGATAAATAGATTTCAACAGGGTACATGTTGAGAAGAAATGTCTGAGTAAAGGGAGAAGAGGAGAAAGGGAGAAGAGAGACATCAATTTTTTTCAGTGAAGAGCCTGAATTGAGACAATATGAGGACAGAGTACCATGGAGTCTTTAGGAAAATGAGAATGTTGAAATAGTTGATGTGATGAATGGAATAGTAAATTGATTAGAGAGCTAGGAATGGATTACTAATTGCAATAAGAACTAGATGAAATTTTGTAACAAAATTGTAGCAGGTTCATTTAGTATGGTTTTGTCATTTCCTCATTTCTGTTCATTGGCATGTGAATGGGAGCCAAGGAAGTGAATGGTCAGAGTGATCTCAGCCTGAAGATTGGCAAACATAATTGATAAAATAAAATAGGATAAGGTATTTAATTGTAGATGAGAAGGAAGAGTTAGACTGATTCATCAAGGAAGTATAAAAGGAATCTAATTAGGCAGCCCCTCATTTGTATTAGCACAAGTATCCTTTTAGTTTGATACCTTGTAACTGTGATTTGCAGTAAGAATATAGTCCCAGGCAAAAGTCTGAGTATGCAATAAGGTTAAGAATGTAGTTCAGAATAATAGTCAGTTATAATTTCAAGTGTTTGTGTGTGTGCTGTTATATAATTTTAGGTGTGTTATCAAATTAATCACAAATAAGTTACTACATTAATCATAAGCATGTTAATCTATTTTACAATATATTCTATGCAAACTATTTCATGTCAGAAGTTACAGATAATGAAGGATCATCCAGTGTACAAAGACGAAGAGGTTCAGGAGGCCTGGAAATGGTCTCAGAGATCAGGAGATCCAAGAGCTCCAAAAATTATCTTTGAGACCTCTTGAAGACCTTAGTGGTGAGCGAGAGGGGAGCAGGTTTGGACAAGAAACTAAAAAAGCATGTCTTTTACAAGACTGGGCCTCAGTTTCTGAACTGGGGATCAACCTAAAATCCTCTGATCATGCGATAAATATCACAATAAAGCCAGATTTTTATACAGAAGTCTCCCAGCATCTTATTTTTATAGGAGCAATATATGGAAGTAGGTCAGTGTAGTCAAAGTAGGATAAGGGTAATGACTGGAGAAAGAAATGAGTGGGTGGAGGGATCAGAGATCATGGTGAGGATGAAGAAATAGAAATCATAAGGCAGAATGATGAATATTTGTGATAAGATAAAGGAACGTTAAAACTTATGAATATGGAAGTGGTACACTTGTCGATGACAGTAAAATCAAAGGGATGACTATCTCTGAATGCAACCAAGGTAAAGTAGAGCAATAAGTCATGAAAATTGAGAAAATGGGCATTTAGAGTGTCTGAGGGAACATAATTGTGAATGTTTCAGTTAACTCGCAGATTCATTTTGTTAGAGAGAAAGACTGTGAGACCAGCCCTGAACTCATTGAAAAAGCCCTGGGAGTTGATAGATTACAGCCATTGGGTTTTAGATTAGGTGATACATTTGAACAACATGGATCTCAGAGGAGTAGAGTTTGCTGATTTCTATATAAATGGAGAGATTTCCCAAAGATCTGTGTAAAAATTCAAATAAACTATAAATTGTTCTTAGGAGAAAACTAAAATTTGGATTACAAACATGGCAATATCTTGACATTCTGATGACTCCTGTTTTTACAGTTTCCTATACAATTACTATTAAACCAGAGTCATGTCACCACTTTAGAGTTTAGACAATTTGAGGGCTGCTGGATAGACAATAACTTTCCCATTGCACCTTCAAAAACTCTATTATAATAGAAAGGACCAGATCTCCTTTCCATTAAAATGGGCTTTAATCCTCAAATTCCTCTATCCACATAGCCAGATAGGCAAATACTTTTCTTTTGCTAAACCAAAAAGAAGAAAAGAGATACAAAGAGGAGTTGATAAGTGATCAACTATGATTCCAAAGAATTGATGATGAACTGTGCTACTTTCCTTTTCTGACAGAAAGACATTGGACTTGAGATCCAAAATGAACTTTATATTTTTTTGACATGGACAATGGAGGGGTTTGTTTTGCTTGACTGTATTTTTGTTAGGATGGTTTTTATTTTCTTTTAGATTATGAGAATGGGAGAAGAAATAATTCTTTGTTTAATTGAAAAATAAAATTAAAATTAAAAATATTTAAACAATAGTAAAGGTATGAAATTTGAATAGAGAATATGATTCTCCAGAGCCAGAAATATGTAGGAAAATCTAGTACCATCCCTTGGTTCCCAGTGCCTTAACCTCCAGAGACAGATAAGAATCAGTTCTTTGAGGGAGGTAGTTCTCACTCAAGCTGAGTAGAGATTTTATCTGGATCCCTTACTGCAGATCCTACCAACTCTTTTGTATTCCATTGCACGAACTAATTTTTATGACTTTCCAAAGTACAATCTTACTTGCTTTGAAAGACATGTTCAGTATCTATGATTATTTTTTGTATAATGTCTATAGTGTGGAAGGGAAACTAAACTAGCCTCAATTAAGCTGTTACCTTCCAGTTCTTGAGCAGAAGTACTTCACTGCAAAGATATCAGAGAAAATAATTTTTATCCTAAACCTCCCCAAATAATTGCATCCTTAAACTTTACATTCCTAATATGTAACAGGTAGATATAATTTCAAGTCCAATATCCCCTCTTGAACAGAGGAGAATGAGGGAGGGATTGCTCAGCCATAGCCATCCTTTAAGAACTCACAAAGGTGGAACTCCTGTCTCCCTGAAATGTGGGGTGGGGCATTCCAGATAACATTTCTAAAGTACTTAGAATAGCGTCCAGCATGTAACAAGTGCTCTCTTCTCTTTCCATTATATGTAAGTACCTATTACATGGAGGCTACCCTGTTCTACATGTCTATATGGGGAAGTTTATTTAAAAAATAATTTTTAATTCTTTATCATTTCTCTTATAAGAATTATACATATACACACAAAGCTCTGTCATAAGGCTTTGTACATCAACAAAAACTATCCTGAGACTTTATCAATCTGTTTTTTCATCACTTTTTCTCACTGAAAGAGGGAGAAGACAGATAGTATCTTTGCAGAAGTCTGATATATGGCTTTACATGAGGAAGGTTGGCTCATGCATGTTTAGTTGGAACTAAACATGAGAGATTCCATAGAGTGTGAGGAACATATAAAAGGAGACTCACAGAGACAAATGTGTGGAGTGTTCCTGTCTCTTCAAGAGTTTGGAGAGAGACTTCCTGCCATTGGTTACAGGACTTTCTTTGGAAAATCGTTGGCCCTGTTCCTGTGAATCATTTCACCCAACCATTGTGTCTTTGAGAAAGAGAACCTATCAACTCTGATTTCACCTATTTCCCTCAACTGAGTTCCTGTGATCTAGTGACATAAGAGAATTTCATCCTAACTAAGAAGAAGTCAACAAGAACCCAGTAACCTGTCTGTCTGGAAGTGAAGGCTTGGCCCATATTTGGCTGGGCTCACTAGGGTGACTCCATCATTTACCTCACCCTATCCATTCCTGATGAACTATGAATTTGTCCACCATAAAGTTTGGAGGGCCAGTAGGTAAGGAAGCTAAATAGGGTTTGAGGTTCAAGACAGAGAGTATAGAAGAGGTAGCAAGAAGACAACATGAGGATATCATGAGAAATCCATAGATTGGTGGGAGGAAAATTAGAGGAACTAGAGATAGGGAATCCATTCCCTTGCCCTCCTTCCCTTCCCTGTGTTGAAAATAGTTAATAAACCAATTTACAGTTTACAAGATCAATAAGCAGTAAGATTGTATTATAACTATCATTCTGCTGATGAGATCTAACATACTGGCCTACAGACTCATATCAACTAAATAGATTACTGTACTAGACTAACATAATTCAAGATTTAAGTAGTTACTTTATTTTATCACTCAATTATATTCCACCAGTTTAAGTGGAATTTTAACTGGAATTATAGTGGTCATTCTGAAGCTACACAGTATTCAGCTTCTGGCTTTACCAGTCTTTTCCTAAAAGCCAGTGCTTCAGTAGTAATTTCAATTTAAATAGCCCTGGAGCAAGATGGCAGTGTAGTAACAGGAGCCTTCTGAATCTCTTTTGAACTGATTGTACGAAGCATCTCAAAAGGACAGAAATCAAAACTGGACAAGTAAAGGGGCTCTCCCATTGGATGCTATCTTAAAAGTAGGCAGTGTTTGGAGATTCCCACACAAAAAGTGGGCAAAACTGCACTAATCAAAGTGCAAGTTGATCACTCCTCCCCTACACCATTTACCCCATAAGAGTCAGAACAAGGGCTAGGGCAATCTCTAAATTCTTAGGGGCTGGCTGGAAGCACCACAGACTTACCCCTACGGGCAGTGCAAAGTCTTGACAGTAAGACTTGAGACATGAGGCTGAAGAGCACAGAGCCTGGGCAGCAAAGCACAGAGCTTGGGCAGAAACAAGGCTAGCTATAGTCGAGGCAGCTAGGGCTGGAAAGATAGCCTCAGGGAAATATGCTTTAAAGCATGCTACACAAAGAACATTGTAAGATTAAAATTAATATCCAATAACTCCAAGTATTATATTTTACAAGATTTATTAATAATCACTTGAAGTAGAAGAAATAAAAGGACAAAAGTAAAAGCCTAAGTAAAGAAAAGTTTTCCCAGCTACATTCACAGAGAGGGGTGGAACTACACAAAACTTTATTTCCAAAACATATGGACGTGTGTGACAATGAAATTGGGATGCTGGGATTTAGAGTCCTAGGGAGCAGATTCTAATTATACAATCCCTGCTGTAATTCCACTGGAAAATGAACATGTAGAAATCTCCCACATTTACATGCCTAGTTTCCCCGATGAATCAGTACACATAACCAACTTATAGCTTTAAAAATCTTTAACTAGACATGCATACAATTTTGCACTTTCTAAGGGGAAATTACAATAATTTGGAAGTGTGTGATCAGAATTTTGTACTCCAGGACTTCATTTCCCAGAACCCCACTCTCCTCCTCTCATTACATGCTGACAAATAAATTCTGTGTAGTTCCACCTCTCACTCTCTTCTCTTCCTGACTCAGCTTTGGTGAAGCAGTTCTTTTAAAAGGAGAAGGAGAGCTTAGACATGTGGTTTTATTTTGTTAGATAATTACCTTTTTATTCCTTTACTTTAAATTATTATTAATAAATCTTATAAAATATAATACTTGGAGTTACTAGATATTAATTTTAATCTTACATTTATGTCAAGCACCGAAGCTGGAAAAAGAATTCTCAAAATTTTTTTTTAAAAAAGCCTTTCAGTAAAGAATAGGGAGTAGATAAATTTTGCAAAGCCACATTTCTCTCCTGCTGCTTCTAGTGCCCTGCTGCTGCTCCCACTTCTGCTGTTGCCACTGCTGCTGCTGCCTCCCAGGTTTGACCAGACACTGCCTGGGTGTCCTTGCTGTTTCTGCTGTTCATGAGCTTCTATAGTCCTCACCGTCACTCCCCTCACCCCCACCATGGCCTCGCTACCACTACTTGCTCCTGTCATTTTTTTGTTTTTGTTTTTGTTTTTTTTGCCACCCCACCCCCTATCCTGCCTGCCTAACTGATTTCATTTGAGTGACTTAGCCTGGGGCTTCTTGCCCCCAAAAAAGCCTCCAGAGTACTGCTGATCCCCCAAATTCCTCTACAGAGTGTTAGATCTAAATCTCCCTTTCTCTTGCTTGCTGCAGCTTCCCAAGCCAAATGTTTTTCAAGAGCAGCCCTTCCACACTGCCCACCCCCAACTCTGTCTAGTTTCCAAACCAACCAAGGTATCACAGGGCCATTGTTTTTTACCTCTGTGGGGGGGGGGGGAAGGAATGGAACTCTTCTCCCAAACATTTCTTGTGAGGCTTTTACTCCTAGTCAGTGCATAACAGGTTAGCACCCCCTATAGACAGGAAGTAGATATTGCAAGCATGGCCCAGTTTCCTGCCTATCTCAAACAGCTTCCATTTCCGGAGAGCCTTACTGAGCTCATGCAGCTTACAGCTTTAGGATGTTTTTTCTTACTATCATTCATGGGTGTACTGATTGGATATCTTGCAGTTGATAGCTTGAAAAATCCTGAGATTCAGGGGGAAGATTCATCTCCCTACACCTTCTTGCCATTTTGGCCTGCCCAGTCTCTGCAATACATCCAATATGGGGTTTGTCCACACTATGCCCATTGCTGGGATGGGAAACCTCAAAAGTGTGACCAAAGGAATCTAGATGGATGATGATACTGAGGAGGGGAAGGAACCTTAATGAGTCTGGAGGTGAATTTTAAGCCTTTTCAGACCCTAATGCTTTACTGATGGCTGTTTTCAGTTTGCTCCCCTCCAAATAGTGATGACATCTATTAGAATTGGAGAAAAGGATTCTTGAATTCAGTGCCTGTATCCTGTCACATATATTGTATTTACTGATTGTTTTAAGATTTAATTTTGTTGGTTGAGTTCACATATTAATCTAATTTAATATCTTTGGTTATACTGAATCATTCTAAGTTACTGTGTTTTGGTTATTAGCTATATGTTTTGTTACATTGTCTTTATTTGTACCCTTTCCCTATGACTGAAATGGAGGAAATATCATTGTAAAAGCCTATAATCAAGTTGTGCAAACCCTTTTCTGCGGCAAAATAGGTTTTTATAGATGCTGGGTTTGTCACCAGATCTATCAAGGCCACATGTTGTCTAAATGACCTTTTGTTCCTTTTTGTCTTTGTTAATTGTCACATAGATAATGATGTATGGACTCCATAAAACTGGTTACAACCTGTATACAACCTTTGGAGAATTTAATATGAGCTAAAAATCTCAATTGATTTTAAGGATCTTCAGAAGTGATTTTCAGGATATCTAGTAGCATCCCTACCTCTGACTGATCATTTGCCTACCTTTGAGATGTTTGTAACAAGAGGTAAGGGTCCATTTAGTAGTTCAAGTGAAGTGCAATAGAACTATTGTATTTTGCCACCTCCACATTTATTAAAAATGTAATGGATGAGACATCTGAAGTGATTTTCACTATTGTAGTCCTTGGCACCACATTGAAATGGATGGGACATATAAAGACAGGTCTTTTAAACTGTTACAGTCTTATTACAGAGGGAGGGAGGATCCCCAAAAGGGGCTTTTAATCCAAATCCAGAAAGGTTACCCTATGATAGGTTATAATCTCATCCAGGAGATGGGAAGGGGCATGGTACCTCTGGATGGCTCTCAAGAGGGAGCATTTCCCAAGAAGCCTATTGGCTTCTGGATGGTTTCTATATCTTCAGCTTACTCTACCCTTCCACCAGAAAGATCTAGATTCTTGGTGATGTTTTAGACCCAAAAGGTTTTCATCAGCAGTATAAAGATTATGTTTGTTTTTTTTCTGGCCTCCTCTGCCACATTTTGGAATGATAGCAGTAATAGACTTTGTTAATAATATCTCAGCCAAGGCTGAAAGATTGGACAGATCTGGAGAACTTGTGACAAGTTCATAGATTTTTTTTTTAATGTCACTCAACAAATGCCTATAGAGATTCATGCAAATTCTAATGATAGTGGGTTTGTTTGCTATTGTCATTAAATGTGCTTTTATGATTTTGGAGATTTTGGTACTTCTTGAATGTGAATTAGCTGTTATACTACCATTTTGAAAAGCTATTACTTGGTAAAAATCATTTGCAGTCATACTGTGGATTATGGCCAAGTCAAAAAGGAAATGGATTTCATTTTGGAGTGAGAAAACTTTGTATTCTACCTCTCCTTGGCTGACACAGTATGTCACTGATTATAACCTATATTTTTGATTTTAAAAACATTTTTATCACTATTCTTTTCCCTTGTATATACAATAGAGTATTTGAGTTTTTTTCTCTCATTTTTTGTACTTGAAACACATGTTACCAGTATTAAGGTTTTTTAAATTTTGCACTAGAGTGAGTTTAAAATGTCCATTAGCCCTAATGTCAATGCATACTCAAAAGCTTTAGACTATCAAAACCTGCCATTCATTGCTTTTATGGGACTTTATTATGGGACTTTGCTTAATGATTGTGTCTGATTCCAGAACAAGGGATCACTAAAAGAGCCACTGCACAGTGCCAATGGGCACAATGTCACAGAGACCAATTAATCTTGGTGGGATTGATCAGATTCTGCTCCAAGACAGGGGACTTGAACTTGTTTGAGGTTCGAGCTTGTGGCTGTTTGACATACGTTAAACAAAGTTCTTCCTTGTGTCACATTCTACCAAGTACCAAAGTCTGGCTACCATCCTGGCTCCCCTATCCTGAGAGAAAAGGTAAAGCCAGACCAGGGAATGCTATTTCCCATTTGCTACTGAAATCTAGTCACTTTTCTGTCTTTCATAGTGTGGTAGTTTTCTATAGTCCTAGCTGCTAATTGAGTAAGTACATAATTGCTACTACAGGCTTGTGGGACATAAATTACTTTAATTGGACCCTGATTCAAGGATCTGTTATAGGTTTGTTTTTCCTTACTTAGAATTTTTACACATGAGACTTTGATATTTTATATTTCATCCAGAAGTTACTTTTTTCTCTTTTATTTGGATTTTTTAAATGTTTTTAATTTCTTTTGACAATTAATATACCTCATAACTCAGCCATGTATCCCTGAGCAATCCATCTGTTTGTCAACATTCTTCTCAGGGAAGATTGTATTATTATCCTATAATGAAAAGCTTAAATTCTTTTGAAAGTAATTTTTGGATAATAAACTTGCTACCTCCCCAAATCCAAAAAGTGAACTATTTGGAGAAAGTGTCATGAAGATGCCTGCAGAGAACACACACTGCACCAAAAGATCCAGAGTGAACTTTTGGATGTGGTGATTTGAACTGTGGGGGTTGAATATATTTATTTTGAATGTACACTCTTATGCCAAAGGGGACTGCTCCCAAATTGGCTTTTTGTCTATGTAGCAATCATTGTTTTTGTTTTTTTCTCTTTTATTCCCCTCTTACCCTCAAATAATTGTAATTTCTCCTTAGCAATTGCAATATTGTATATACCTTTAGTTAAAGATTTGTAGAGCTATAAGCTGGTCATGTTTAAATGATCCACTGGGGAGACTAGTATCCTTTGGGACAGGGGGGATTATGTAATTAGAATTTTGTACCCCAGGACTTCATTTCCCAGAATCTCACTCTCCTCCTCTCATAACATGCTGATATAGGCAGAATATAAATTCTGTGTAGTTCCATTTCACGTTCTCTTCTCTTCCTGTTGTGGCTTTGGTGGAGCAGTTCCTTCAAACAGGCAAGGAGAACTTGGGCATGTGGTTTTATTTTGTTAGATAATTACCTTTTTATTCCTTTAAGTGATTATTAATAAATCTTATAAAATATAATACTTGGAGTTATTGGATATTAATTTTAATCTTACAGGGATAAGAGGGAAACAAAAGAGAAAGAGAGCAAAACCAGTGATTGCTAGACACATTGACAAAAAGTCAACTGGGGGTAGTCCCCTTTGGCATAAGAGTATACAATAAAAATGAATGCATTTAACTCCCCACAGATCAATTTCACTACATCCTAACGTTCACTTTGGATCTTTTGGTGCAGTGTGTGATTTCTGCAGGCATTTCCATGGCATCTTCTCCAAACAGTTCACTGCCTTGATTCAGGGAGGTAGAAAGTTTTTTATCATAGAATTACTCTCAAACAAGAAAAATGTTTATAAATCTAGAATTCTATGACAATAATACAATCCCCCTGAGGAGGATATTGACCAATATACATGGATCACCCTGGGATACATGGCTGAGTTATGAGGTATATGAATCAATTGTTAAAAGAAAACCAAAAACATAAAAACTCGAATAAAAGAGAAAAATAATGTCTAGATAAAATATCAATCTTTCATGTGTAAAAATTCTAAAGTAAGGGAGAATAAATCTATAACAGGTTCTTGAATCAAGGCCCAATTAAAGTGATTTATGTCCCACAAGCCTGTAGTAGCAATTATGCACTTACTCAATCAGCAACCAGGACTGCAGAAAATTGTCACACCGTGAAAGACTAGATTTTGAGACAGATGAGAAATAGCATTCCCTGGTCTGATTTTACCTTGTCTCTCAAGGATAGGGGAGCCAAAATGACAGCCAAACTGAAGTACTTGCTAGAAGGCTGGATCTGGCACAAAGGAATCCTTCATCTGACTTTGCAAACAACCACTTCCTCAAACCCCAAAATGAGTTCAAGTCCCATGTCTTGGCAAAGAATCTCATCAATCCCATTGGGATTGGTTGGTCACCTTGACCTTGTGTTCCTAGGCACTGTGCAGTGTGGCTCTTTAATGATCCCTTCCTCTGGAATCAGACACAATCATTAATCAAAGTCCCATAATATTTAACAATCAATGGCAGGTTTTCCATAGTCTAAATCAGTGATGAGTAAACTTTTTAAAGAGGGGGCCAAAGGAAAGGAAATACTCATCTGTCAGTCTGTTTCTAAGGCAACTCTTTCGAAGTTTCATTGTATTGTATCCTACTCGTATTTGTCAGATTAGGAATAATGTCCAGTGGCCAGATAGGACATTTCAGGGGACTGCATCCAGCTCAGGGACCATAGTTTGCCCATCACTGGTCTAAATCTTTTGGTTATGCATTGGCACTAATGCTAATGGACATTTTTAAACTTATCTTAGTGCAAAATAAAAAAAAACTGTTAATACTGGTAACAGGTGCTTCAAGTACAAAAAAGGAGAGAAAACTTCCCAGCTGTGTGACCCTGGGCAAGTCACTTGACCCCCATTGCCCACCCTTACCACTCTTCCACCTATGAGACAATACACTGAAGTACAAGGGTTTAAAAAAAACAAAAAACTCAATTATTCCATTGCACATACAAGTAAAAACAATAATAAAACTGAAAAAATTCAAAAATATATAGTTGACAATCAGTGACACGCTGTGTTACCCAAGGAGAGGCAGAACAGAAAGGTATTTCATCCAAAAATGAGATTCATTTCCTTTTTAACTTGGCCATGATCCACAGTGTGAGTGTACATGATTTTCACCAAATAACAGATGTTCAAAAACAGTAGTACAGCACCTAATGCACATTCAAAGAAGTACCAAAATTCCCCAAATAACAAAAACACATCAGTTTCCCAAGAGGTAACTAATATAGGTTTTGTCCAACTAGTTATGGACTTTTATAATGATATTTTTCTCCAGTCCAAGCACGACAGTACAAATAAAGACAGTGCAACAGAATATGTATCTAATAGCCAAGAAACAGTAACAGAAAGTGACATAGTGTAACCAAAAATTATAGATTAAATTAATATGTAAAATTAAAAAACAAAATTAAATATTAAAACAATCTAAAAAACAAAATTAAATTTTAAAACAATTAGCAAATATAATAAGCATGATAGGATACAGTCACTCATTGTCTATAGGAAGTACTCTCTTTAAATGTGAGCAATGGATCCAAGAGTCCTTTTCTCCAATTTTGATATCTGTTTGAGTGGCTAATAGGACTTGGAATGGACCTTCCCAGGTGGGCTGAGTTGCTCCAGTGCACTAGAAGTTCTTTATGTATGCCTTTTCACCTGGGTGCAAGTCATAGAGTGAGAAGTCTATAGGTACTACTTGTACAGCAGCTCTAGATTCATGTAATTCTTGCAATTTGACTTGTAAATCCTGTATATATGAGGCAATAGAAAGTATCTCCCCTAGTAATGATGTGTATGAAGGAGAAAAAGGTTTAGACTGCACAGAGGATGTCCAAAAAGCATCTCAAATGGTGAGATGTGTAGATTTCCCCTGGGCCTGCTAAAAAGATAAAATAGGGCCAGAGGAAGAATTTCAGGCCATTTTAAATGAGTTTCAGTGCACAATTTGCCAATCATAGTTATAAGATCTCTATTCATTCTCTCAACTTGGCCTGAGCTCTGGGGATGGTATGGTACATGGAATTTACGAGTTATCCCCAAACAAGAATAAATCTGAGAAAAAACCAAATTGGTAAATGAGTTTCCCTGTCTAAACCAATTTGTGCTGGTAGACGAAAGTGAGGAATAATATCTTTTAAGAGCACCTTGGCAACAAAACACA
Organism: Gracilinanus agilis; assembly: GCF_016433145.1. NCBI lineage: Eukaryota > Metazoa > Chordata > Mammalia > Didelphimorphia > Didelphidae > Gracilinanus > Gracilinanus agilis. The sequence goes on along the minus strand of NC_058130.1, from coordinate 736,952,631 downwards.
CTGTGGCTTGAGTAGTAGGAAACATTTCAGGCCTTCTGGTCGGCTGATCTACTATGACCAGACAAAATGTATACTTTTCAGTGTGTAATTAGAATCTTTTACCCTAAAAAAATACGATTCTCAGTACCTCACTTCTTCCTGTTGTTATGTGCTGATGTAGACAGGATATAAATTCTGTGGACTTCCATCTCTCTCTCTTGTCTTCTGGCAGCTTTGGTGGAAGGGGATTTTTGAGCAATAGAAAAACTTAGCCACATGGTTCTATTTTGTTAGATAATAAACTTTTAAAAATATAATACTTGAAGCATTGGATATTAATTTAAATCTTACACCAGCTTTTGACAGAGTGATAAAATCAATTTGCAGGTTTTCAAAAGGTGTTATACTAGAGGACACCCTCCAAAAGCTTTGCCATGAAAGGAGTGCTGATTGAATGCTTAGCAGGTAGGGCAGGCTGTACACACTTTTGAGGCTCTGGTAGTTATGCCTGGAGCTATCCATACTCTTTTAACAGAGTCCACACTGCCTTGGGTACAAAAGTGACCATTTTTGTAAATGAATTGGCAATTGTACAGGCATGCTTTAGAGCTATCAGTTCTGTACCTTGATCACTTATATTTGAGGGCAGTGAAACTGACCACAGAGTGGCAAATTCTGTGACTACAACAACTCTGTAATAATAAAGGAGCCAGTAATGGATGTTGACAGAAGGGAGAGAGAAAGAAAGGGGCTGTGTGGTGACTTTCTACTCCAGCATTCCCCTGGGGCTGAATATACACTATGAGACTTTAATGGGGTGTCACCCCAAAACTGGATGACCTAGACGGTCATGCCACTCCACAGGAGTTGGGGGCAAGGCTTCTCTACAAGAGGAGGCATGTGGTACCACAATCCCATATGAATAAGGACAGGGTTCACTCAAACCTCCCCCAGGTTGGTTATTTTCACAACAGGTGATCTGGCTCAAAGATGAAGGCTGCCAGACCAAACTGTGGTTCCTCTTTCCCTTATTGTATTTCAAGCACACTGGAACACCATCTGACTGTAAAATGGCTTTTATTATTCACAAATCAGGGATTGAGGAAAGGGGTGAAGGGCAGAGGGATTTTGGGATGCCCTCTTTGCTATTCCTATGGGGTCTATCAGTTGAGTAGGAACCCTAGAGGTTCCAACTCCTAAGCTTCTCCCTCCTTCTATTTCTATTTTCTATTTCAACCCTTTCCTATAATTGTAAGCTTTGACTGAAAAGGCTCTCTCAACAAGGACGGGTAACAAATGAAGGAGACTAAGAGATTGCTCCCAATGGAGTCCAAAATATTAGTTGACTTGATGGTTGTAGACTTGAAGGATGAATTGAGATGAAATGGCTGTGATCAGGGAATCAGGGTTTCAATTTCCAAGAGAAAGATCCTCAGGAAGCCCACCAGACTGGATCAGAGCTGGGTTGTATGCCTCCTCACTCCTTCCAGCCCTCAGCCCCGAAGACCTCTCCTCTTATCTCCTCCTGGGAGAAATTCCCAGAATCCTCTCTGGTCGCAACTGTCAGCAACTGTCAGCAACTGTCTCCTTCTCCTTTTGGTTCCCTTTCCTTTGCACAAAATTCCATCCTTACAGCTCCAGTCTACCATATGCCATCCTTCATGAAAGAAGAACCATCAGTGAATAAAAATGAATCTATATTGTTTAAAGGAGTGTCCAGGAGATTACCTCGAGGTTTTTCTGCCATGGATACTAAAGTTTCACAACTGTGCAAAGGTGCTCCTGAAATTGGTAAATCAGGAAGCAAGATGGCAGGATTAAGAATTGTACAGCATTTTTAGGTAATATTTTCATTACCTAACAAGGTTACCTCATAACTTGCAAGTCTCTAATAAGAAAATGCCTGTGTTCTATGTATTAGCAGCAATGCTTCAACTTCATGTTGGCACATTATGGTTAAAGGGCATCCCAAGACTAAATCAGCAGATTTAGTTACTAGCAAGGCTGTGGCAGCTATGCCTCCAAGACATGGTGGTGCTCCTGAAGCAACCGGGTCCAGCTGGGCTGAATAATGAGCAACTAGACACTGAGCAGGTCCAAAAATTCGAGTTAAAACACCTGAAGTTACCTTTCTCTGTTTGTGTACATACAAAGCAAATGGCTTATTGTGGTCTGGGATGTGTAGAGCAGCGGCAGACAGGATAGTCTGTTTTAAGTTAGAAAGAGCTGACAGGTATTCTATGTCTAATTTTAGTGCTTTGGGGACTGCAACTGAAAGTAATACAGAAAGAATATAACAGCTTAAAAGACAAAATTGCCCATATGGAAAAAGAGGCACAAAAATTAAATAAAGTAATAAGCAAATTAGAGAACAGAATTGACCTGCGGGAAGCCATGAAAAGCAGGATAGACCAAACCTAAAAGGAAAATCAAAAGAGCATAACTAAAAATCAGTCTTTAAAAACTAGAATTGGAGAAATAGAAGCTCACAAGACAGCAAGAATTAATAAAGTAAAATCAAAAGAATGAAAAAATAGAAGGAAACAGGAAATGTCCCATTGAAAAAACAGCTGACCTCGAAAACAGATCCAGGAGAGACAATTTGAGAATTATTGGTTTACCAGAAACATGGAACAAAATAAAAGCCTTGACATTATATTACAAGAAATTATCCAAGAAAACTGTCCTGATAGTCTTGAATAAGAGGGCAAAATAGACATTGAAAGAATCCATAGATCACCCCCCACAAGACGACCTACAGGAAGGTTATAGCCAAATTCAAGTGCTTCCAGGCCAAGGAGAAAATACCACAAATGGCCAGAGAGAGACATTTTGGATATCAAGAAGCCCCAGTCAGGATTACATAGTGTAAATGTTAAAATTAATGGTTTGGCTAAATATATGAAAATTTTAAATCTTTTATTTATAAAAGAGGTAGAAAGAGTGAAAGTGCAAAAAAGTAGAAAAAACATTAATCCATCTAACTAAATATTGTTCCAGTGCTTGGCTCAGCCAGGACTTGTTAAGCTTCAATCAGAATTAAACTATCTCCAGAAGACAGGAAGGGAAAACCAGCTATCCATTCACCCAAGACAATGACTAGAGCTGAAAGTGACTCCTGAAACTGACTTTCTTCTTTGAACCAACCTTCTTCTTGAAGCCAACTTCTTTCTTGGAGTGACTCTCTTCTTGGAGTTCACTCTCTACTAGCCTCCTTCACCAGCCTCCTGCTCAGAAATTTTCATGGCTTTTATGGTGGTTTCCTGTCCCTGTTCCTTTTCATGGGGGCCAATCACAGTTTCCAAATTGTCTGAGTTATCACTTCTGGAATCACACCTTTCTGAGTGTGTGAACTCTTAAGTTTCTTGCTGTTTGAGTTTGGGAAAAAAGGTGGAGCTCTCCAAGTATCTTGCTGGCTTCTCACCTAGCATCAAGTAAAGTGTGAACTCACCTAGTTCAAACTTGTGTTGATTCAATCAAAAGGTAGACAAAGGGGAACTAATCTTGTCCTCACAATCTAGTGAGGTACTAAGTAGGGGTACTTAAGTTATTGTCGAAAGTTTTAACTCCAACTAGGCAAAGAGAACAAAAGATTCTTTTTTCACAAATGTGAACTCAAAGAGAACCAAGAATTCCCTTTTACAATAGGATCTGGCAGCTTCCACACTAAAGGATGGAAAGCTTGGAATATGATATTCAGAAAGGCAAGAGAATTGGATCAACAACCAAGAATCACCTACCTATCACATTATCCCAAACTGACCATATACTTTCAGGGCAAAGTATGGGCATTTAATAAAATAGAAGATTTCCAAGAATTCCTAAAGAAAAGACCAGTACCAAATAGAAAATTTCATATCTAAATACAAAATTCAAGAGGACAATAAAGAGGTAAGCAAGGAATTCTTAAGGGCTTCAGTCAAATTGATTATATTTCTATATGGAAAAATGATATCTGTAACTCTTAAAAATTGTTTTAATGATCATAGTAGATAGAGGTAGAGGCAGTGGTATTAAGTTGTTTAAGATGATATGTTAAAAAATGGGGGAGGCATAAAAGGATAGTACTAAGTATAGGAATGAAATAGAAAACAGATATTGATTAGGTTTGATAAGTTAAAGAATTCTGGAAAAGTGTCTCTGAAACTGCAGAGTGACTTAGGCAAGAGAGAGGGTTCTGTTCCTGAGCTTGGAACTTTGAAGAGAAAGCAGCAGGCAAAGTTCTGACAGTTAGTCTCTGGCTTCTGAGGAGACCAGCCAGCCCAGTTTTGCTCTTTGAATTAGCTCTGCAGTGAAAAGAAAGAGAGAAAACTCTGAACCATTCTGAAGGGTTTTCACTTTCCTTATTGTGGAATTACATCAAGGAGAGTAACTGGTCAGATCTACTGTTGTGCATTGTTTGTGAGAGAAAAACTGAAGGCCTGCTTGCCTGAGCTCTCAGAGCCATTCCAGAGTTACACTCTGGTTTGTTGCCTTTGAGACATTGGCCTAATAGACTCACATTACTTGGAAACACTTTTGACTATAAATAAGTTATTCTCTTATATAAGGATTTAGTTATATTTAGTCAAATAGTGTCTTATGGGTTTTTTTAGGTAGTGTTAAGAAGGTCAGTGTAGCATCAAGACCAGAAGACTTTGCTTTGCAGCAAATGTAGTAGAGTGGGTAGATATTTATTTTCCCTGTAGTGTTAAGGTTTCCTTGTTTATAATCCTTATATTGATATATTTTAAATTACAAATAAATACATTTTTATAGAGAAAATACTCTCCAAGGCAGTTTGTGTGCACTGAACCCAGTGGAGGAGGTACCCAAATTGAACAACTGAGGTACTTTGCAGTCATCAAACAAAGTAACCCATAGTATATCACCTTAATACTTCATTTATACACCTTATTATTTCATAAGAGAAACTTGAAGGAAGAAGAAAAATAGGATAAATTATACCACATAAAGAGGCTTATGTGGGGAAGGGAAAAATGCTATTATAAGAAGGAAAGGAACAGAGTGGTAATACATAACACTTAAACTTTATTCTCAGTGGAATCAGTTCTGAGAGGAAATAACAGCCTCTATTGGGGTATAGAATGCTATCTTAACCTATAGGGAAGTTGAAAGAGAATAACAAAGGGGAGGAATGGAGTGGAGAATATTAAAAGGGAGGGAAAGTTTGGAGGGTAGTGACTAATAGATCTTAAAGAGAAATAAGAGGGGAATAAGAAGAGAGGGGGTGGGAAGAAAAGTAAAATAAGGGTGGGGAAAAGGGGGACTGATTAAAAGCAAAACTATCTATCAATAATCGCATGAAAAAGTGTTCTAAGTCTCTCATAATTAGAGAAATGCAAATCCTAAAAACTCTGAGGTACCATCTCACACATAGCAGATTGGTCAATATGACAGTAAAGGAAAATAATAAATGTTGGAGTGGTTGTGGCAAAATTGGGGCACTAATGCATTGCTAGCGGAATTGTGAATTAATCTAGCCATTCTGGAAGGCAATTTGGAATTATGCCCAAAGGACTTTGAAAGAATGTATGGCCTTTGACCCAGCAATACCACTACTAGATTTGTACCTCAAAGAGAATAAAAAAGGGTTCACAAAAATATTCATTGCTACATTCTTTGTGGTGGTAAGAAATTGAAAAACAAGAGGACATCCCTCAATTGGGGAATGGTTGAACAAATTGTGGTATATGATGGTGATGGAATACTATTGTGTTTTAAAGATTGATGATCTGGAAACTTTCTATATGAACTGGGAGAACCTCAATGAACTGACGCAGAGTGAAATGTGCAGAACCAGAAGAACTTTGTGCACATAAAGCAAAGCATTGCGGAAAAATCCAATGTAATTGACTTTGCTACTTGTAGTGATGCACTACAAGTAGCTTCTGAAGGACTTATGTAAAAGAATGCTATCCACATTGAGGAAAGAACTATGGAATTAGAAATGGAAAAGCAAAACATATGACATTACTTATCACATATATATGTCATATGTTTTGCTTTTATATATGTGTGTGTGATTTGGGGTTTAGGCTTTAAAAAATTGCTCTATAACAAAAATGAATAATATGGAAATAGGTATCAAGTGATAGCATTCTTATAACCCAGTGGAATTTCTTGTTGGCTCTGGGAGGGGGGAAGAAAGAGAGGAGAGAAAGAAAATGAATCATATAAACATGGACTAATATTTAAAAAATTTAAAAATAAAAATAAATAAATAGCCCTGGACTATTCTGGACTAGGCTTCAACATTAATTGATTTGATACCTTTACATTTTGAATGTGAATGTTCTATGCTTTTGGCTCCAATTTCTGAGTGCCAAGATTTTTAAATGTTGAGTCTTTTGAAGAAATGACTAGAATGATCTTTCCAAACAGGAAAAAATATCTGGTACTGGCTAAGAAAAATTTGACAGTTATTACTTTATAATACAATTAGAAATCGGATAGTCCTAGACATCCTTTATTATTTTTAAAATAATTCTTTGGATATACTTGATTTTTTTTATTCAAATTAATATTGAGACTGCCAAGACTTGTGTTATTGTGACTGTAGCTCCACAGTATTTAAATTGGTTTCTTCTCTTGCTCTTATAGTATTTTCTCCTTAATCTGGAAGCTATAAAACTTAGCAATAATGTTCTGAGACATTTTCATCTTGTTCTTCTTGAGGCAGTGATCTATGGATTCTTTCAATTTCTGTTTTATACTCTGGGTCTAGAATTTCTGGGAAGTTTTCCTTGATGATTTCCTATAGTATGGGGTATAAATTTTTTTTTCATTATAAATTTTCTTGAGTCTGACTCTTTTTTTATAATCTCTCCTTAATCTACTTTTCAGGTCAATTGTGTATGGGATAAGATATTTCATATTCTCTTCTATTATTTCATTCCTTTGATTTTGCTTTATTATGCTTGTTGTCTTAGAAAGGGAAGAAAAGCCTCAGTAAAGAAACCCAGCTTTCCCAGCTGCAAATATGAGAAAAGAGAGAGAGGCGGAGTTACAGCAAACTTATGAACATTACGTAAGGACACTATGTGCATGAAGGGAAAAGGATTCTGGGAGATGAAGTCCAAGAGTGCAAGATTTTCTAATTATACACAGTAAAAATATACTGCTTACATTGGCATTTGAGAATTAATGTTGTCACATATAGTTTAATCTTGGGGGGGGGGGGGGAAGGAATGCAGGAGTTGAATACTATTGTCATGCATTTACAATGGAGAAGAATAGAGGTCTCTTAATATTAGTAGACCTAAACCTTAAGAATGCGGCAATTTTAAGGATATTGTCTAGACACATAAAAGGCATAGAAGAGTGTACAATTGAGGCCATTGACATGATGGCAAGTGAGAAATCAGCAAGTTTTTTTCTAGTTCAGCATGAGAATTTTGAAAATTGAGATATACTTGAATGTTAAGTTGTACCTTAGAACTTTATATTAGTCTATCCTCTTAGAAAGGAAATACTTTAAAAGTTAGGAGTTATACTACTCAAAGAAGGACTTCTCAGAGAAAAATGAAATATCTCCATTAAATCTGGACTGATGCTACAACCCTAATGGCATAGATATACAATAGCCCTAAATTTAGCATCTTTTATGGAAAGGAAATAGTAATGGGAAGGTTGGGTTGGGAAAGATCAGAAATATATATCTGATATATAGACTTAGAAAAGTGAGTTAGAAAAAAATGATAGGATATCCAATGCCAAGATGCCAAGGTAAAGTAACCATTCCCCTTCCAAACGACCTTGAATCTAAGCCTTCTACCAAATTTTGGAGCAGTGAAGCAGTTCTCTGGACCAGAACAGCCTGGAGCATCAGCAAGAGAGGTCTGTCACATCTATCAGATTGGCCAATATGACAGAAAAGGAAAATAATAAATTTTAAGGGGGTTTGGGGAAACTGGGACACTAATATACTGTTAGGGGAATTGTGAACTGATTCAACCATTCCGAAGAGCAATTTGAGACTATGCCCAAAAAGCTTTAATACTGTGCATACCTTTTGATCCTATAATAATACCACTACTAGATCTGTATCCCAAAGACATACGAAAAATGGAAAAGGACCTATTTGTATAAAAACATAGCAGTTCTTTCTCTGGTAGCAAAGAGTAGAAATGGAGGGGATATCTATCAATTGAGGAATAGTTGAATAAGTTGTGGCATATGATTGTAATGGAATACTATTGTGTAATAGAAATGATGAGAAGGGTGATTTCAGAAAAAACTTTGAAAGACCCATTCCTTTCCCAGAGATCTGACAGGTATACTATTCTGTGTTCACTTAACTTATTTATAGTTTCTTTCTTTATATTCAAGTCATTCACCCATTCTGAATTTATCTTGGTGTAGGGTGTGAGATGTTGATCTAAACCTAATCTCTCCCATATTGTTTTCCAAATTTCCCAGCAGTTTTTGTCAAATAGTGGATTCATGTCCCAAAAGTTGGGCTCTTTGGGTTTATCATACACTGTCTTGCTGATATCATTAACCCCAAGCCTATTCCACTGATCCTCCTGATCCTCCCTTCTGTCTCTTAGCCAGTACCATATTGTTTTGCTGACTGCTGCTTTATAGTATAGTTTAATACCTGGTACTGCTAGGCCCCCTTCCTTCACATTTTTTTTCATTATTTCCCTTGATATTCTTGATCTTTTGTTATTCCAAATGAAATTTGTTATAGTTTTTCCTAATTCAGTAAAGAAGTTTTTTGGTAATTTGATAGGTATGGCACTAAATAGGTAAATTAATTTGGGTAGAATGGTCATTTTTATTATGTTAGCTCGTCCTACCCATGAACAATTAATGGCTTTCCAATTGTTGAGCTCCAGTTTTATTTGTTTGGAAAATGTTTTGTAGTTGTTTTCGTATAATTGCTGTGTTTGTTTTGGTAGATAGATTCCCAAGTATTTTATATTGTCTAGGGTGATTTTAAATGGTGTTTCTCTTTCTACCTCTTGCTGCTCTAATGTGTTGGAAATATATAGAAATGCTGATGATTTATGTGCATTTATGATGAGCAAACTTTTTAATGAGGGGGCCAAAGGAAAGGAAATGCTCATCTCTTGGTCTGTTTCTAAGGCAACTCTTTCGAAGTTTCATTGTGTTGAATCCTACTCATTGTATTTGTCAGATTAGGAATAATGTCACAAGCTGGATAGAACATTTCAGGGGGCTGTATTTGGCCTGAGGTCCGTAGTTTGCCCATCACTAGTTTATAACATAATATAGCTATTACTATACAGTCTTCTCCTGGTTCTGTTTACTTCACTCTATATCAGTTCATGTAAATGTTTCAGGTTTTTCTGAAGTCCTCTTGCTTGTCATTTCTTATACCATAATAGTATTACATTATAATCATATACCACAACTTAGCCATTTCCCAGTTGATGAGTATCCCCTCACTTTCCAATTCTTTGCCACAACAAAAAGAGTTGTTTTCAATATTTTTGTATGTTTAAGTTCTTTTCTTTTTTTTTTTATCTCCTTGGGATATGGACCTAGTAATGGTATTGCTGGGTCAAAGGGTATACACAATTTTCTAGACCTTTGTGAATAGATTCAAATTGCTCTCCAGAATGGTTGAATCAGTTTAAACTCCAACAGTAGTATAGTCTCTCAATTTTCCTATATTCTCTCCAACTTTTGCCATATTCCTTTTCTGTCCTAATAGCCAATCTGATAGGTGTGAGATGGTATCTCAAAGTTGTTTTCATTTGAATTTTTAAAATTAATATCAATTTAGGGAATTTTTTCACATGACTATAGCTTTAATTAATTTGTCAGAGACCCACCAGTTCATATCCTTTAACCATTTATCAGTTGGAAAATGACTTGAATTCTCATACGTTTTCATCATTTCTCTATGTATTTGAGAAATGTGGCCCTTATTAGAGAACTTATAAAAATTTTTTTCACTATTTTGATTACCCTTTATCCTATTGGACCTCCTGTTTATCTTACTTTCTCTCCTTTCATCCTGTCCTCAAATACTTCCTCAAAAAAAAGTGTTTTGCTTCTGATCACCACCTCCTCCAACTTGTTCTCTCTTCTATCAGTCCCCTCTTCTTCTCTTATTTCCTTTTCCTCAGTTTCTTGTAGAGCAATAGGTTTCTAAACCCTATGGAGTGTATATGTTGTAGGAATTAAAATTAAGAGTGAAAATTATATACATATATGTGAAAATTATAAATAATATGGTAGTCGCCAAAGTATATTGCTCAAAGTCGAAATGACTTTTAATAGCTTTTATTTACAAAAGAGGTGGAAAGACTGAAAGTAGAGAAATAAAAAAGGGTAGAGAAGACATTAGCCTATCTAACTAAATATTGCTCTGGCACTCAACTCAGCCAGGACTTGTTGACCTTCAACAGGAATTAAACTATCCAGAAGACATGAAGTGAAAGCCAGCTATCTATTCACCCAAGTTCCCTCCAAGAGGCAGGTGAAGACAATGACTTGAGCTTGATTCCTGAGGTGATTCGTGAGGCCAACTTTCTTCCTTGAGCCAACCTTCTTGAAGCTGACTTCTTTCTTGAAGTCCAGTCCCTTCTTGAAGCCCACTTCCTTCTTGGAGTTGACTTCCTTCCCTAGCCCCAGAAATTCAGAGCCTTTTATATTGGCTTCTTGTCCCTTTCCCTTTTTACAAGGGTCAAGAACAGCTTCCAAATTGCTTAGCACTGCCCATGGGGCAGTGTTTTTTGGGAACCACTTTTCACCTTCTGGAGAAGTGAATACTCATCAAAAGAGTTCACAGATTCCTCGCGGATTGAGGTGTGAATTCCCATTTCCTGGCTGATTGAGTTGAGAGGGTATGAATTCACTAAGTGATTTTCAAGCTCCTCCATCCAGTTCAAACTTTTTTTTAAAACCCTTACCTTCCATCTTGGAGTCAATATTGTGTATTGGCTCCAAGGCAGAAGAGTGATAAGGGTAGGCAATGGGGGTCAAGTGACTTGCCCAGGGTCACACAGCTGGGAAGTGTCTGAGGCCAGATTTGAACCCAGGACCTCCCATCTCTAGGCCTGGCTCTCAATCCACTGAGCCACCCAGCTGCCCCCAGAAGCTGCTATATCTTGTGTTATCCTGACTATGACTACACAATATTTGAAATGTTTCTTTGTGTCTGCTTGAAATATTTTCTCCTTAATCTGGGAGTTCTGAAATTTGGCTAAAATATCCCAAAGAGTTTCAATTTTGAGATCTCTTTCAGAAAGTGATTAGTGGATTCTTTTAATTTCTATTTTATCCTCTGGTTCTAGACTACTGGGGCAGTTTCCTTGATAATTTCTTGAAAGATGATGTCTAAGCTCATTTTTAAAAACCCTTACCTTGCATCTTAGAATAAAAAACTATGTATTTGTTCCAAGGCAGAAGAGTGGTAAGTAGGACTTAAACAACTTAGGCAGCAGGACTTAAATAACTTGCCCATGGACACACAGCTAGGAAGTGTCTGAAGCCCAATTTGAACTCAGGATCTCCAGTCTCTATGCCTGGCTTTCTAACCACTGAGCTACCTAGTTGTTCCCCCCTCCCCCCAACTCTTTTTTTTTTTAATCATGGCTTTGAGGTAGGAGATGCTCTCTCCCAGATCTATTTTCCAATGAGGTCTTTTATATTTTTGTCTATTTTTTCATTCTTTTGAGTTTGATGTTTCTTGATACTTCATGGAGTCATTAGCTTCTACTTGCTCAATTCTAAATTGAAGTAATTATTTTCTTCAGTGAGGTTTTGTGTACTTCCTCCATTTGGCAGATCTTGTCTCCTCTTCAGTGAATTTTTGTTTAACTTTTTCCATGTGGCTAATTCTGCTTATTAAGGAGTTCTCTCCAATGGATTGTTGGGCCTATTTTACCAATTGGGCAATTGTTTTTTAAGATATTTTTTTCAGTATTTTTTCTGACTCTTTTAACAATCAACATTATTTTTAACATTTTTCTTATATCACACTGATTTCTTTTACACATTCTCCTTCTACCTCTTTTATATGATTTTTAAAATCCTTTTTCAGTTCCTCCAGGAGTTCATTTTTGGATTCAAGACAAATCTACATTTTTCTTGGACCTTTGGATACAGCAGTATTGACTTTGTTGTTTTCTTCTGAGTTTGTGTTTTGGTCTTTCCCATCACCAAAATAGCTATGCTGATTTTTTTGTTTCTATTTTCTAGACTTTTTCTTGTCTTTTAATTTTTTTTATTTTTTTAACCCTTAACTTCTGTGTACTGGCTCATAGGTGGAAGAGTGGTAAGGGTGGGCAATGGGGGTCAAGTGACTCGCCCACAGTCACACAGCTGGGAAGTGTCTGAGGCCAGATTTGAACCTAGGACCTCCCATCTCTAGGCCTGACTCTCAATCCACTGAGCTACCCAGCTGCCCCCCTTGTCTTTTAATTTTAAAAGCGATTTCAGGTAGACTCTGTTCCTGTGGTGAAGTGGGCATTGTCCCATGCTTCAGGTTCTTTGTATAGCTACTTTAAGAGATAGCTCTGAGGATCTATAAATTTCCAGGTCTTCCAAGGTATTATGATCCGTTAGATATGTTTAATATTCTCCTGGCCTGTACTTTTGTTTGTGAGTGACCACAAGCACATTTCTGACCTGGTGCTGTGACCAGGGTCTCCTGATACCCTGTGGCCTCAAGGGCTGGTATGTTGGTATGTGCTAGTGCTCCTCCTTACCCTGCAATTACAATTTAGGACTACAATTTAGGACTACAACCTGGATCTATAAGCAATGCAACAGATTACTGCACCCAGAGCCACTATCATCTATGACTGAGAGCTCTGGGAGCTATTGCCACTGATTCAGCCACCCCAGGCCTATACTGGCTTGCTGAGGTGGACTCTGCTTTGGCATGCTGCTCTGTGCTCCATCCCTCCCCCCCACACCCTCAGTGTGAGAGACCCTGTCTTCTGATGTTATAACAAGTCTTGCCCTGAAACATTGTTTCACTCCATTTAATTTTTTTGTTCTGCTTCTCTAAAATTCATTTTGAGTCATTATATCAAAGTTGTTTAGAGGGAAATTAGAGATCAGGCAAGTCCATGAGCCTTCTCTGTGATTTTGACTCCCACATACATATTTTTTGGATACTACATACAAAGATTAAAGCAGAGAGGATCCTGAGAAAACAAAGCTACTCAGCATTTAGCAAACAATACATGTCCTTTATCCATTTCAAGATCATGTTTGCTGAAACAGGAGCCACTGCCAACATTTCCTAAGATAAGAGCTGTATTTGTGCATATGGGACATCAGGCTATTTGGAAGCCTTCAACTTTAATTGATAGGGGACCTTTTTCTTGAGTATGGATTACAGAGGCAAGCCTAGGGAGCTGAAAACGACACAGAGTTATGAGCACAAAAATGACCAAATGAGAGAGGAAAGAGGAGATGAAAACATTCTTTGAGATGGGTGGAGAGGGGTGGAGAGCACAGACCAAGGGAAGGTAGATCATGAAGGTCTGACTTAAGATACATCTAATAGGTAATAATCAGAGTAACAGATTCATCATTATAATTGTGGATCCAAGTGCCATGGAAATGTTGAATACACAATTAGATACTGAGCTCCTTGAAGGCAAGGGCTATCTTTTGTCCTTCTTTGTATTATCAGCACTTAGTATTATTCCTGAAACATGATAGATACTTAAAAAATATTTATTGACTGACTAAAACAAGAAATGTAGAATTGCTCATGCAAAAACAATGTCTTCTTTTCTAGTTTTGGTAAATTGTGGTTAGACCATGGAAGAAGTTTACCCTGGACTTCAGATACTATCCCTGTAAAGGTGAAAATTAATGGTTGGCTAAAATATACAAAGATTATAAATAATAGTGGTGGTTGCTGATTCAAAGTATTGCTCAAAGTGTATATGACTTTAATAGCTTTTATTTACAAAAGAGGTGGAAAGAGTAAAAGCAGAGAAATACAAAAGGGTAGAGAAGACATTAGCCTGTCTAACTAAATAATGCTCTGGTGCTAAATTCAGACAGGACTTGTTGCCCTTGAGCAGGAATTAACCTTTATCCAGAAGACAGGAAGGGAAAGCCAGCTATCCACTCACCCAAGTTCCCTCCAAGAGCAAGTCAAGACAATGACTTGAGCTGAAGGTGATTCTTGAGGTCAACTTTCTTCCTTGAGCCGATCTTCTTCTTGAAGCAGACTTCTTTCTTGAAGTCCAGTCCCTTCTTGAAGCCCACTTCCCTCTTGAAGTTGACTTCCTTCCCTAGCCCCAGAAATTCAAGGCCTTTTAATAGTGGGTTCTTGTCTCTTCCCCTTTTCACAGGGGCTAATCACAGCTTCCAAATTGTCTAGCATTGTTCAGGGGCAGTGTTTGTGGGAACCAGTTGTCACCTTCTGGAGGGATGAATGCTCATCAAAGGGTTCACAGATTCCTGGCTGATTGAGTTTTTGAGGGTATAAATTCTCTAAGTGGTTTTTGAGCTCCTCCACCTAGTTCAAGCTTTTGTTGATTCAATCAAAAGGTAGACAAAGGAGAGTTAATCCTGTCTTCACAATCTAGTAAGATACTAAGTAAGGTTACTTAAGTTATTGTTAACCAAAGTAAGGAGTGTTAGCTCCAACTAGGCAAAGAGAATCAGGGATTCTCTTTCACAAATGTAAACTCAAAAAGACAACAAATTCCCTTTTACATACCCTGACTTCATCCCCAGTTTTTATGTGTCTGTTCTACTTGGACTCATAGGACATTATGCACAGGTAATGGTGTAGAACCCCAAAGTTATGACACAGAAACTAAACAACCACAAGCAAACACAAGCTAGGAACTCCCCTATCAGGATGGCTCTGAGAAACCTAAAGTTGCTAACAGGTCAGGATGTCTTAGAGAAATCCATGATCACTAACAATAGGGTGTTATTAGGCTCTCAAATGTAGCATAAAAACCCTACATGCTTGGGGAGACAGCCCAAAACCACTAACTACAAAGGCTACTTTAAGAACTACAGGGCACCCCTGAGTCTGCTGATACCTGCCACCTTTCCTGCCACCCCCTAAGTTTCCCACCACCCCAAACATATATAATCTTTACTCTGACTATGCTCCCCTGGAACCTTTGCTGAGCTACCCTAGCGCACACTAGAAATAAAGGCTTCCCTTTGTTTGTATTGCATTTTCTTTGTGTGCTCCTTGGGTGGTAATCCATCTGGACTGTGTGTTTGGAATTCAGGGAGGTGCCATTTAAAAGTATCTTACAAACTTCCTGTGCACATGATGCGGACTTTGAGACTACATTTCCTGTGATCCAATGGGTTTCCAGTTTCTGAGGTGATTACGTCAGAGAACGGGAACCAATGTTGAGCTCAACTTAAATTCGGAGGTCGGGCTTGAGGCGAGCATGCATGCGCATGCACTCACTCTCTCTCTCTCTCTTCCTCTCTCTCTCTCTCTTCCTCTCTCTCTCTCTCTCTCTCTCTCTCTCTCTCTCTCTCTCTCTCTCTCTCTCTGGCAAGCGAGACTAGGAAGATGGGTGAAGATACAGATGGGCGGCATTTTTAAAAATAGTCAGGCGTGGTCATATATATTTTACCAACATGGTCATGGCTCTAATTAAACTAGTAATTTCCCTCATATCTTCAGCCTTTATCATTTTTAATCGTTACAGGACCCTAACAATGGTAAAGATTGAAATGTAGATTGCAATGCTGGATACTGTGGATACTGGATATAGCTGGATAGCTGAATTGGATCTCAAATAACATCTACTTGCAAACATTTTCACAACTTGAGAAAATGCTTATTAAACTAATGGCAGGATTTGGATTGGATGGAGTGAGTGATAACAATTATCTGTACCTGGGGCACATCAAAGTGAATTTGAGATTCCCTAAGGAAAGGTGGTATCAAAAGGACAAAGGTGGATACTGTGGCTCTGGTATGTCCAGACTTTCTAATACTCAGTGGAGTGTCAGCACAGATTGATGGAACTAGTTCTAGACTTTGAAATCCTAACAGAATTTCAACAACCAATTGTGGTACCTATGCACTTTGACCATTCTTGCAGATTGTGCCAAGTCTTAAAGAGGATAATTACAAGGGTTAGTGAAAGTCTTAGGAGCAGTAACTTTTCAACTTTTTCACTGGATCCTGACATATTTGACTTTGTGGACTCCTTATCATTGGAAGAGTAAAAGGAGTGGTAGAAACAGAAGCTCAGTAAGAGGAGAAGCATTTTGTTATTGCATTAATGGAGTATGGGATGTGCTCAGGGCTCTACTCATAGAATCCAGCTCACTCACTGTTAACCATTCAGAGAAAGATCTAGGGAGATTTATTTATCTATAATGAAAGATGTCAAGCTAATTAACAGCATCATCATAGGACCTAGCATTAATAATAATAATAGTGGCACCTAAGAAGAATACAGAGATGTAGATGTGAGGTATGCCTATCTAATTTAATTATTTTTTAAGTTGTAGACAAAGGAGATGATGTTAATATTCATAATCAGCATATTTCTTTATTTAGGAAAAAGTCCAGAGAAGCTTCCTTTGTAAAGGGAACCCCTTCCTCCTAGGGTTGTGAACTTTCTGCTCATCTGAGTCAGCCCATTAGTGTGGCTGGAACATTCCAAACAGAAGTCACAGATTAAAAGCCCTAGGAACATGACCTGGAACTAAGGGTTATGGGTTTGAGTCAGAGAGACTTTGATTGGTCCTGAGATGTGATAGACCAGCACACAGGGAAAGGAAGTGATGTGGAGAAAGAGGACTATAAAAATGAGACCATAAAGGAGATCAGGTTCTTCTCTGGAGGTCTTTGGCTGGGAGTCTTTCTGAGATTCAGCTTTGGTGTCTCGGGTGGAAGACCCTCTTGTGGACTGTTAAGATTAGGGTGGTAGGTTAGGAAACATTTTCTATTTCCTTACCTCCTTATTTCTTTCTTAGACTATATTTATATTAAAATTAAATTGTTAAAAGCTATTATCATCCTTGTGATCTAAGGATTAATTATTTTATAAATGGTGACCACAACAATGTTTTTTTTAAAACTAATATGATAGTCCCCAACCAATTTTTAAATATTACATTTAGCACATTACATTTGGCATAATATTAATTTTCAGTATTACACTACTAAATACCCATAGCTTAAACTCAGAAGAGAAGGGACAAACAAAATGTGATATACAATGATGGGCAAACTACTGCCTGAGGACCCAATGCACCCCCCTGAAATGTTCTATCCAGCCCACTCGACATTATTCCTAATCTGATGATTACAATGAGTAGGATACAATACAATGAAACTTAGAAATACACTGACAGAAGAGCATTTCCTTTCCTTTGGCCCCCTCTTGAAAAAGTTTGTCTATCACTGTGATATAACGTTAGTCTATGTCAGGGATCGGCAACCTTTTTGGCCGTGAGAGCCATAACGCCACATTTTTTAAAATGTAATTTCGTGAGAGCCATACAGTGCTCACAGTGCACGCTCCTGTAACAGCGCCTGAAAAAAAATTCACGTTATGGCTCCTGCAGAAAGATCCATACATTGCTGACCCCTGGTCTATGTCATCAAGAATTTCAACAAAGACAAAATTGGGACATTAATGCATTGCTGGTGGAGTTGTGAACTGATCCAACCATTCTGGATGGCAATTTGGAACTATGCTCAAAGGGATATAAAAGAATGTCTGCCCTTTGATCCAGCCAAACCATTGTTGGGTTTGTACCCCAAAGAGATCATAGATAAGCAGACTTGTAGGAAAATATTTATAGCTGCGCTTTTTGTGGTGGCAAAAAACTGGAAAAGGAGGGTATGTCCTTCAATTGGGGAATAGCTGAATAAATTGTGGTATATGCTGGTGATGGAATACTATTGTGCTCAAGGGAATAATAAACTAGAGGAATTCCATGTGTACTGGAAAGGCCTCCAGGAATTGATGCAGAGCGAAAGGAGCAGAGCCAGAAGAACATTGTACACAGAGACCAATACACTGTGGTAAAATAGAATGTAATGGACTTCTGTACTAGCAGCAATGCAATGACCCAGGACAATTCTGAGGGACTTATGAAAAAGAATGCTACCCACATTCAGAGGAAGAAGAATTACAGGAGTGGAAACACAGAAGAAAAGCAGCTGCTTGAACACATGGGTTGAGGCAGACATGATTAGGGATGACCACACCAATGCAACTATCAACAATTTGGAAATAGGTCTTGATCAATGACATATGTTAAAACCAGTGGAAACACATCAGCCATGGGGTGGGGGGAGCTCGGTGGGTGAAGGGGAAAGTAGGAGCATGAATCATGTAACCATGTTAACTTTTCTAAAAAACAAATATTAATAAATGTTTAAAAAATAAAGGTACAATAAAAGAATTTCAACAAAGAAACAAGGCTCTATTAAAAACGTTGACATTTAAGGGATCACAAATTATTTGACTGATGGAAAGCTAACAAAGTTGTTAAGAGACTAGGCAACCTCCTTGCTTACAAAATAGTATCAGAATTGGATGACACCTTAACAAGACTATTCATCACAACACCCATTACCTGTAGGAGAGTTAGATAAATATTACAATGAATAGGTGATGAGAAATTATGGAAAATCACCTTATCAAATAATTCTTTAAAAAAAAAAACAACTATCTACCAGTTGTACCAAGACTGTCTGATTCAAATATAGATGATGAAAGAAATGTTTCCAGTGAAGGACACTATGCAAATTATTACAGGATAAGAGGACTAAACTCCTTGGGAACTTCTTTCTTGTATAGAAATGCTACAGAGACTCAGGGTACATACACAAGTCACACAGCACAATCATACTGATAGCCAATTGATTGTTAGCCTTAATGTAGAGAAACCAGCCAGTGATGATCCTGGTTGCAATATCTAAATACATCATCAGGTTGCACTCAACACAAGCTATTAGGCCAGATCTTGCAAAGTACTCTTTCTGGTCCAAGATCAGCATTGGTGAAGATTTTCAAGTTCAAGTGCCCAAACTACAACTTCAACCTGCCTGTGAGCCCTCAGCATCAACCCAGAGAGTGCAGGGAGGAAGTGCTCACTTTGAGTGACTGGACAGAGGGGTGGGGCATGCTAAAAAATGTCCTCAGGTGCTGGACAAGGAATAACAGAACATTTCCCTGAGTGCTGGCTTGGCATGTATGCCAATACTTTGCCAGCACTGCCCTAGTTTGTCATTTCCTAAGAGGCTGCATTATCTCATCTGGTTCTCAGAGATACTCAGCCTACAAACACCTAAGTTCCAGTCTTCTCAGTGGCTGTGGTGGGAAAAAAATAGCTTTATTAATCCTTCGTGAGCCATATTTTAATTCAGACTAGGGAAGAGTTTTGGCTCCTGATATTAAAATAGCAGATGAAATCTTATAAAAATTCAATATGTATATTCTGTAGTATTTTCATTCAGAAGACACCACACGTCTTTAAGCTCTATCTTCTCCAACAATTTGTTCAATTCTATATTTTCACTCTTGTTGATCTTTCTCTTAGATTTGTCCAATTCTGAGAGAATCATGAAAGTCTCCTATTATTATTACTATCTCTGTCTTTTTGCAAATTAGGTAATGCTTTTCTTTTAATTTAGATGCTATACAATTTATAATGTGTAAGTTTAATATTGATATTAGTTTATTGTCCATGATTCCCTTCAGCATAAAGTAATTTCCTTGTTTATCTCATTCTATATTGTGAATTTTTTTTAATTTTATCCAGTGACATGACTTCAAATCCTGCTTCCTAGTATTCAACTGATACATAGTTAATGTTGTAGCTTCTCATTTTTATTCCATGTACATTTATTTGCTTTATAGATGTATCTTATAAGCAAAAGATTGTAGGGTTTTGTTTTCTTACATAATGACTCTTTAATAAAATTTCTTTTTATTAGATAGTATAATTTATCCCTTCTAAAGTTGTAAAAGTTAGGTTTATCTTTTCCTCCTTTTGTGTCTCCAGTATTTTTTTATTTAGAACATTTTTTCTCCTACTTTTTAAAGACAACATTTCCCCGCCTCCAATTAGTTTGTCAGTCTTATTATTACAGGTTCTCTTCCCCTCACCCTTAATCCCCCACCCCCACCTCATTACCCTGTTTGTCAAAATCCATCAAGAGATCTGGCCCAGGATTCTCAAAACCTAATAACCCATGCTCCAGACCCCACATGATATCCAGCCCTGCATCAGGGATATACCCCCCCAGGCTCCAACACCTGTGCTCTGTCATTAAGTCACCTACCACCAGAACCCAGTGCCTTATGCCCCCTTCTGGATCTCGGTGGCTGTGTACATCCATGCCTAGCCACTAGTATCACCCGAGGGGAGATGTGTCTCATTGTTTCAGTCTTACCCCGAGTTATTTTCTACCCTAAGGACACCCTCTATCACTTTTCGGATCCCTGAACCTTGCCTAGCTCTAAGTTGGAAAAGAGAGAATCTATTGTCCATCACCCTAGCCACCCTTTTTGGCCTCACTGGGGTAGGCACTGGTACCGCCTCCCTTCCTTTACACCACCAAGGGCTCTTGGCTTGGAGAGCAACAGTGGATGAGGACCTGGAATGATCACACACCTAGAAGAGTCTCTCTCCTCCCTTTCGGAAGTAGCGCTACAGAACCAACAAGGCTTAGACCTTTTGTTTTTACAGCAGGGTGGGTTATGTGCCACCCTGGGGGAGGAGTGTTGCTTATCGCTGATCATACAGGGGTTGTCTGGGAATCCATGGCCAAGCTCTGGGACAGTTTGTCAGTCAGAAATAAAGAGCAGGAAGCACAAGAAAACTGGTTTGAAAACCTCTTCAATCACTCCCCATGGCTAATGTAACATGGAGATGGCAGGGTGGAATTCCTGCAAGATACAGGGTCAAGCCTCAACCCAGAATTCCAGGGGACCCTTCCCTAGAGAACTCGGGGTGAGAGGGCAGTTTGGAGCAGTTAGAGGCAGTTGATTCCTAGGGGTTGAAGTGAGCAGGTCACTCTGTTTGCTGATCCCAGATCTTGGGGCTCTTGAGGGCTGTCAACCTTGCNAGGTCACTCTGTTTGCTGATCCCAGATCTTGGGGCTCTTGAGGGCTGTCAACCTTGCTTTAGCCTAAATAGGCCTACAATCAACCTCACTAATATTTCAAATTAGTTATTTAGACCTTAGGAGAAGATTATCTGTTAGGTTAGAGAGCTAAATAGCTAACCAAGTTACCTTTCCCCTCTGGGAAAGGGGCTGCTTGGACCTAATAGTTTAGGGCTTCCCAGACCTGATTTTACCTTCGACAAAACCTCTCCCTCTTCCCTTCCTCATTTATCAGTAAACCTTCATCTTTTGGGAGCAGTGCCTGGCTATTATTTGGGGAATACTCACAACCTCCTTCAAGCTTAGTTCCTTCAGCTGTGTGGCCCATACAAGTCAGATGCACCTTCTGTCCCTGATAATTTCATGACATCAAGCTTCTACTATTATCCCTTAGTCAAACCTATGGGGAAATAAATTAAGAAAGTCAGCTTCTTTAGGGGATTAGACTGGCCTAGCCTTGCCAGAAGACATCAGTTCAACCACCATTTCCAACTGATTTCTAACTGCTTGTTGGGAGGGGGGAGAAAGGAGCACTGAGCTAGACTGTGCCCCTCCCTTTTCACTCAAGCCTGTCAGTGAGGGAGGAGTGAGTCTAGCAGGTTACTGATCACTGGCATAACTACACCTTCCCACAAATATCACTGTTAAAGCCAATGTAACACTAACTACCCTCATTTCCACTTTTTTAGGCCCCCTTTGCATCATAGTTCTCCTCCTTACTTATGATAGGTCCTTGCATAATTAACCGGCTGGTCACTTTTGTGAAAGACCACATTAATACTGTCTAGCTCATGGTCCTGTGACAACAATATCAATTTCCCCCTTAGAATAAGTTGAAACCGGTCCTTGAGAAGGCTCCAAGGATCCATCAGAAAAGGTTGGGAATATAGGACCCCAAAGTTATAAAGTAGGAACCAAGCAACCACAAAAAACACAAGCTAGGGACTCTCCAGTTAGGACTTCTTAGAGAAACCCATGGTTACTAACAATAGGAGGTTCATTATGACATAACTAGGATCCTATAATGCCGTGTATACTCTATAACCTGTATAAAAATCTGTGCTTCCCTCCCAATGGGGTTAGTTTTAGTGTCCTGGACCCTAACTCTGAGTTAGCAATAAAGTTCCTTTTGTCCTTACATTGTGGGTGTGAACTTATCCTTGCAATCTGACTGAAACTGGGCATAACAGGGAAAGGAAGGAAGGCTACAAGGGATTCCATCCCTAATTGAATGGTTGATCATCTGTCCATATACACTTATGATGCTTTTGCCTGTGTGTATCAAGCCATTCTAATTCATTCCAGTGTTCCTACCTGTCCCTCAACAATATTCTATCCTAAATTCACATGATATAATTAAATGTAACTTACCAAAACAAAAACATTGGCTAATCTTGACATTTTTATCTCATTGAGCACCTCTAACCTTTTGTCTCTCTGCCAAGATACAAGAAAATGCTTCATCAGACTTCTTATTCATCTCTTAATGTGTGTCATGTACTCTTCCAGGTTACAGGGTGTGGTAGGACAATAGTTTCCTAATGCAGCTTTCCTAACCTTTATATACCTTTATTCCTCTATCCAACTTGATTAGCCCCTACTCCCCTTATGCAGTTTCCTAATCTGTGGTCATCAAAGGTCCCAATGTCGTGTAGTTGCTACCACTCAGATTTGGTAGTGCCTGAGACCACTATGTCAAGTTGCTAATAACTAGATGACTGACTGATATTTCCAAATTGAGACAATGGTGGCTACATCCAGAGAAACCAGGTGTCATCTCTGTATCTTTGTTGCATATCTTTGTGTATTAGGGTAAATTAAATCTTTGCCTTTGTTAAATGTTCAGTAACTTGCAAGTGCCTCACTTCATCTCATCTTAGAATATGAACTAATAGAGTTCTGGCTTTAGAGCTATACCTACAACACGTAGCTACAAAAACAAAAATTAAATAGTTCTTGTGCTCAAGAAATTTACTGTCATATTGAATGGGTCTTTTAAAACCACAGAGAGATGACTTCTTTGGGCACATCAGGCTACACTACATAGGAGTCACACCATGGAGAGAAGGGACCCATGGAAAATGATCTTGTGGTGTGCTGTGCAGAGATCAATTTGCTTGTTGGATAGGAGTTCATCTCTCAATCTTTTGGATGTCTGGGAGTCAGAAATGTCAGCTACTGGGACACTGGAGTCATCAGGGAGATGCTCTCTAGGCAAAATAGAAAAGAAATGTTGAAAGACCTCTTCAGGATGCTGGAAAAGAGGTGATGGGTGTAAGGGAGAAATAGGCGTTTTATGGGTTCATTATATTGAAAGGTGGTCACCAGGGGAAATTTCTCCAGTTAAGGAATAATCTCAAGTCAAAATTGACTTTTATGGTGATTATTTATTTACAGTTAGGAAGGTTGAAGGTAGGGAAATTGAGAGAGAGAAACTGGCCCAGACCAGAGGCTCAGACCTGGTAAAAATTTAGAGGCCCAGCAGTTGGGGCACAAAGGTTAATTAAACAAGGCTTCTAGCCACAAGGCCTTTTACAATTAGAGAGGCAAGAGAGGCCTCCCTGAGGGTAGACCCTCCAGAAACACCAAGGGAAGAGAAAGAGAGTCAGTCTAACTTACCCACATGGAACAGTCTCCGTCACAAACCAGCAAAGCTCCCTCAGGTCCCCTTCACCAAACCAGCTTCAGCCTCACTCACTCCCCCTCCTCTTTCGAAGGGGTCATATATATATATATCACTTCCAGTGCCTTCCCTTAGCCTGTCCAATCACAATAGATGCTTTCTCATAGAAAACATAGAGGGTGGTGCATTGATTCTGATTTGTTACTCACTCTAGCACACGTGGATTAGGACCTCCCAGAATTGGAAGGTGCTCTCACCTTTGGTGATTAAATCTAAAGATGGGCAGTGTAGACTTAATCCAATTATCACATGGGGAATATGGCAAACAGCCATCCCTTTGAGAAGAGTTCTCAATCTTTAATACTCTGATAAGCCATTTAGCAAGGCACTCAGGTTACGGAGAAAAATTGTCATCTTCTATCTCATTATGACAATCATGTCTTTTAGTGTGTGTGTGTGTGTGTGTGTGTGTGTGTGTGTGTGTGTTTGGGGGAACCAAGAAGCAAGATAACAGAAGAAAGGCAGTAAACCTCCTGAGGTCTCACAGATTCTTCTCCAAACAACTTTAAAATAATGCTTCAAAAAGAATTTTGGAGTAGCAACTCCCACAAAAGATGGAGTGAAAAAAAATTCCACCCAATACAAGCTAGATGGTTGACAAGAAAGATTTTTCACACATGGGTAGGAGTAGAGCACAGTGCAGCAGAGGCAGTACCCCAGAAAGACCTCAACTGGCTACACCTCAGCAAGTCCATAGGCTTTGAGGGTAGCTGAATGGGTAACAACAGTTTTCAGAGTTTTCAGACAGTAAGGGATTCAAACAACTGGTCAGAAACAGATTACAGGGGTCCTATTACTAGCCATAGGTGAAGGAGTCTATTTGCATTGCCCACAGGCAGATCAAACTCCTGGATATAGTCACAAGGCAAGGAGGATCAATAGCACTCCAGAGCTAGTAGCCCCTGGGGAAAGGGGACCTAGGTCATAGTTCTAGATAGAAAAGAGTACTTGTGGTCACTCACATGAAAGGATAGGAGGACTTGGAATATGATATTCTGAAGAGCAAAGGAGCTAGGATTACGACCAAGAATCACCTACCCAGCAAAACTGAGTATTAATTTTAATGAATTTCAATTAATTTCAAATTAATTTCAGGGGAAAAATATATATTCACTGAAACAGAGGACTTTCAAGCAGTCCTGATTAAAAGAACTGATCTAAATAGAAAATTTGACTATTACATACAAGACTCAATAAAAATGTAAAAAAGTAAACAAGAAAGAAAAGTCATAAGGGATTCAATAAGATTAAATTATTTACATTCCTACATAGGAAGTTCTATTTGTAACTCCTAAGAACTTTATCATTATTAGGGAAGCTAGAAAGCATATATGTAGAAAGAAGAAAAAGAGTGTTATTTGAGGGATGAAATTTTAAAATAAATAAAGAAATGAGAAAGATGAATGCAATGGGAGAAGGGTGAAGAGAGAGGAAGAATGGGATACAAAGGGGGATTATAAAATGGAGAGGACTGACACAAGGGATAGAGGGAAGATTGAGGGAAGCAGTAGTTAGCAAAACACTTTTGAGAATGCACAAGGTAAAAGGAGAGAATAATATAAACAGGAATTAGGGAAAGGAGGGAGAGAAATACCCAATTAGTAATCATAAATGTGGGGAAAAATTTACATAAAGCTTCTCTGATAAAGGCCTCATTTCTTAAATATTTAGAGAATTGAGTCAAATTTATAAGAATATGTCATTCCCCAATTGACAAATAGTCATAGGATATGAAGAGGCAGTATTCAGACAAAGTAATCAAAGCTATCTATAGTCACATGAAGAATCTAAATCACTTTTGGTTAGAGAAATGTAAATAAAAACAACTCTGAAGTATTACACTATACCTATCAGATAGACTATTTTGATACAAAAGGAAAATGACAAATTTTGGAAAACTGAGGCATTAATGCACTGTTGGTGGAATTGTAAACCCCAATTCAACCCTTCTAGAGAGAAATTTAGAACTCTGCCCAAAAGGCTATAAAACTATGTATATCCTTTGATCCAACAATACCAGTACCAGGTATCTATCCAAAAGAGTTAAAAAGAAAAAAAAGGAAAAGGATCTATATGTACAAAATTATTTATATTGGCTTTTTTGTGGTGGCAAAGAAATGGAAATGGAGGGAAAGCCCATCATTTGCAGAATGACTAAATAAATTGTAGTATATGATTATATAGGAATACTGTTGTGCTACAATAAAAGTTGAGCAGGATTCCACTTTCAGAAAAGCCTTGAAAAGACTTATAAAAACAGATGCAAAGTGAAGTAAGCAGAACTAGAAGATCATTGCACACAGTAACTGCAATATTGTAAGGATGATCAACTGCAAATGACAACTATTCTTAAAAATACAATGATCCAAGACAATCCCAAAAGATTTATAATGAAAAATGCTATCCACCTCCAGAGAAGGAATAGATGCAGTCTGAATGCAGATCAAGGTGGACCACTCCTCACTTTATTTTCTTCATGTGTGTATATGTTTGTTTTCTTCTACAACGCATCAAATATGGAAATGTTCTATGACAGTGCATGTATAAGCAGTATCTAATTGCTTACTATCTCAGGGAGAGGAGTGGGGCAGAAGGGAGGAAGAGAATGTGGAACTCAAAATGTTAGAAAATGAATTCCAAAAATGTAAGTAGGAAAAATAAAATATTCCTGAAGTCCAGAAGAAAGAAAGGAAGGAAGAAAGAAAGGAAGATCCCAACTACTTCCAGAAAAAGAACTGATGGAGTCCAAATGCAAATTAAAGCTTTTTTTTTAACTTTATTTTTCTTGAGGTATTTTTTTAGTTTGTGTTTTCTTTCACAGCATGACTAATGTGGAAATATATTTTGCATAACCACACCTGTATACCCATATCAAATTGCTTGCCTCCTCAAGGATGGGGAGGGGAGAGAGGGAGAGAAGTTGGAACTCAAAATTAAAAAAAAAACTGTTAACAATCATTTTAACATGTAATTGAGAAAAAATATCATAAAGGTAAGTGTGGGAGGAAGTGAAGCTCTCTTTATTAAGTGAAAGGTGAAATTATGATCCAAAGTAGATCTTGATGAGACCTTGCTAGAAACCAGAGGAAGCTCAGTGTATGGGAGTTTCAATATCATTTTAATTCTTCTATCATAATCACTAAGAAGGCACCATTCAGCTAAAGCAAAGGGCTAGCAACTTGCACCAACTCTTGTCTGTACTTAACATTGAGGTTTCCTTCCCTGAGGTTCATTTCTGGGGAAGTCTGACTTCTCAATGGAGGAAATTGATTTCTCTATTCTCATATTCAAGTATAGAGCAGGCAATTTTATTCCCCCACAAAAAGTAACAACAAGCATGACAGTCACCGCATAGACAAATAGAATGATTTAAACAGAATTCAGAACTTAACCTATAGCCAGGCTTTGATCTGCTGAAAGTCTGGTAGTAAGCCTCAAGCCAAAAGCTGGGTGACTTGGCTAAATAGACATTTCATATTTCATCTGAGTCCAGCTAATCAAACATACATAGAATTCTTTTCTGACAGTCTTCTCTCTCCAATGCCAACTCTTTCCTAAATGCCAGTCTAATCATTCACTGACTAGAAGTTGCAGAGTGGGGAGACTCCTTTGTCCCCTATTAGTATTATCATCTGTGTATTTCAGGTAATAAAGGTATATTAAAATAGAAAACAATAGGAAAAATATTAAAGGGAAATGAGTCAGGAGCTCCATTTAGGGGAAAAAGAGATCCCCAAGGAGAATAGACTCAATGGAGATGGGCAGGGACTTCTGCATTCAGAAACTTCTTGAGCTGCATCAGTCCTTTGATTATGGCTCCTTCCACATGTACCACAAGGTACCTAACCAATTCCCCTTGTTTTGTATTTGGGGACAAGGTCACCTGGCCCTTGAGGCATCCCTCCAATTTTACAGTTGAGATCTATTCTACACTTTATAGGCAGGGATCCAATTAACTTTACAGAAAAAAAGTTAAAAAAAAAAGGTTAGAGGGGATCTTGGCTGATTCTGGCAGCTCAGCTTTGGCTATGTGTCTATCTGTGCATGCCTCTGCATGTTTATAGGAAGAAGAAAGATTGTGAGTAAGGAGGCAGGTAGTATGCTTCTGTGGCTCTCATCTGGAAGCAGTTGCATCTAAGAGGGCATGAATACTCCTGAACCCTGAGGGAGGATGGGGGAAAGACTGTGAGTGGTCAAAGCTATAAGGGACAGGGATGGGTGTCCTGGATTTTTGTTTGAGGTGATTGTTTGAAATGGGATGGCAGTGTTTGATGAGGTCTTTGTTAAGATTGTCATGTTACTAGTGGGTAGGGGAATGGATGTCTAGAGGGAAAGGGGTGGATTTACATCTGGGTGGGGCTGGTGCCTGTGTATACTGTGTTGGGGATGTGAAAGGAGTGAAGATTGGGAAAATAGAGTTGGGGTGGAGTTCTGGGAATGTCTCAAAAGTTACTAAAAGGGTGGGTGGGAGGAGTCTTGACTGACTAAAGAGAGTGGGTGAGGTGTTTGTGGGTGCTATTGCAATCACCTGGGTCTCACCCTGTTATGTGATAGGGGCAGGGCAAATGATCAAGTTGACAGGAAGGTGTAAAAGGGACTTGGAGTTTCGGACTAATTCTAAGTTCCTCGGAGCCTCTGCAGAATCTGACCAAACTTCATCCAACCTTACCAGCACATCTGTTCCTGAAGCCTCTTCTCTCTTCTTCTCTGACCTCTACATAACACACCTGTGCAGATGGTCCCTAAGAAGCCCTCTGTTCCCCCACCTTTTGTGTTATCCCATAATATTTCTTTAGTTGGTCTCCTCTGCCCTCCAAGTTCAGGTTTCACCATACCCAGAGCCATCAACCATTAGACTCCCTCATCACCACCAGCAGCCCCAAAGAATATTGAGATCCTTCCCTGAGATCCATCCCTGAGATTGTCCTATGCCTCACTCCTCCTCAATCTGCCAGGGCCCACGCACTTCCAAAACACTCACCTAGTTATTCCTTGTTACCACTCCCTTTGCCTCAATCCTCCTACCCCTCCCATCTAGGTTCTTTCATCACTTTTATCCCGCAGCCCCAACTTTACAGTCCTCCTGGAGCATCCTCTGACTGGAGGACAAGGAGAGGTGCCTATTTTACTACGCCTTTTTTCCAGGGGGAATCATCTTTCTGCTTCATAAATTTAAGCTACTGGAGGTTGACTTGGCCTAGGCAAACTCTGGTGTTGCAGCATCAGGTAAGTGAGAACTAAAACTCCTACTTCTGTGTGTATTTGTGTGTGTGTGATTGTGTATATAGGGGATCCTATTGAAGGAAAGACCCTTCACAGACCCAACTTTACCCCTGCCCCAAGCAGGAACAGAAAGAGAAGCAGGCTAGACATGTATAGCCCGAGGGGCTGGTGAGGGAAATGCCAATTGTACAGGTATGGATGCTAGTTGGGGAATGCCCTTTAAGGAAGAGAAATGATTACCCTGCAGTCCAAGGGGATAGGGGAAGGATAGTGGACACTTATCTGATCTCCTATTCTTTTAAGAATAAAACTAGGTCTTTGAGATTTTGTGGTGTACTCTAATGACTAGTAAAAGTTAGCAAAGTGGAATCATCTAGAAGTAAATAGTAAAGGCTGGCTTTTAAAAAAGCTCAATTAAGAAAAGTTATCACTTTGAAGGATCGAGTTAGAGATGCATCCTATGATTTTTATTGGTCTATAGAACTCTGGGATAAGGAAATGCCTTTTACCAAAGTAGTTTACCCCCTCTGAAACTTACAACCAAGAAGTTGGGTGAATTTCTTATTCAGGATCACTCAGCTAGTAAGTTCCAGAGGTGGGCTTTGAACCAGGTCTTTTGAACTCAGAGACTAGATCTCTTATTTCACTATACCACCATCCCCTTCATTTCCACTTTGAAGAGAGTGAATGTTTACTCTTTAGAAGTACAGTAATGGGGGGCAGCTGGGTAGCTCAGTGGATTGAGAGCCAGGCCTAGAGACAGGAGGTCCTAGGTTCAAATCTGACCTCAGACACTTCCCAGCTGTGTGACCCTGGGCAAGTCACTTGACCCCCATTGCCTACCCTTACCACTCTTCTGCCTTGGAGCCAATACACAGTATTGACTTCAAGACAGAAGGTAAGGGTTTAAAAAAAAAAAGAAGTACAGTAATTGGGTCAGCTAGGTAGTGCAAGTGATAAGAGTACCAGACCTGAGAGACATTTCTTAGTTGTGTGACCCAGGGCAAGTCACTTAACCTGAATTGTCTAGCCCTTTTATTCCTCTTCTGGCTTAGAATGAATACTTAGTATGCTTAGTATCAATTCTAAAACAGAAGTCAAGGGTTTAAAAAAAAAGTCTGGTAATAGATATCCTACAGACTGAAAAGCGCTGATCATTTAATTATTATTTGTATTTATCATAATCTGCCTCTTAACTTCAGAGGGAGCCTGGAATCTCCTGCTGGAGCTGTTGTGAGAATTAGGTTTTTTTTAATTAATTAATTTGTTTGTTATATTCAAGTTCCCAGGTATCTCCCTCTTCATACAACCCCCCCAAACTAGAAATGGCATCATTTGACAAAAAAAAGGGTATACAAAGTATCTTGCTTATTTCTATTTATCAGTTCTTTCTCAGGAGGTAGGCACACACATTTTGTTCTTCAAACAATATTTCTGTTGCTGTGCATCATGTTCTCTTCACTCTGCTTGTTCCACTTTTTTTTATTTCACATAGGTCTTTCCATGTCTTTTTTTAAAGAATTAACCTGTTTGTCATTTCTCACAGTGCAATAGTTTTCAAGAATTCGTTTTCTCAACGTTTTATATACCACCCACTTTTCTTTAGCTTCAAATGTCACCAAAGCCCTAAACTAATCTGAGGGGGAAAATGGCAGAACAAGAGAGAAGACAGAGGTAGTCAATAGTAGTGATCAGAAAAGTAAGGCTATGAAAAAGATCTAGAAGCTATGGGCTTCTGAAATGGACCTTGCATTTATCTGCTTCAAACCCCTCATTTCACAGATGAAGAAAAGCAGAATTAGAAATCAGATTCTTTGAGCTGATCAAATGAGAGAATATTCCTAAATCACTTAACACAGTTCCTGACACTTATCACAGTTCCTGGAAGAGATTAAAAAAAAAAAACATTCATTTCCTTCCCCCTTCGAGACTAAATTCAGAACATTTTCCATTGCAGAATCAAGTTGGAAGTTGGCTCAAAGGTGGTTCATCCCAACACAGTTCCTCCATGATCATACAATATCCCTTGTGCAGCTTTTGCTTAACAACCTCCAATGAGTGGGGAAAGGGAAACACTACCTCCCCAAGCAGCCCATTCCCCTTTGGACCAGTCCTAATTGTTTGAAGTTCCTCCTAACATCAACCCAAAATTTGCCACATTGCAACTTCTACCTATCCCTCCTAGTTCTGTCCTCTAGGACCAAGCAGAAATGATTGTTTGATAATTTCCTTAAGGAGACATTATGCAAAGAACTACATACAAACAAGATGTAGACAGGATAAATTAGAGATAATTAATAAAGGGAAAGCACTAGAATTAAGGAGAAAAGGGGAATGAAGGTATCTATCTCCCCTACCCCATGCCCACTACCTATGTCATTCCTCTCCACTTCCCCTAAAGGAATGTAAAAGTCCTGAGGTCAGAGGTTGGGTCATATTTTTTCTCTCTTCAGCCACAGCAAGAACTCTGAGTAAATGAAGATTGGATAGGAAAGATCGAAAATAATAATGATAGTTCCTTTTTTTAAAAATATTTTTATCAATTACTCTCATGAAGTAGGGAGTTCAAGTAGAATTGTAAAAAAGGTAACCAGAGAATGGATGTTATTTACTTATGGTCCCATAGCTAAGCAAGAAGGTAGTCAGGTTTGGAACCCAGGATACACTGCACTATACCATGTGCTCTTATATTCTAGGCTGGTAGGATGTCCCAAAGTCAGCTGCAGGTGTAGGTCTTCCCCCAAGCACCCTTCAGATCACAATCTTACCCCTGCCATCTTCTACTTTCTCAACCACTAAACTAAGGAAGGTCCACTAGGCTGGCCCACAAGACTGTGAGTGAGTCAAGAAAGGCTGAGAACTCATGAACGGGTCAAGAAATAGTATAAGACTATAGCCTGTGACATGAAAATAAATTGACAAAAGATTAGGGAGATTCTATTGAATAGTGCCTGGTGCACAATATGCCCTTAAAAAATGCTGGGTTGTTTGCAATATTAGAAATGTTCCTAAAGAGACTTCTTGCCTCTATGTAGGAAAGATCCTTGCTCTATGTACATCAATGACAATCCAGTATGAAAGAGCCTTGACTGGTGCAACTAGGTGGTTCAGTGGATAGAGTCAGGTCTAGAGATGGATGGTCCTAGGTTCAAATCAAGCCTCAGACACTTGCTAGCAGTGTGACCTTGGGCAAGTCACAATCTCAGTTGTCTAGCCTTTATCCCTCTTTTGCCTTAGAAACAATATTTAATATTGATTTTAAGATGGAGAATAAGGGTTTTTTTTAGTTTAAAATTGAAAGAAAGACCTTGACCATTTGTGAATCTAGCTGCTAGGTTGTCCCAGGCTTCCCAGAAAGGAACTTTCTTGACAAAAATTATAATGCTAGAGATGAAACTAATATGATGGGGATTTTCTTAGGTTGCAGAGTTGTTTGGCTCATAGGTACCATGTGGTAAGTGATTATTACTTTTCATTTTGTAAATGAAGAAAGATTGATTGAAAGAGATTGAATTACTTGCCCATTCACAAGCTAGTGTCTGAGGTAGGATCTGAAGCTAGGTATTCCTGACTCTAATCTCAGTCCTCTTGCTTACATGTTGAACACGCTCAGGAGAGAAAAGTTCAGATAAAGTTGGGCTTCTGGGAGAATGGAAAGGGACAGAGATCAGCAGCAGAAGAAATGGTGATAACAGGACATGGAATTTAAAGCTGGGAAGATCCATAAAGTGATACAGCCTAGACTTCAATCCAAGTTCTTTCATTCCAAATCTGGTTCTCCTCCCATTCTGGAAAATTAGACCTGAAGGGACGAGGGCTCTTTGCAAAGCGAAGGTAGTATTAGGATTAGAATAGTCAAGGCAGTGGGAGCACAGGTGGGACCATGCAGGGAGTAGGTCCATGTGGTTTCCAGGTGACTTGGAGAAGCAGAATGGAAAGGGTTCAGAAGTCCTGGGCTTACTTCCTGCAAGAACATCTGCTGACTGTGATCTTCATCTGTATAAGCACCCTGGGGAAGGGAACAAGCATTTATTAAGTACTTATTATGTGTCAGGCACTGTGCTAGACATTTTTCAAGTATTATCTTCTTTAATAAACAATGATCTTTGGAGATAGTTGCTACTGTCAGACCTGGCTGACAGGGGATCTGACCCAAGAAGAATGAGATAAAGTGAAATAACAGTAGAGCTTCATTAGAGGAAAAGAGAGGGTAAAGGGAAATGGGAGGCTGATGGAAGTAGAAGTGGCAGTGGAGGGGCAAGGCAGAGAAGAAAGGGAGAGTGAGGGGAGAGTCCAAAACCTGTGGATGGCTAGGGGTCTCCACCTGGGTGGAAAAAGGGGCAATCTCTTATAGGGTGGTTGTCTGGGATGAGGTAATCTGTGTTGCCTCTATTGGTCAAAGTTGGGGCACTTGGGTTCAGTTTATTGGATGGTCCTAAAGAGGTTGTGATTCTCAGTCTCTGGAGATAGAAAGTTCTCAGGGAGATGGTCAGTTAGGGGAAGGTG
Source organism: Gracilinanus agilis (assembly GCF_016433145.1). Lineage (NCBI taxonomy): Eukaryota > Metazoa > Chordata > Mammalia > Didelphimorphia > Didelphidae > Gracilinanus > Gracilinanus agilis. The sequence continues at coordinate 736,919,170 of NC_058130.1, read as the reverse complement.
AGGGTCATTTGTCTAAGCCTGACAGAGAAATCCTACCAGATGCTGCTGGGGCTATGTCTCATGGTTTGGACCAGTGCTGGGGTGGAAGTGGGGGGCCATTGGTCTCAGCAGGGACTGAGGAAAGGGGTGTGTGCTTTGGTCCCAAGATCTTTCAGCTAGTAGGATGACTTTCCCTTGTTCTCAGTTGTAAGAGGTTTTTTGAATTTTATATTTTTTCAAACACCAAAAATTGATGTTCTTTCCGCCCTATTTTTCCTGGTTATGTTCATTTTACAACACATTAGTTCACAGAACTCTCCCCAGGTTTCTCTGAAACTATCTCCATCATTTCTTACAACACCACTGAATTCCATCACATTAATATGTCATACTGTTCAGCCATTCCATAATTGATTTGCATCCCCTTAGTTCCAGTTTTTTGCCACTTCAAAAAGAGTTGTGTGTATGTGTTTATAGTAGCCTTATATATGTATATATGTAATCCTTATACATAAGTATATCAATTATCATTCAATTAATAAGCCTCAATACTGCAGTGTATATATAGCCATAAAATAAGAGGTTTATATCCAAAATAGATACATAGGTATAGATTCCTTAATTGAGTTTGTTTTGCTTAGGAACAATCCCTCCCTTAATCTAATCTCCCACTAATTTAACCTTCTCCCTTTTCCTTTTTTTCTTCTTACTTCCTTGTTGAATGAAGTATACATCTATATGCAATTCTTTGTGTAAGTATGTGTACTGTGTGTATATATGTATTCTTTCCTCCTTTGAACAGTTCAGATGAGAGTGAGTTTCAAGTGTAAGCCTTTCTATCACTCCATTCCTCCTTATTAGTATAGGTTTCTACTTATACACCCCAATTTTATGAAATAATTTCTCCTAACCTTCCTCCTTTCCCTTCCACAATGAATTCCTCTTTTCCTCTTTTTCTTTTTTTTAATTTTTAAAATATAACAAAACTACTCCCAGCCTTTCTCTCTACTTAAACTCTCTTTATGACCTCTGATGAAGACAGGGTTCAGAGGAGACATACATATCATATCTCCAAATTAGAATGTAAGCAGTTTATCCTTGGAACAGCCAGGTGGCACAGTGGGCCTAGAGTCAGGAAGACCTGAGCTCAAATCCATCCTTACACACTTACTAGCTATGTGATTTGGAGTAAGTCACTTAATCATGTTTGCCTCAGTTCTTCATCTATAAAATGGGAACACACTGGAGAAGAAAATGGGGAAACTACTCTAGTACCTATGCCAACAAAACCCCATGGACACTGAATCTCTGAACAACAACAACAAAAGTTTATCTTTGTTTAGTCCTTTATACATTTATGTTAACCCTTTTATGTTTTTCTTGATGTCTATGCTTACACTTCAAAGTTTCTTTGTAGCTCTGATATTTTCATCAAGAATACATGGAAGTTCTTTATCTAACTGTAAAGTTCCATTCCCCCTCCACCTCCATTGCCCAATATGATCATACTAAGTTTTGCTAAACAACTCATTTTTAATTGTGAGTCCATATTTCTGGCTTTCTAAAATATAATAATATTCTAAGTTCTCTACTTCTTTATAGTGATGACTACAAAGTCCTCAGTGATCTGTATTGTAGCTCCTCTGCACTTGAATTCTTTTAGATTGCTTGTGTTATATTTTACTTTGATCTGGAAGCTCTAGATTTTACCAATAATGTGCCTGAGAGTGTTTATTTGGGGATTTTTTTCCTAGGAGGTGACCAGTGGATTCTTTCTATTTTTGCTTTGCCATCTAGTCCAAGAGACCTGTGAAATTTGCTTTTCTGATTCTCAAAGTGCAACACTTAGACTCTATTCCTGAACATGTTTTCAAGTAATCCATTCTTAAAATTTATTTTCTTGATCTTTTTTCCAGTTCAATTAATTTTGTTATGATACCTTACTTTTGCTTCTATTTTATTTGTCTTGATTTAAAATTTTTTGTTGTTGTCTGATGGTGAGGCTTTGATTTTATATGGTTTGTAGTAATTTTCCTCTGCTCTTTCTTTTTCTTGTATATCCCTGTCACCATAGTAATTTTTATTTGTTCATTCTTCTACTCTACTTCCTGATTTCAGATTTTAAGTTAGAGCTGAACTCTGTGCTCTTTTGGAAGGAATAACTGAGATATTTATTCTAGATTTGAGGAACAACTCAGACCAAGTATCTAAAAGTTTTCAGTGCTCCCAAAGGGGTCTGATACAGTGATCTGATCCAAGCAAAGTCTGACTGCTGTCTGTTCTGATCTCAGCTGTACAAGTTCCTTATGTGGTTGGGGGTCTGAGCAAAATGCTTGAGGGCTTGCTCTTTTTGGAGTTCCAATAGCTAGACTCAGCCTCTATCAGGCATCAGGGTCTAGTGATTCAAAGTGGCAAAGACAAACACTTCCTTTTGATATGCTTTCTGATATTCCTGCCCTATTTATTTTCCTGCATATTTCAAGAACTAGAAACTGAAACACACAGAGACACATACACACAAATGCAAGCACAAGTATGGTCACACCTTTGATCTTCCTATCATTCATAAGTGCCATATTTCCTTGATAAATATTTTTGAAATTCCTTTATTGCTTCACAACATCCTATCATTTCATCTCTTCTAGTGTTTCACCTTTTTTAAAACCTTCTTTGCACACATATATGATTTCTCCATTCCTCAGTTCTTTTCCAAGCCATCACCCAGGCTTTGGCCACACTTTCTTCTCTTCACCATCTTGACTCCATTGTTGGGGTCTATCCTTTCTTTCCAAGTCTCTGCTCATGCTTTGCTAAGTTTCAACATGAATCACCTTCTGTCTACTCTGTTCCTTTTCCTCTATGAGAATTGATAGCCATTGGATTTGTCATATGGATCAATAGTAACTTTGGGAGAGAGAGATTTTAATGGAATGATAATGATAGAAGCCAGATTATAAGGGGTTAAGGAGAAAGTAAGAGAAGAGAAAGTGGAAACATCATTACATTACCAATTGCCCACTGGATATTTCATTTTATTTTTTCCTGAAAGTATGGTAAACTCACCATGTGCAAAACATAACTTATAATCTTTCTCCTCCCCACCAATCTTTTGAACTCTGTAATTTCTGTTCATCTCTTCCAAGGGCATGATGGTCTTTCCAGTCACCCCATTCTGAAATCTCTAAGTCATCCTCAATTTTTAATACTCCATCAGTCATATATGTAATCAATTGCCAAATCTTGATGATTTTACCTCTACAATAGTTCACATTTGTCTCCTTTATTCACACTACTGCCACCCTAGTTCAATCCTCCATTATCTCTTGGCTTGACTAAAACAATAACCTTCTATTGCCCCCTAGAATCTAATCTCTTCTTTCTCCAATCCACCTTTCACACAGTTGCCAAATTGTTTTCTTAAAACACAAATTTGACCATGTCACTTACATACTCAATAAATTCCAGTGGCTCTCTGTTACCACAAAGTTCAAAAAGAGGTTTCTCTGCCTGGCATTGAAAGCCCTTCACAACCTGCTTCTAATCTCCCTTTCTATCATTATTATATGCATTGCTCCCCTTCACATACTCTACAATGCAGCCAAACTGCATTTCTTGATATTTTTCACTCATGCTACACTATCTTCCACTTCCTTGACTTTGCATAGTATGTCTCCAATGCCTGGAATTCACTCTTTCATCACCTCACTTTAGAATCCTTAGTTTGTTTCCATCAGAGCTGAATTCGAGTGCCACCTTTTACATGGGGACTTTCCTTATGGCTCATAGCTTCCCCACTTCAAGTTATTCTGCATTGATTTGATATAGATCTTGAATTATCTTACATTTGAATATGTTGTCTAGACCACTGTTATAATGTAAGTTCCTTCAGGGAAGGGATAGTACCATTCTCTTACTTGCTTAGTACAATGCCTAGTCACATATTTGGTACTTCAGAAAAGCTTTTTGAAATCTGTTGATTATCTAAAGGACTTGCTCAAGATGATACAAGCAGTAAATGGCAAAGCCAGATACTTTGAGTTACTATCTATTGTTGTTCAATCTTATCTAACTCTTCATAACCTTATTTATGGTTTTCTTAGCAGAGATACTGGAATATTTTGCTATTTCCTTCTCCAGCTCATTTTACAGAAATAGAGTTCAGTGACTTACCCAGAGTCACATAGCCAATAAGTATCTCAAACTTGAATTGAACTCAGGTCTTCTTGATTCCAAAACTGGTACTCTATCCACTTCACCACCTAGTTGCTCCTTAATCCACTACAGCTAGAATACTGCTGCTTCTCAGGTTAGAAGACCTTCTGAAACCATGCGTTCCAAGGGACAGGGACAATATGTTTTCCTTTTTCTCTCCTATACTTTATATACTGTAGGAATCAGTGAATATAGGCATTTAGCAAAGAATGTTGTTAGGGAGCCATCTACCCCAACATGTGAGGATTTCCCAGAAGAATAGGTAGATGTGAGCAAGTTGTTTTAATGTGCCATGAAGGCTGCAACAGCAGGAGCTGTGGAGAGCTTAGAGCTTGGTCAGATATCAGAGACACCAAAGTCATCCGTTGTATCCTGAGGCAGTGCCATTTCATCCTTTAAAAGATAGAGAAAATAACAAAAGGAAAACTTATTCTGCAATGAGGTAGAAATAAAGGGAATATTTTTGGGGGATGGGAGTGCTCAATTCATCTTAGAATTTTTCATTGAGGAGGGGAAAAGTAGGAAAAGTTTGACATGTACCCTTGATTTGGGGAGAATAGACTGCAACAGGTTAAAGGAAAACTAGGTAAGAGAGAAGAGGTGCAACAGTTGAAAGATGACTAGACACAAGGTCTAAGGAAATGGGTTTGAATCCTACCTTGTGTTCCTAAGCGACTTTAAGTGACTTAACCTATGCTTCTTTATCTCAAAAATGAAAGAGTTGCACTAGATAGCTTCTAAGATTCCTTTCAACTATAAATCTTAGTCCAGCAGTAATGGGAAACTTTCAAGAATAAAATTCTCAAACTACAAAACATTCTACAAAGAGAAATCTTTTCAGTGAGGAAGAAAAAGGAAATGAATGTGGATACACAGGGAACTCACTACCTACATTAAGTTTTAAGTAGATATATGCCAAAAAATGAAAGCATGAAGAGATAATGGAAGATAAATACAAATGTGTGACATGTTATATACAATAACTTTTTGCCTTTTTAAAAAAACATTCTTTTGAAAGAAAAGGATAAGAGAATCAAAGAATCAGAGAAGATAAAATCATAATTATTTTGCTTTTCTTTCCTGTGCCAGTTAGAATGTCCTTTGAATTAGAAAGTACTGAATAAAAATGGCTGGTAAGAAGTTGAATGATACCCAAGACAAATGAGGAAATAGTAGTAAAACATCAGTGCTTTTTTTTTCATAAAAGGACAAATTTATTCCAGAAATTAAAGTATAGATATGATCATATCATAATCCCAAATAACTGAGTGGTAGCATGAAAGAGTGGCTAAAGATTTGACCTTGGAGTCAGAGAGATCTGAGTTTAAGTCCTGCCTCTGACACACAATGATTTTGTGTGACCCTGGACAGGTCAGTAAGTATCTTAGTATCCCAAGCTACTATCTAAGACTTTGAATTGCAAAGCAGGTACCAATTTGCATGGGTAGAAAAAGTTTCCTTGACAGAAGTTGCCTATACAATTGAAATTATAAGTCTAGACCCCCCCAAACAAATAAACAAATATTTGACTACTAAAAAGAAACTAGCCTACCCAATATCTTCAGACCATGCTTTGAGGATTGAGATGTTGGTAAATGAGTAGGAAAAATTAACTAGTTACCTCTATGGCCAGAATAAAGGATTTCCATTAAAATACCAAGAAGCCTGATAAAATGGCAAGGAACATCATTAAGGAAAGCAGAGTTCAGTTGCTCAAGAGAATCTAGGTTCAAATTCTGTTCCTCTACTGACCTGGAGCATGGCTTTTCCTTTGATAATATCCATTATGATTTCACTGAGTTTCCATCTTGATGACCATAATCACAAACAAACAAAGGAACAATACTAAAGCAAGTTGTTATTTATTTATATGTTCAGATGCACAATTTCATTGTGGATTAGCAAGTTGTCTGTAAATTACTCCCTAGAGACAGGAGGTCCTAGTTTCAAATCTGGCCTCAGACAATTCCTACCTGTGTAACCCTGGGCAAGTCACTTAACCCCCATTGCCTGGCCCTTACCACTCTTCTGCCTTGGAATCAACACATTATATATATATAATGCTTTCTTGACAGAGAGAAATGGGGGAGGGGAGGGTCAGGACTGTCTCACATCACAACTGCTCCCACCCAGGTGCTTTTGAAGGGTCTGAGTCACAAGATTAAAATGAACTACTTTCTCGGGCACCAAAAAAAATTGAGAGATGTGATTTATGACTTACTGTCAATGACAATATTCTCCCCTTTCCTCCCAACAGAGATCCATCCCTTAGAATGAAAAATTTTAAAAAAGGGGGTGGGGCAAAAATGGGAGCAATTCAGCAAAACTAACCAGAATATCTATCTTCTCTAACACTCTAAATAATGTCCCACATCCAGATATCCCACTTCTAAAAAGAAGGGAGTCACATCCTCATCTCTTGCTGAAGCCAGACTCAATAATTATGATTTCACTGTATTTGATCGTGATTTTTTGTTATGGTTATAAATGCTTTCCATTTACATTGTTGCAATGACTGTATACATTGCTTTCCTGATTCTGCTTATCTCACTGTGTATCAGTTCATAAAATTAATCGTTAATCGCCATCTGCATTCTTTCCAACTTTATGCTACTGTAAAATGTGCTTTTATTAATGTTTTTGTGCATATTAGACTTTCCCTTCTATCTTCCACCTCTGTAGGTAACATATAGGAATTATGATACCTTCTTAGCATAATTCAAAAATGCCTTTCAAAATGGTTACACCAATAGATCTACTAGCTATGCATTAAAGTGCCTATTTTCCACACACATCCTTACATAATTGACTAATCCCATCTTTCCCAATTTTCTGGGTGGGGGTGAAACTTCAGACTGGTTTTGGCTTGCATATGTAATCCTAATTAAATGATTTGGAGCACTTAATAATTTGAAATTTTTGACAACTTTTCCTTTTGATATCCTTGGATAATGTGACTTACTCCTGAAGGCATGTTGGTCCTTTGTGATTACTGCTTCAGTTTCTGGATGTTTACTAACAGTGTTTTAGTTTTTCTAATTTTTTGGACATATTTAGTTTTTAACATCATTTACATTTTCTACTGTAGCTCTCCCCACAATTCTTCCTTGGGAACCTTCTATAGTACTAATTTTTCAAGGGAAAAAGGGAAAATCAACAAAACTAACAAAGAAAAAAGTTAAATGTTTATTTAATATCCCTTACCACTAGTTCTCTATCTCTGCAAAAAAAAAGAAGAAGGAAAAGTATCTTCTCATATCTCTTGTCTTGGAGTCAAGCTTTGTCATTATGATTTTACAGCATTGCCATTACTTGTTTTGTTATTTTTCATGAAAATTTAAGGCAAAAGATATAAGCATGAAGTAGTGCTAGATGGGTTAGAATGGTTTATGGATACTCACAGTTTAGTGTGGCATAGAAGGGTATGAACAGATGAATAGCAATTCAGCCAGGGATAGAATTGAATGTGCCTTCCCTCACCGTCACCATCCCATATGAGGGCATGCTGAGTAGGGCCCTGAGGACCAGTGGAATATGCCTTCTAGTTGAAGGTACAGAGCATGTGGGGTTGAGGGTTTATATAAGATTTTCAAACAAAAGGTCTGCTCTGGCAGCAGTTATATCACCTGGGAGTGATGCAGTCAGGGAACATGGACCTGTAGCAAAAGAGAGGATTTCTAAAAATTAACCAGTTTGACCTGCTAGGGATGAGGAAGGTGGAATTATAATTGTGCTGTATCAGCAAGCTTGCTGGAGAGTTTCATCAGTCAATTTTTACCAGAACTAAGTAAAGTTAATACCTTAAGCAAGCAAGAGTTGTGTAACAAGGGATAGACATCAGAGAATTGGGCCATAGCCTTCTCAGGCTATTCAGGCCATCCTCTGATTCTACTCAGTACATTTCACCATCAACTTTACCTTCCAGGAGATTCAACCTGACCAACTGGACATTTAAATCATTGAGGCAGTGCTTCTTGGATCCATGTCAAGACACATTGGACCAATATTAATACTTTGACAATTAAGATGGGATTAGAAATACCTAATGGTAGACGGTCTCTGATTCTCCCTCCCTAGAACCTTACCCTGAAAAAAGGAAAACAAATACCATGACTCCATCTGCTCAGCCTTAGAGAGGAAGGTAGCCCTATTGCAGACCTGTACCAGGTATCTACTAATATTCTTCATGGATTATTCTACTTTTCCACTGGTCTTCTCCCAAATGTAATGGAAGTATTGGCAAAGGCACAGATGCATCCATTTCTAGCTAGAAAATATTAGTGGCTAAAACCTTCAATGCCAGAGAGTTAAAACTTCTTTCCTGAGTACCTATGGGCATATATGTTTCATTGGCCATAAGGGTTATGGTAGCTCACAAATCGAGGATCATTCACTCTATCCCCTATATCCCTATATGAGGTAAGAAGACCCTGACAAATTTGTTGAACCTACTGTCTTGAGCACCCCCAGAAAGGCTGTCCCTACAGAATCTGTGTAAGTCAATGTATTCAGGATTCAGGGTAGCCTGGTATATGGTAAATAGTCTGATTATCACACTAGAGATAAAGATTAAGGTGTAGGAGGATATACTGTCATTCCAGGAGATGTTTGCCAAGATAAAGAGTTTACATTAACACTAGTTTCAGGTCTGGGGCCAGAGACTGAATATTTATAGAGTTGGAAGAACTTGGTTGCATAATCACAAGAATAAAGGTTAAATTCTGACCCTGATCCTATTTTTCCCTGAGACTGAAGAGGAGGCATGAGTAGGTTAAAAAGTCCACATTTTTCTGTGACATTGCTTAATATTTCAAAGAAGCTTTTTGTACAGCACAATTTATAAAAGTTTCATTCACTGACATTAAAATATCTACTAATCATATAAAATTACTTTCTCTACCCTAGATGAATTGGTTCATCTGACAACAATTAGGTATTGGGGCTGCCATCCCACTGTGTTAGTGGAAATTTGGGGTCTGTCTACATCCATTTTAATCATCACACCACTGGCTTGATTCTTCACTCTGGAGACATAATTTTAAAAAAAGGTGAATTTTCTTTTTGGGAGAGGGGGTTGTAGTATAGTAGAGTACCCTGGGTAGAGTTAAATGGAAAACTTTGGACCTGTACATCAGATATTCCTGGGGTCAGACAGTATCCACAAGGTCACTTGGCATCTATGAGGTTCCTGGCTGGAGCAACAACTTGGGCAGGACTCATTAATATTTATTTTTGTTATTTTGGTAGAGCCTCCAGGAAGCCAGAGTTACCCCCTACCCAAGTGTATTATATTCCTCAATATAGTCCTCATGGTAAAATAAGGATGTGGTCACCATTGTTGAACTACAGATACAATAAATGTGACTAGCAAGAGTAAAAATAGGAGGCAGATGATGGTATCTCAGTCTGTTTCTAGCAGTAATCAGGCACTGTCTGTGCTACCTGTTGGCTAGCAGAAGCAGAGAGAGACACAGACAGGGCTCATTGCTTTCATTCTCAATATTCTTTATATGTCTCTGATATTCAGGGTTGGGTTTTTTCCTTTTCCACTAATCTGGTTATTTCTTTTTTCATTTTCCAAAAGTTGTTGCTTATTTTCTTTACAATAGTAATTCATCTGTCACCTCCTACCTCTTTTCACTGAATCTGCCTCTGAAGTAGAGAAATAAGTATAGAATCTAATGGCCTAATTAGGTGCATGCTTTCTATGGGTTCCCCTCATTGCAGACTGGATGGTTAAGGAAAACTAACTAGATCAGTGGTGGTGAACCTATGGCACAGATGCCAAAGATAGCATTTAGAGCGCTCTCTGTGGTATATTAATTTGAAATTTTGCACCTTTACACTCCATCTCCCAGAATTCTTTCCCCATTCCCAATTTCCTTTTCCCTTTTTGTTTATGTGTGTCCTTATGTTGTTTGTTTATAAGTTTGGTGAGCTCCTCCTTCACTCTCTCTTCCAAGTGAGTGGCCTGTGTGAAATCGCTCTTGACTCTAGCCTTTTAATTTCCCTTTTTACTTCAAGTTAAATTTAATAAATCTTATTAAATATAATACTTGGAGTATTTTTGGATATTAATTTTTTAATCTACAGTGGGTACTTGAGCTACACTCCCCCTAACACCCCGTCTAGTTCTAGTTCTTTTCTAGAAAGGCAGAGAGACTCGGGCAGAGATGCTCCCCTCCTCCTTTCAGTGCCTAATGACATTTTTTTCACATCATCTGCCCCCTGCCCAGTAGCTCAATGGAAATGCTTCTTCCCTCTCCTATCTGAGGTAAGGGGGTGGGGGTGGGGCTGGTACTCCATCTCTAAAAGGTTTGCCATCACTGAACTAGACCCTTAGGGGGAAAATATTATGCATCTTTTTGTAGCCTCAGTACTTGGAACAGTGCCTGGTAAGTAGTAGGTACAATAAACAGTTTATTGATGAATTAGATGCCCATCCTATAAAGGTAACTATAGAAAGGGTATCTAAGTGGATACTGGAATACCCAGTATTTGTGGAGACTATCATAAATAGCCTCCCTTCTTCCCTCATCATTTCTCATGGTTTTTGTAGAAAAAAACAGGGGCCCTGATTACAAGTTTCAGTATTGGTGATATACCAATATCTGGATATTGTTTCTTTCTTGTAATTGCTCTGTTAAGGGTGAAGACTATTCTTGGGAGTCTGTCGATCCAACCTTTCAGATGCTATTTAGATCCTGAGTCTTTATAATTTGCTTGAATCTACTACTCCACTATTCCACAATCCTCATTGCTTGTGAATGATATGGGTCATGGAATGCCCATATGATTCCTTGATATTGTTTCTATTTCTGGATGAGTTCTAATATGAAAATCAAGCCATTGTCATTGGAGATAAAACCAGGGTATCCTAGCTAGAGGAAAATATTTTTTCCCTAAGACTTTCATGGGGACTCACAATTCACTGGTATAAGGGATAAGTAAGGTTTGCTAGACTGACTTCTATGTGACTTCTAGGGAATTTTGTTTCCTTGTGTCTCACTCAAAATGTGTAGAATAGAATATCAAAGCATGGCAGTAGAGTCACAGAATTATCCCCAGGTGGGGACTGTGAAAATTAACAATACCCTTTCTTTGGTACTCCAAGATTAACTTTGATTCTTTTAAAAGGATGAGTTTTTTTTAAAACCCTTAACTTCTGTGTATTAGTTCCTTGGTGGAAGATTGGTAAGGGTAGGCAATGGGGGTCAAGTGACTTGCCCAGGGTCACACAGCTGGGAAGTGTCTGAGGCCAGATTTGAACCTAGGACCTCCTGTCTCTAGGCCTGGCTCTCACTCTACTGAGCTACCCAGCTGCCCCCAAGGATGAATTTTAATATTAAGTTTGAAATTGCAACTTATCTCACCCTCTGACTGAATTAAGATAATGAATAGAGGAAAAATAGTGGGGATAGAGAGGCATGGATATGTGTATTCTGAAGTCATTTTATAGGTCTTGTGACTCCTAGAGTCCAAAAGACCCACCTCTTGCCCAGAATAATGTCTCCCAGGCTCTCAGCTTTTTAGCCTGGGTCACAGAGAAGGCTTACTAAGGGAACAGTCAGTCATATGTCGTTCCAGGCCTTTTCTTTCTGCTTTTAATTATTTAATAAATAATTCTAAATGAAGATACAGTCTCCAGAGAATTTGAACTTAACAGATGTAGTCAGTTATCTGATATACCTTTTTCTCATGGGTGAAGGGCTTCAGGGCCAGGAGCTTTCCCCAACCTTGGCAGGAATGTTCTGCTGGGACCTTGCCCACTGGAACCTGTGAGAGTAAAATTGAATGAATACTTCAAGTATTTTAATTTATAGGATTTAATAATAACAAAGTGAGAAATAAAGGGATTCCTTCAGCCAAGTGAGCAGAGCACAGAGCTAGAGAACCACACCTGCCTCGCTTTACCAAAGCAAAAGCCCAAAAGGACCCCCACATTGGGTTTCAGCAAAATTTATCTCTTAAGAGTAATGGCATAAAGTGAGCATGTAACTTAAAAGGATGCTGGGTAAATGTGAATCAGGTGAAAGAAATTTCTATTTGCACAAACCCCAGAAATTTTACTTGCCAGGCAAAGCCCTGGAGTCTGATCATCTTGATGTGTTTGGTAAACATGACAAGGACAATGTTCACTGTTGCTTCATAAGGTTCTGCCTATATGTTGTAACGTATACAATGGATTGTCCTAAGAGCAGGAAGAAGATTAAAATTTGGCCAGAATCCATCCTACCCACTGGTGGAAAATTATAGTGTCATTCAGTCACTCAATCAATAAGTATTTATTTAACTACCTCTGTGAGAGGACCCATAAAACTGTATTGCATGCCTATCCAGGTAAAAGCAAACTAACTAGTCCTGGCCCTCATCCCAAAAGATAACTCAAAAGAATGTCTAGGTCACTCATCAGTCTTTCTGTAATAGTAACATTATCAAGGACAGACAGAACCACTGGACCAACTTCTTTATTCAAGGCCTGGAAACCTAGAGTCCATCCCCAAGTTCCATTGGCCCTATACACTAGCCATTTGGGGTTGTTGAACCAAGAGATGGTTCACATGAGGACTCTGGTGTCCAGAAATTCCTTTATCAATATACCTCAACTGTAGGCAATATAAAGGGCTGTCAAATATGGAGGGGGTCTTATTCTACAGTGATCTTGATCAACATGGGGGATCGTACACAGCTATCTACCCAAGTATTAAGGTTAGTCTCTAAGCAGTATTGATGGAGCAGAGGGATCCTTGGAACTGAATCAAGATTAAACCAGTTCAATAAGGCAATTCCTATAATGTAGTCATCTGTCTCTGCTGCCAGTTGGAGAGTGACAAAAGTAATATGAGTAGCGACCCAGGCTTCACCCAAGATGGTGCCAGATCCAAACCCAGACAGAGATATGGCAGAGATATGGCAGCCTCACAGATCAAAACTGGCTCTCCTCAAAAATTAGGTAACTCTAGCTTTCATGCCTAAAAGTCACACATAGTGACAAACTCCTCCATGTAAACCATAGGCGCAAGATAGCCTTCTGTCCCCTAGAAGAGATTTGTTTGAGGACCAACTCCATCCTTAGTCTATCTTGGTCCCTTGAAATAGGGTGAGGACAGAGTAGATAGAAGGTGGAGACACTTGTTCTTGTCCTCATCTGAGAGAGGAACAGAGGGCTTGACCAGAGGCAACAGAGTTCTGTCCCTCTGGGTGTGATGGACTAGATCCTCCATGTCAACATTCTCCTCATCAGAGGAATTGCTGAAATTATCAGAATTTTATCTAAGGAACACTATGTTTGTCCCTCCTAAGGATCTCCTCTATGGAATCTTCCTGTATTGTAGGATGCCATTGTCCCTTTCACCTCTGTGAAGCAGTCCCATCCCTCATTTGATCCTACTCCACCCCCCACCCCCAATATAGTGAAAACAAAACTAAAGTTCTATTGACCCTAGCTTCCTCTCACCACCCCCAGATTGTTTCGAGCATTTTCATTCTTGACACTGTTCTTTACAGGACTATATTCTTCTTGTGATCTGTCCTTGTTTCTATCTTCCGTATATTTTTTAAAGATTAAAAGTGATTGCTGAGTTCTCTATGCTTTCAATGAATGAATGAGCCCCTTCATTCAACTTCTATTTTTTCCCCTCACTGGAATTGTTTCTTTGAGGAAAAATTTTCTATTGATGATAGAAAAAGTGAAACGGGCTCCTTTAGGATGTAATAAGTTCTTCGAGATTGGAGATTTTCAAGCAAAACCTGGAAAGACTCTTTATTTCATACGTCGTAGGAGGAATACTATTCATGAATGGATGTGTCTAGTTGGAATAGGACCCCATCCATATTTGACAATCTGTGATTCTGTGACCCCAAGCCTCTGCTGTATCAGAAGCTGACAGGACAGGGGTTTGTTACGATTTCTAATGCTGAATCATTTGGCAGAACTAGAAGCAGCCTCTACTCCCAACCTTCCATATAGTATCCTGAAACCTAGAATTGCTGCTCTGAACATGTTCCAGTGAGGGTTAGTCATCCCTGTTATACTGGGGAAAAGTTTGTGTTTATGGACTTTTGTTCATCAAGTATTTATTAAGATTCTGTTGTGTGATATGCACTGTGCTAGCTGATGGGAATTACAAAGGAAAAAAGGATCTTTTCCTTTAAGAAGTTTTTTTTTCTCTTTGAGGCTATGGCTTCTGGTTCAAAGTTGAGAGAGGGGTACTAAGGAAAGGTCACATAAGGAAAATAAGGATTTCTTTTTGGAAGTTAGATGCTGACTTGACTTCACAGTTGGCAGTCTCAGAATACAAAGTCTTATATACAAGGGCCTCTTATGAAAAGGTAGAATTAAGCAGCAGCCTTCTTTTTGGATGAGGACCATCTAACCTTGTCCTCTCTGTAGCCCTGAGGCAAAAAAGGCAAGTGCCAGAAGAAAGTCCTGAATAAGAGAGTCAAGTGACTTGAATTCTAGACCCAGTTCTGTCATTGACACACTATATGATACTGAACAAATCTCTTTCCCTCTCTGGATCTTAGTTTCCTTATCTGTAAAATGACTTCAAGAGACCATGTAGCTGTAACATTCTCTATTTTTACACTCAGAGATCTATGTATACTTACTCTCAATTTACTACAATATTTTGGTTTTAGCCAGTACATGATATTCCTCACCAATGATGTGTCACCAATTTCTTGGGAGATTTCCAATAAAACTGTATCTCTTGTTTACAGGATGCTGGTCAGCCTATATGACTGGTTTTGGAAGGACCAATATTGGCTCCCTAAACAATACACATGGGCTGATTTGGAAGATACAGATGAGGAAATATACCCTCACCCCAAGGACTTGTTAGCAGTTATTCCATTAATATTTGTCATAATAATTGTCAGATATAGCTTTGAGAGGTAAGTCAACTTTGAGTTTCTCCCTACTCTTAATTTTAAAAAAACTCATTATTTATCTTTAACATTCTTTTCTTTTTAAATTTTGAGTTCCAAATTCTTTCCCTCTCTCTCAACTCCTCCCCTCACTGAAAAGGCAAGCAATATGTTACACATATATTGAAATCATGCAAAATATATTTCCATGTTAGCCATATTTCAAAAAATCCCAAGAAAAATTATACTTCGACTTGCACTCAAAGTTCATCAGTTCTCTCTATGGAAGTGGAAAGCTTTTTTTCATGATGAGTCCTTTAGAATTTTCTTGGATTATCATATTGATTAGAGTAACCAGATCTTTCACAGTTGACCAGAATTACAACATTGTTGGTACTAGACTCAATATTATCCCAGTTCACTATGCCAGTTCATGTAGATATTCCCAAGCACTTTAGTGCTGTGGAAAATTCAGATGGATTCAGATTCCCCTTATCATTTTCCACAGCACTATAGTACTCCATCATAATCATATGTCACAACTTGTTCAGACATTCCTCAATTGATGAGCATTCCCTTGATTTCCAATTCTTTGCCACAAGAAAAAGAGCTGCTACATTTTTGTAGACATAGAATTTTTTCCTATTTTTTTTATGTCTTTGGGACACAAACTTAGTAGTAGTATTTCTAGGTCAAAGGATAGGAACATTTTTTAGCCCTTTGGCCTTAGTTCCAAATTGCTCTCCAAAATGATTGGTCCAGTTCACTACTTCACCAACTATTCGTTGGTGTACCTCTTTTTGCATCACTCTCTTGAGCATTTGTCATTTCCTTTTTTTAAAACTTTACCTTCTCCCTTAGAATAAATACTTTTTATCTTGTTTTTATCTTGTTTTTATCTTGTTCCCTCCTCAAAAGTCCTAACTATTGCCACTCTTAATCTTTCCTCCCTTTTATCATCCATTCTCTTTCTCTCATCTCCTTCTCTTCTTATTTCTGTATTGGATAAGTTGTATTTCTACATACAACAGAGTATGTTGTATGTATGTGTAAATATATATATATATATATATATATATATATATATATATATATATATATATACACACTTTCTCCTTTGAACCAATTCTTATGAGAGTGAGGTTCAAGCTTTGCTTTCTTCCTCCCATTTCCCCCTCTAATATAAAAGCTCTTCCTTGCACATCTTTTTTTATGTGAGAAAAATTTCCCCATTCTACTTCTCCTTCCCCCCTTCTCCTTATGCATCTCTCCTCACCTCTTCATTTTTTTAGAAATCATCCCAACATAAACAATTCACTTCCATACACTTTGTTTATATAAACTTGGTTAAATTTCCCCAATAATGATAAAGTTCTTTGGAATTACATGTATCATCTTCCAACATAGTAATACACACAGTTTAATTTTATTGAATCCCTTCAGGTTTATCTTTTTATACTTCTCTTAAGTCATGTGTTTGAATGTCATATTTTCCATTTGGCTCCATTTTTTTCAAAATCAGGAATGCTCTATTTCATTAAATATCCAAGTTTCACCAGGCCATTCTTGATTGTAATCTTAATGCCTTTGCTCTCCAGAATATCAAATTCCAAGCCCTCCAATCCATTAATGTAGAAGGTGATGAATCTTGAGCTATCCTAACTGAGCCATCCCCAAGATATTTAATTGTTTCTTTCAGGCTGCTTGCTATACTTTCTCCTTGACCTGGGAGATCAGGAATTTGGCTACAATATTGCTGGGAGTTTTCATTTTGGCATCTCTTTCAGATGATGATCAGTGGATTCTCCATTTCTATTTGATCCTCTGGTTCTAGAATATCAGGGCAGTTTTCCTTGATGATTTTCTTGAAATATGATTCCTAGCTTCTTTTTTTTGGTCATGGCTTTTAGGTAACCCAATAATTCTTAAATTCTGTCTCCTATATCTATTTTCCATGTCAGTTATTTTTCCAATTAGATATTTCTTTCATTTTCTTCAGAGAGATTTTTTATCTTTTTTTATTTGACTTATTCTGCTTTTTAACAAGCTCTTTTCTTCAGTGAATTTGTGCCTCTTTTACCATTAGGCCAATTCCATTTTTAAGATATTATTTTCTTTATTTTTTATGCCTCTTTTACCAAATCATTAATTTTCTTTTCATAATTTTCTTGCATCACTCTCATTTCTTTTCCCATTTTTTTCCTCTGTCACTTTTATCTGTCTCTTTAACTCTTCTATGAATGCTTGTTATTTTGGGGTACAGTTAGAATTTTTCTTTGAGGGATTTTTTGCAGCTATTTTTGCATTGTTGTACTTCTGAGTTTATGTCTTGGCCTTCTCTGCTACCCTAGTAACTTTCTCGTCATTTTTAAAAACCCTTACCTTCCATCTTAGATTCAATACTTTATATTGGTTCCAAGGCAGAAGAGTGGCAAGGGTTAGGCAATGGGGGTCAAGTGACTTGTCCAGGATCACACAGCTAGGAAATGTTTGAGGCCAGATTCGAACCCAGGACCTCCTATCTCCAGGCCTGGCAACTAATCCACTGAGCCATCTATGTGTCTCCTTCTTTTAAAATTCTTTTTTAATTGTTCATTTCTCCAGCTGATTTCTTAACTTCCAACTTTACATTAAAGTTAGGCTCTGCTCTTCTTAGGGTAAGCACTGTCTCAAGGCTCAGGGTTTTTTGAGATGCTTTCAAAATGAGTTGTAGGAATCTGCAAGTTTTTTATGCTTCCAAGGTGATGTGATTCTCAGTTTTCTTTGCTTTAGAACTGTAACCAGAACCCCTTCTCCCTCAAGAGACTCAATATGATAGTATAAGCAACATTCTACACCCATTGTCCTCCACTTATCCAAGAAAAGGAGGGGGAAGTAAATTACTTCATCTCTTCTGAAGGTCCAAGATTGGTTATTACAAATGGCAAAGATAGTCAAGGCAACAAATCATATATTGGGCTTTGTTTCTTTTCATATTATTGTGAAAAGCTGGAATTGCAATACTCTTATCAACACAAATTAGAAGTCACAATATCGATAGAAATAAGAAAACTATATTATGTTCACAGGAACCATAGATATTGAAACAATATCAATAGTAAATATATGCCCACCAAATGGTATAGTGTAGAAGGAACAATATCCTAACTTCCTCTACCTTACAAGGTATGCTAATTTTTCCATAATAGATAGTGAGGCCCCATGCAAGTCTTGATTGCATGGTGGGGGTGGAAAGCATTAGGATATTACTCCTATCACACATAACAATTAAATTCATAAGGGAAAAAGTTAACTAATGAACAAAAAGACATAAATAGCAAGGTAATAATAGCATGATAGCTATAATATTCTCTCAGAACTGAATAAAATTTTTTTAATGTAAAAAGGAAAATATAGAATTGAACAAGCTTCAAGAATTTAGAGAGCAAATACTTACAGTGTCTTCTGAATGGGAACATTGAACAACATCCATATTCTCAATACCATACAATCACTTTACAAAAGTAGATCAATCTAGAAAATAGAAAATAAATGTTAAAATAGCTGAAATTTTAAACACATTCTTTGAAGACTGTAATAATAATATAGTAATAAATACAAGGAACACAAGCAAAAGAGACATATATAAATGACGAATTATTAATGAGACTATGAATAATGAGTGGGTCCAAGAATAAAGCACAGAAACAACTAATACCTATGCGAAGGAGAATGATAATGGTGAGACAGCACCTCAAAATTTCTAATATGTAGGGGGCAGCTGGGTGGCTCAGTGAATTGAGAGGTCCTGGGTTCAAATCTGAATCAGACACTTCCTTGCTGTGTGACCGTGGGCAAGTCACTTGACTCCCATTGCCTAGGCCTAACCACTCATGCCTTAGAACCAATACACAGTATTGATTCTAAGACAGAAGGTAAGGCTTTAAAAAAAAATTCTGATATATAGCTAAAGCAGTCCTAAAAAGGAAAATTTATATCCCTAAGAATATACATTAACAGAATTTTAAAAAGTAATGAACTGTATAAACAATTAAAATAAGAAAATCAACAAATGAACAAACCCCAAATAAGCAAAAAAATTAGAAATTTTGAAAATTAGAGTAGAAATATATAAATTGAAAATCAAGAAGAGTGTAGAACTAAAGAATAAAACTAAAATATAATTCTTTTTTTAAAATGACAAAATTGACAAATTTATAGCCAATTTGATTTAAAAAGAGACAGAAAATTAAATTGAAAAATGAACAAGGTGAAATCATAACAAAAATAAAAATTTATCAGTACCTATTATATTATTTTATGATAGCAAAATAGAATTTAAAGAAAAGTGAATATTTTAATGAAAAATATAAAATATTGAAATTAATAGAATATCAAATAGAGATCTTCAGCAATCCAATTTCAGGGAACTAAAATGAACTAAGTGTAAAGGAATTACAAAAGCAGGAAAAGCAGAGTGACTCTGGGATAGATGGTTTTTACAAGAGAATAGTATCAAACTTTTTTTGTAAAGGTATTTTATTTTACCTATTACATGTAATGACAATTTTCCACATAAGTTTTCTGAAGTTATATTATCTAAATTGTCTCCTGCCCTCTTTTACCTCCTCCTTCCCTGAGCTGGTAAGCAATTTGATCTAGGTTATACATGTATTATCATGCAAAACATTTCTACATTGTTCATTTTTATAAGAGAATAATCATATAAAACCAAAAGCCCAAAATAAAAACCCAAATATTCTAAAGTGAAAAAAATTTTGCTTTGATCTGCATCTAACTCCAACAGTTCCTTCTTTGGAGATGGATAGCCTCCTTTGTCATAAATCTCTTAGAACTGTCCTGGATCATCATAGTGCTGAGAGCAGCTAAGTCTTTCACAGTTTCATTCCATAATATTGCTGTGCCTGTGTACATTGTTTTTCTGGTTCTGCTTCTTTCACTCTGCATCAGTTCATTTGGGTCTTTCTAGCTCTTTCTGAAATCTTCTTGCTCATCATTTCTTATAGCACAATAGTATTCCATCACCATCATGTACGATAATTTGTCCATCCATTCCCCTCATCTCCTCAATTTCCAATTCTTTGCCACCACAAAAAGAGCTACTATAAATATTTTTGTACAAGTAGGTACTTTCCCTGTTGTTTTTTTTATCTCTTTGGGATGCAGACCTAGTATTACTGGATCAAAGGGTATGCACTAAAATAGTTTAAATGTATTGAAAGTCTTTTTTATTTCTCTTTCCTGTTTACCTTCTTATGCTTTTTTTGAGTCTTACATTTGTGATTCTAATTTTTCATTCAGCTCTGGTTTTTTTTATCAGGAATGTTTGAAAGTTTTCTATTTCATTCAATGCCCACTTTTTCTACTGAAGGATTATGCTCAGTTTTGCTGCATTGATGATTTCTTGTTAAAGTGCTAGCTCTTTTGCTCTCTGGAATATCATATTCTTAGCCCCGCCCTGTCCTTTAATGTAAAAGTGACTAAGTCCTGTGTTATTCTGCCTATAGCTCCATGGTATTTGAATTCTTTCTTTTTTGGCTGCTTGCAATATTTTCTTCTTGACATGGGAACTCTGGAATTTGTCTATTCATTTTGGGGTCTCTTTCAAGAGGTGATTGATGTATTCTTTCCATTTCTCTTTTATCCTCTGGCTCTAAAATATCAAGGCTGTTTTCTTTGATAATATCTCAAAAAATTATGGCAAAGCTCTTTTTATCATGGCTTTTAGGTAGTCCAAAAACTCTTAAATTATCTCTCCTTGATCTATTTTCCAACTCTGTTGTTTTTTTCCAGTGAGTTATTTCCCAGTTTCTTCCATTTTTTCATTTTTTCCTGTGACCAAAATAACTTTCTATGTTGTTTTGGGTTTTTGTTTGCTCTTTTTTTCTAAGCCTTTTTTATTATATTTTAACTTTAAAAGCTCTCACAGTTGGGCTCTCTTCTTGTGGTGAAGGAAACACCATTCTCACCTTCAGATTCTTTGGGTAGCTGCCTTCAGAGCTAGTTCTGGGAATCTAGAAGTTTTCAGTTCTTCCAAAGTGGTATGATCTAAGAAGAAGTTTGTTTAATATTCTCCTGACTTGTGTTTTGATCTATGAGCACCCACAAGCACTCTTCTCCACCTTGGAACTATAAACAGGGTCCCTTGCTCCTTTGTGGCCTCAAGCACTTGTGTGTGCTAATTCTCTTTCTTGCTCTGGGACCAGGACTCAGGACTGGAACCTGGATCTGTGTATGGTCAATGAAACAGAATCTGGCAGTCAGAGTCAGCAAAGATACCTCATAATCTCCTTCTGAGCAGTTGTTTAACTCCCTTTACTATCTTTATCTGAGATCTCTCGAAACCTTTGCTACTAATTCAGCCATCCCCAAATCCTATGCTGGCTTGCCTTGCCAAAATGAGACCTGTCTCAGTGTTCTGACCTGTACTCCACATACACCCCAATGCAATAATTCTTTTATTCTAGCCTTCTAAGTTTGTTTGGTCTAAAAAAATTATTTCATCTCATCCTTTTGTGGGTTCTGCCACTCCAGAATTAATTTTAAGGTGTCATATCAAAGTTATTTAGAGGAGGGTAGTTTGGTAGAGATCAGATGGATCTGAGGGCCTTCTCCAATTTCTTCTGTGGTTTCATGCAAGAAACTTGCCTTCCAGTGAAACATTCTGGTGTTGTTAATTTGCCTGGAATTTTTTTTGAGACTATTTATCCTATCTCTCCCAGGCTGGAAGTACTGTAGCTACTCATGACTCAGTCTTAATATTGATTTGGACAAAAGCAATGACCTGTTCCATTTTTCCTGTTTGACCTTCCCTAGGAAATTGGTAGCCCTCTGCTCCCAAGGGCTCACAATACTGATTCAAAATTCATTATGGATACCTGATATGCTTTATCTCTACTGTAACTCAGAACTCCCAAGCTGGAATGACCCACCACCCTCAGCCTCCTTTAGCAGCAGGGATTCCATGCATCTAATGAAGTAGTCTTTAAAAGGACCCTTGATCTTTATTATGCCATAGTTTAGGCCTTTCTATATCAGAGCAGTGTGATATATTTAATTATTATGTTTGTAATTTCTTATATTTATTTCTTTGGTATTTTTCCCCTAAAACCATTACCTTCTGTCTTAAAATCAATACTAAGTATTGGCTTCAGTGTAGAGGGGTAAGAGCTAGGCAATGAGGATTAGGTCACTTGCTCAAGGTCATACCACTAAGAAGTTTCTGAAGTCAGATTTGAACCCAGGACCTCCCATTAGGCCTGGCTTTCTATCAACTGAGCCGCTAAGTTGCCCTCTTTGATATTCACTTTTAACCCCTTCCTTTTTTAAGTCAAGACTTTGTCTCTGGGCTTAGTTTGCTTACACCAATTGATGCACAAGCTCTCCCTTCTGAAATCAATAACTATTTGCCTTAGCTCGATCCCCTCATTTTACAAATGTTGAAACTGAGACCCAGTAAGGAAAAGTGACTTGACCAAGATCATGTAGCTATTAAGAAGCAGATTTAGGATTTGAATCCACCCCTGGTTCCCAACCCAGAATTCTTCATTTGACCATGCCATTAAAAATAGGTTTACAGGGGCAGCTGGGTAGCTCAGTGGAGTGAGAGTCAGGCCTAGAGACAGGAGGTCCTAGGTTCAAACCCAGCCTCAGCCACTTCCCAGCTGTGTGACCCTGGGCAAGTCACTTGACCCCCATTGCCCACCCTTACCAATCTTCCACCTATGAGACAATACACCGAAGTACAAGGGTTTAAAAAAATAGGTTTACAAAGTGCTTTTTCTTCATAATAATTATGTGATGTTGGGAAAAAATGAGTGTAATGAAATATTATTAGGCCATAAGAAATGGAAGAGAGATGTATCTCATTATGGATTATGTTACAGCTGAACCAGAGGATATTCTAATTACCAAACACTCACCTTCTTATACTCTCACAGTTCCCTGTGTTTTGATGCTCTGTTTCTCTACTTGTGGAATTATCTTCAACCTTTAAAGACAACTCCAGAAAACCATCCCTGTCTTCCCCTCCCCTCCTCTCCTATGATATTGATAATGGCTTTCCCCCCATGAAAGGTGCCCTTTCTTTTCACCACCCAGATGTACCTTATCATATAATACACGATGCTATGGATATCTATACATGTAAGTTGTTACATTCTAGACTGTTACCTTCCTAAGAGTAGGGAATGTTTTTATCTAAAATCCATCTCCCTATGATTTGGGGATATTGACTCTAAATGATCACCCTAAAGGTGGCCTAGCAGTACCAGATATTAAACTATACTATAAAGCAGTGGTCATCAAAACAATATGGTACTGGCTAAGAGACAGAGAGGAGGATCAATGGAATAGACTTGGGATAAATGACATCAGCAAGACAGTGTATGATAAACCCAAAGAGCCCAACTTTGGGGACAAAAATCCACTATTTGACAAAAACTGCTGGGAAAATTGGAAAACAATATGGGAGAGATTAGGTTTAGATCAACATCTCACACTCTAAATGATCACCCTAGTACAAATATCAATAACATGGAAATAGGTCTTGATCAATGACACATGTAAAACCCAGTGGAATTGGGAGGGAAAGAACACGAATCTTTTGTAACCATGGGAAAATATTCTAAATTAATCAATTAAATAAAAATTTTCAAAATTAAAAAAATCCATCTCCCTTTCTATTACTGAGTATATGACCTTGCACACAATATGTATTTAATAAATGCTCACTGAATTTAACATGAATTTAAAGAAAATGTTTGCTCCTTTGCTTTAACTGAGCATCTCAGAAGTTTCTTCTGATCAGGGACCCATTTCCAAGTATTGTCCTGCCCTCTTCCTGATAACCTTGTGTTCCTTCTCAAGAGGACCCAGGGGATGCTCTTTTTTCTTAGATCCAGCCCCTTGTATGTAGTGCTGTGCCTGCCCCTTCATACAATCTCCTCTCATCCTTGCTTCCAAAATTTAGCTCTACCCTGATGAGATTTCCAGACCTGATCTCTCAAGGTTACCTCTAAGCCTAGATAGGCTAATGTCAAAGTAACTGCCCATTCAACTAAGATCAGGAAACAACAAAGACAAAAGAGGCATCCTGAATCTAGCTTATGCTTACCTAGGCAGGGCATGTACTTTAAATGCCAAGTACTCTTGGCCACATGGAGGCCAGGATGGAGGTTTAGGTAACCCTCATCTTTCCCCAACATCCCTCTCGCTAAATAGTTCAAAAACATTTTATATGATTTATTAATCAGAAAAGAAGAGAAAGATTAAGGGAGGGAAGGTTGTAGGGTTTTTCCCCCCTTTATTACATCCAATGATTCAACAGCTCTTTTGGTTCTTCAGCCAGTTAGGAAAATCTGTCATATCACAATGACACTCAACAGTGAGTCACTTGTGGCTAAAAGCAGGACCTCCAAAGCTTCTATACTCAGAACCAGGAATGATAGTTCTAAACATGCTCCATAAGATGACCCTTGTTACACAGAGAACTCCCAGAAGTCCAGAGTTTCAGAGATAGAAGAATTGCTATGTTTTAACCTCTTCCTATCTCCTCTCATAGGGCTATTGGGTTGCCCCTGAGCAGGTTGATGGGTGTGTATGATGGACGCAGGATCAAGGCTTTCCACAACTCCACCCTGGAGTCATTTTTCTGTACCCAGTGTCAAAATCCAAAAGAGGTGGGTAGAAGACTAATTTGGATACTATTAAAGAACCTGAGTTTTAAGCTCCAATCCCCTTCAGCAGAGAAAACTATTCACTAGTTCCTGAATAGGAAATGGGTCTGTGTGCCTCAAACTGACTTACACACAGGTTTCCTGTAGTGTAAGTCCTGTAGTGGCATCTCTCTCCAGAAGAACAATTCTTGTTCTTAAGCGCCAAGATCTACCAAGCTCTGGCATCAGAATGGATTAGAAGTTCACAACTGGCTTCTAATCTCAACTTTGCTTATGTGTGACCTCTGCCAAGTCATTTCCCTTTCTCTGGGCATCAGTTTCCTCATCTGTTAAATGAGGGGACTGGAACTGATGTACTCTAATGTCATTCCTGGATCTCACTTTCTAAGTTCTGTAGATAGAAGTTTGCAGTCTAGGAATCACCTCCATCTCTTTCCTCTCACTCACAGCCATATCCAATCAGTGGCCAAGTCTTGTTGATTCAACCACCTCAACATTTCTTACATTCATCTCCTTTTGTCCACTCATACCTCCTTAATTCAGCTTCTCTGGACCCCATTACTGAAACTGCCTTCTAACTGGTCTTCCTGCATCCAATGTCTTTCTCCCCCACTCCATCCTCCTCTGAGATGCCAAATAAATCATTTCTAAAATTTAGTTCTGACTAGATTTCTACTCTCCTGTTGAAGAAGCCTCAATGACTTCCTATTGCCACTAAGATAAATACTCCGCTGTTTAAAGCCTCAGTCTATTTTTCTAGGCAGATTACATATTAAGCCCAGTCATTCCCCCTATGTTCCTGCTTTGCTAGCCGACTTGTTATATTTGTCATGCACAACCTTGTGAAGTGGATGCTTTCATTAAAGATAAAGAAACTGAGAGATGAAGAGCCAGGTCATACTACCAATAAGAGTCTCAGGCAGGACTTGAACTCAGTTCTTTATGACTCCAAATCCAAACACTCCATTCATTATAGTACCTAACTGCCTCCTCTTACAGTCAGGGAATGTTTCATTTTTGTCACTATATAATGCCTAGCATGTAATGGGTTTTTTAAAATGATGTTAAATTGAATTGAATTCTGTCCCTCTCATGTTTGGTACTATTAGAGAGATTCCTTCAGTATGCACTTCTTTTTCCCCATCTGGCTTAAGGACAATAAAACTGTGAAGGGGACCAAGGTGTGGCTTAATTAATGTTTTATTTGGAGAACATATATGAATTGGCTCTGGAGGGAAAGGGAGAAGGCAACACCATAGATCCTGCCTTCTTCCTATCAGTCTCTGTGAGTTTTTAAGGTTCCTGGGGCAGAGTGGGAAGTGGGTACTTCCTAAGTGAGATGCAGATATGTTGGGCCTGGGAAAATTTGGGGGAGAGGAAATCTTTCTTGTAGTCTCTGGGAGCTGAGTTCTTCCCTTTCACCATTCCACCTCCAAACTTCTTACTCTCCTGTTGTGCCCAGGCTCAGCTGAATCACCTAGCCACCCAATGCAACCTCTCTATGAGGCAGGTTCAGCGCTGGTTTCGAAACCGGAGAAATCAAGAGCGACCATTACCAAGCAAAAAATTCACTGAAGCTTGGTGAGTTGGGGCCCCTGAGGAAGAATTGGCCCCAAAACCTTCTGGGATAAGAGGATTAGGATACTAGTCCTGACCAAGGAATCAAAGGCCTATTTTATCTTTATCCATGCACCCACCTTAGCAATATCCCTGTCCATTAACCCCATCCTTTTTTCCCCAC
Organism: Gracilinanus agilis; assembly: GCF_016433145.1. NCBI lineage: Eukaryota > Metazoa > Chordata > Mammalia > Didelphimorphia > Didelphidae > Gracilinanus > Gracilinanus agilis. The sequence continues at coordinate 736,892,692 of NC_058130.1, read as the reverse complement.
TTTTGTTTTATATTTTCAGTTGGAAATTTACAGTTTATATTTCTTCTTTCTTTGGTGGCTTATTCATCCTCTATGATGTGAGTATGTCTTATCCCATCATCATTATATGTTCCATCCATCCCCATCTGTCCTCTTGTCTCATCTATCCCTACATTTTATTGCCTTCTGCCTCTATCTTTTCCATCTTCCTCCCCTTCTACTCCTTCGTCTTCTTCATCTCTGTGCTCATTCTTCCACTTGACTCCCAAACTATTTGTCCTATTCCTTATCTTTCCCTTATTTTTGACCCAGTTCCATTTTCTCCATTCTCTTATGTTCTTATTCTTCTTTCACCATCCTTCTCCTTGTGCCTTCTTGACTTCTCCATTCTCATTGTTTTCATCCCTTTCCAACCTCACCTTCATCCTTCTTCTCCTCCACGCCCTGTCTACTCTAATCCCCTCTATCTCCTCCTCATCTCTATCCTCATCCTTTTCATCTCTTTCCCTTTTATTGCCTTCTGCCCCTTTGTCATTTCCCTTTTAGTTCCATCATCTTTATTTCTCCTTGATCCCTTCCTTCCTTCCTTGACTCTCCTATTCATTCTTATCTTTTCCTCTTGTTCACTCCACCCCCTCCTCCAATGTCCCTATGGATATGAGGAGGCATGTCTACCTTCATTCTAGGGGCCCTGAAGCTGGACAGTGTCCAACCTAACAAACAAGAAGTGTGGATTTGAGTAATATATGAACCTAAACACAAATCATGGCATAAAATCATTGAGACCAGAGTTGCAGGAAGAGTACACCTAGGTTGGGGTAAAGAAAGAATGTAGAAAGAGACAGACTGGTTAGATACTCAGTTTTGTATGTGCCTAGGTTGGTAGATGTGCCATTTGGAAATACATTTTGATCAGTATCCTGCTTGGTGGGTGCTCAGTTTGACAAGTCACTCTAGCTCTATTCCCAATTCAGATTGTGTTGGGGCCAACAAAGAGTTAGGGAAGGGTAGGGATGCAGATGACTCAGAGGAAAGGGCTAGAGCAAGAGTCTGGAGCCAAACTTCTCCTTTACCAAGGGCTATTTTGACTGACAGGTTTGACTGTCCTCCTTCCCTGGGAAGGAAAGAGAAAGGGGAAGTTAGGAAAATGATGGGTAATTCTTTAAGGTATGGATGAGATATTTCCTTCTGATTTCTTGGAGTTTCATAGGGAGAGAGTCAATCCAAGCTATGGGATAAAGTCATTTCCTCTGTAGTCTGGCCCTGACAAGGGCAGTTTCTGGGGATTTAACCCTTGTTTATTACAGGAACCATGGTTTTGGGATGCTGAAATGTGCTGGCATGGATTCCCTAAGCAGGTAAACAGTCACACAACAAGGGTGGTTATAAGAGATACCCATTAAAGAGGACCCTAGAAGCTGATACTTGTTCCAAATCCCAGCATCTCACTATTGGGAGAAGCCTTCAGAAGCTATTTCTAAACAGGAATTCCCTCTGTAATATACCTAACAAAAGGGCATCCAGCCTTTGTTGTAAGACCTTGAGCATGGTCCATTATCCTTTAGAAACACATTTGGATGTGCTTCCTTACATTAGCCTTCTCTTAACTCTTTAGCAAATCCACCTATTGCTCTGGTTTTGCCTTGTGAAGTAAAGTTGAAGGTCTTTCACATTTTCAAAGACTTGAGTCATCTTGAGTCCTATCTTCTTCTTTTCCACTCCAAGGTAAATTTTTCCAGGGAAGAGTACAGTGGGAATACCTCCTGCCTAATCCAGAATACCATTCATTTCACAATTCAGCATAATATTGAATTAGGTTTTTCTGGCTTTCAAATCATGCTGCCATCTCCTATAGGGCTAGCTTGCAAGTCATTAAAAAAAACCTAAACATACCATTTTCAGACTAATTGCTGTCAATTCAATTGCTCCCTCACCTTATATCTGGGAAGTTGATTCTTTTGAACCTGTGTAAAACTTTATTTCTATTATATTTAGCTAAATATTTTGTCCATCTGGTCAAGAACCTTTTGGATCCATTTGTTGATAGTCATCCATACCTCCTAACTTGGTGTCATATATAAATTTGACAAGCTTGCTAACTCTGCCTCTTTTATTTAAGTAATTGATAAAAAATGCTAAAATTTTCAGGGCTAAACACTGATCCTTGAGCACTTCATTAGGGATTTCCTTTCAAGCTGGTATTGAGCCCATTCAATTAAGTCCAAAGTTAACTGGCTATTTTATGTTAGCTGCTATTTTCCATCTTTTCTATAAGAATAGCATCTGACTTCATGGTTGATTTGACCCTCAGATTCTGAAACCTTCCATATATTGGTGGTATCTCCTGGAGTTTGGCTTTTATATATCCCTGCTGTTCACCTTACCCTTTGATGTAAAAAGAAAGGTGAGTGTTCTGAGAGCCCAGGCTTTGGAGAAAGTTTCAAGAGGAAAGAAAGGGAGGTCAGCTTCCAATCCCTGTCCTAAGAAAAAGTGTGAATTTAGACCTGGTTCTAAAGGACTATCCCTGAAATCCTGGGAGTGATCAAAAGGGACTTGTCCCACTGAAGCAACAAGAACTGACTTGGTCAACTTGAGATCGAAGTGCTCTTCCAGTGACTAGACAAAGAAGCTTTTAACTCAGAGGCCAGTTCAGTAAAGGTCAATTCAACAACCAGTACATGCTCCTTGGAATGCTTCTCTCCAAATATGTAGCTGAGCAGGTCTCTAGTTCTCCATTCATGTTGTCTCTCTTCCCCCTGCTCCACTTAATCTCTCATGCCTACTCATCTTATTTCACTTCTCCATGTGTTTCTCCTAAAGTATGTTGGGCTCCCCTTGATAGTCCCAGGCCTCCCTGCAGAGGATGTTCATAAGGTTAGGATGGAACTAATAGGTGATGTAGCATTTGAAAACTCTGTGTGGATCAAAGTTTTCTAATCCTGAGCAAAAGAATGGCAAGCTTCATTTCCTGGGAAATCCCAGAGAACTAGACTCATGGATACCCTCCTCTTCCCAGGACTTTGTAGAGCAGGTCATCCACCACTTTTCTGCCATCATCTTGATCTACTTCTCTTATTGTGCCAACTACATACGCATTGGGACCCTGGTGATAGTGATACATGATGTGTCTGATATCTTCTTGGAGGTAAGTGAGCCAGGTCAGGATCTCTCATCTAGAAAAATGGAGCTGGAATTAGCCTGAGTGCCTAGAAGCCTCATTTTTGCTACAGGGCCAGAGAAGGACACAAAGCTGACCCCAGATATTTCTGTACTCACTGCAGTCCACTTAACAGGCCAGCTTCTGCACTCTTGCAGTTATAATCTGCAAGTTTGTCTTAAAACTTCTTCCAGTCCAACATTTTGTGATAGTCTGTGGTCAGAACTTAGCAAGTGATGGAGGAAGGGGGTTATCTTTAAAAATAGCTAGTAGATAGAGATGGATGAAGGGAAGTCATGAAGGTTGGATGGGACTAACCCTGTAACTTAATTAAAGAAATAATTGTCAGACCCAACAATGAGGGGTCTAAGGATACCAAAGAGACAGACAATAAGCATTTATCATAGGCCTACTATGGACCAGGCACTGTGCCAAGCACTGGGGATACAAAGAAAGGCAAAAGACAGTCTTTTCTATTGAGGGACTCACCACCTAATGGGGAGAGAACAAGCAAACAAATATGTACAAATAAGCTACAATCAGAATGATGATTGGTGGGTGATGATGATGATAGCATTTACATCATGCCTTAACATTTGTGAAGGACTTTATATATTATTTTGATTATTTTGTTTGATTCTCTCAACTTATAAGTGAGATACTATCATTATCCCCATTTTAAACATAAGAAAACTGAGACTGAGTGATCCATCTATGGGCATACAACTAGTAAGTGTCTGGGACCAAATTCAAACACAAGCCTTCTTGATTCTACATCCAACGTTCTATCTACTACAGCCTCCAAAGATATGAACCAGTGAGGGAGATGAGTCAAGTCAAGTTCTGTAATTGAGATTTTTTAAAAATCAACTTACAAGTCCACTGTGGAGAGTTGTGATTAGACAACACTTTTTATGAAAAAGCTGTGGACAACAGGCCTATTGTGAATCTATGAGATGACATACTCTAGTGAGATCTTGGGCTGCATTCAGAGACTCAATGTCCAATACAAGGGAGATGATAGTCCCTCTGGGCTCTGTCTGGGTCAGACCACATATGGAGTACTCTGTATATCTCTAGACCCTACATTTGGGAAATATTTATAGAAGGAGGCGAACCCTCAGGCAGACATTTTAGGCACTAATGAACTGGAGAACTTCCAGAGGAAGATAACTGAGATATAGGATTGTAAAGTTTATTCCAAGCATAGATCAGCTGATAGAACTGGGGAGGTTTGACTCAGAGAAAACTCAGGGGTAGGAGATTATAGCATAAAAATTTAATTCAAGTGTTTATAGGGCTGTCACTTTAAATTGTTTTGTCTGTCCCAAAAGGGCAAAAGTGGGAACTGGGTGGAAACAGAGTTGAGGTTACAGAATCAGTTTTAGGCTGAACCTAAGGAAAATCTTCCCTGTAGTCTAAAAATATAATAGACTACCTCTGAAAAGGAATGAAATCTCCTTTGCTGAATGTAATCATGTAAAGAAAGACTAGATGACCACTGGTAGAGAAGTAAAAGTATGGAATGGACAAGATGCCATCAGGGGCCCCTCTCATCTCAACTCATGTAATTTTAAGATTCTTTCTCTCCTCCCCTCCAAGGCAGGCAAGGTTCTTCATTACGCACAAAGGAAGCATGCGTGTGATAAGATCTTCATCATCTTTACTATGACATTCTTCATTACACGACTCATTGTCTTCCCTTCCAAGTGAGCCTGATCCTAGAAGATGGGAAAGGTTGTTGGCAGTGATTATGAGACCTGGGGGCCTTCATGCCCCCAAGATCCCTCTTCTTTGAAGTCTTCTGCTAATAAGAGATGCCCCTTAAAAGAAGAATGAGATTCCTATTTGACCAGACTTAACTTTGTTTGAGAAAGTTGGGTTGGGTTCCTGTTCAGGTTAAGAGGGTCTATGGATCTCTTTAAGATGTGGTTCCCCCATACTTGGGATGTTTTTACTAAGCCCTACCCCTAGAGAAGGAAATCTCATGTGTGACCACAGAGTATTTAGAGGCAATGCCCCTACAATATTTTGGTGGTCTAGCTATCGCCATGACCTGAATCCCTCTCTTTCCTACAGAGTCCTCTACACTACTTACTATAGTTCCATGGTCAACCATGAGCCCTTCTTTGGATACTACTTCACGAATGCCCTCCTGATGACTCTTCAGGCTCTCCATGTTTTCTGGTCATACCTCATTCTTTGCATGTTGTTAAGATTTGTTCAGTTTGGCAAGGTATGTACAAAGGCTGTCACTGGCTTTGACTCCTGGTTCTTCTATCACCTGGTGAGCCTGCTAGCCTGTTATCTCAGAGGCTACTTTAGCAATTGAAGGGCAAGTGAATAAGAATCCTAGAGGGAAGGGACTATGGAGCTGTAATATGCTATTAGTTGGGATAGGGAATAGGGAATAAGAACTCAGGCATGACATTCTAGTGCCAGTAGTCACCAGGCAATACTGGCTTAGTTGGGGGATGAAGGTGGGGAGGAGAGTAAAGTCTCACCCAAAGCCCTTTCCTCTTAGCCTCTTAGTTCTCATTTTCCCCTTTCTCTGCCTCCTTCTGCCTTCTGTCTCCATCTCTCTGTTTCTCCTTTCTTTCTGCCTTCTTGATCTTCTCCTTATCTCATTTTCTCCTATCCACTTGTTTCTTTTTTGCTCCCCCCACTCCCTGTCTCTTTTTGTACATTTTCTTCTCCATGAGATATTTGTAAAGTGCTTAGCACCATACCTGGCACAAAGTAAGCATTTAAGTCAAATTGACTCTTTCCCCATCTATCTTTCTCTCTCTTGTTCCCCATCTTTTCTATCCCCCTCTATTTCTCCTGGCTCCTATATTTTGTTCCTTATCTCTCTGTCTGCCCCAACTTTCTTATTCTGGTTCTCAGTTGGAGCAGGATGTGAGAAGTGATGTAGAAGAACAAGACACCAGTGATGAGCAGTCCAATACAGAAGAACAAAAGAGCAAGAGGCTCCAGTCCAGTGATGTCCCAGACACTTACAACCTTCCTCGGGCCCGGGGTGCCAGGAGGACTGGTCCCAACTAAATGGCATTGGCCAGTTCCAGCAACATATCTTGGTCTAACACAGAGCCATCAGATAGTCTAAATCAAGAATAAATCATGTATGATTGGTCTTCTGATTGCTTGGAATTAAGTCATATGAAAAATCTTCCAGATTCTGATTTAGTGTACACTTCATAGAACAAAACACAAGCTGGCCCAGAGCCCTTTACTTCTATTTCTCACTGTTCACTCTACCTCTATTGGAGCTGAAGAAAGTGGGGCCAAGTTGGGATTTCTGCATAGGATATTAGGATGGGTTTAATGATCTTTCCCTTAAATAGTCTTTTCCCTGAGCTAATGTCCCTGAACTTATTACTAAAACCCACCCTATCCCTCAGAACAGAGGCCAACAATGAATTTAATTCTCTGGAGCCTGTATTTTTTATTTTAAAATATTAATGTATTAATTAATGCTAAATATTTCTAACTAGTCTGTAGACTCTCTGCACAGTCTAAATGGATGCCAAAAACTTCAGAACAGCCCCCATAAAGAGCTTGAGTAACAAGGCAGCTAGGCTAGGTCAGAGAGAGAATAGAGGCTTACGTGCGAGCAAATAAGCAGTTGGACTGGGCAAGGAGAAAGAAAGACAGCATGGTCAGAAGATAGGGACAAAAGAGCAAGCAACTGAGTGGCTAGGCTGGGCAAGTAAAAAATAAAAATAAAACAAAACAGGCATAAGCGTGAGCAGCTAGGCATCTAGGAAGAAGAGCTGGACCAGAGAGATGAGCAAAAAGAACCTGACTTCCTCTCCCGCATGCTTTATATACCCTTTGTGACAACATCATCCAGTCCCTTCCCAGGATATCCTACAGTTTTTAACTGAAAAACAGACACAGTAGGGGATGGAATCAGAGACCAGAATCCCTTCATCACAGGAAGGCAAGTGTTCCAAAGATGCCAAGAGACTTTCCATGTGGTTGCCAGGATGACTACACAGTGCAGGCTTCCCAAGATGGTGGCTGCCTAGGTGATTTCATTACTTAAGAGATTTCCTGCCCACAGACAAGGAGCAAGTCTCCTAAAAGATCTAGTCAAAAGAAGGGAGGACTCAACCCAGTTTCATAGCCTGGGGAGAAAAGACATTTTAAAATCAATGTCATTTTAAAATCAAAACCTTCATCCTGACCCCAAGAAGATGGACAAAGGGAGAAAATAATTTTTTCATAATATATCAATTCAGAATGGCAAACAGATTAATTAGGAGTGGTCAGGTTATCATATGATTCTCTCTTTCTCTCACTTTTATTAGTAAATAATTATCAATTAAAAAATAATAATATCTCAATTCAATATTAATTTTCCACAGGTCCCCAAACTTTTAAAATCACACATCCCATCGTTATAACATTTTCGATCATGTACTCATAATATGTGTTGACTGATTTATTTCTAAATCATATATGTGTGATCCTAAACTAAAATATTACTTATACAGTATATTGCAGTGGTGGAGAACCTTTTAGAGACGGAGTGCTGAGCACCACCCCCTTGTCCTCCCACCCCAACTTCCCTATCTTACCTCAGACAGGAAAGGGAGGAAGTACTCCCCCTGGTCAGAGGGGCAGGTGAAGTGAGGAATGTCCCCAGGCACATGGAGAGAGGGAGAGGAATAGCCAATCCTTCTGGTTTTCTAATAAAAACAAATAAACAAGCAAAACAACTGCAGGCATGCCCACAGAGAGGGCTGTGTGTGCCCTTTTTTGGCATGTGTTCCATAAGTTCACCATCATGGGTATATGCAAAAATAGAAGTTAAAATGGGTTGAGATAAAGATGAAATAATGTTACATATTAACCATATGCAAGCCTTCAAAAATTTTTATATTTTTGTTGAAGAAACATAGTTGACTGCTTCATTATTTTGTATTTATTTGTTTGTTTATTTGTCTATTTATTTGTTTGTTGTAAACCCTTACCTAGCTCCTTATAATTAATACTGTGTATTGGTCCTAAAGCAGAAGAGTGGTAAGGACCAGGCAATGGGGGTGAAGTGACTTGCCCAGGGTCACACAGCTAGTAAGTGTCTGAGGCTAGATTTGAACCTAGGACCTCATGTCTCTAGGCCCGCTTTATTATTTTTTAAAATCTCAGCTTAACTCCTTGTAACACAGAATCAAAATCCTGGTTTTCAAGTTCAGTTCAGTAGTTAACTATTTATTTTTTATGGCTGCCATAGCTGTAGAATATACTTCCAAAGATACAGAGATCCAAATGGAGAAAGTGAATCATTGGTCTTGCTTAATCATGATACTCATTTTGCAATCCTATCCACCAATTTTGCAAAAGGTTTTGTTTTTGTTTTTGTTATTGTTTTCTGGAAATTCAGCCAGTAGATTTCCCTCGTTCCTAATTGGAAGGGGTGAGGATATGTAGAGGGGTGGGACATGATTTCTTTTTTTTTTTAACATTTAATATTTTTTTTTTAGAAAAGTTAACATGGTTACATGATTCATGCTCTTACTTTCCCCTTCATGTTTTAACATGGTTTTAACATGTGTCCTTGATCAAGACCTTTTTCCATATTATTGATAGTTGCACTGGGGTGGTCCTTAGAGTCTACATCCCCAATCATGTCTGCCTCAACCCATGTGTTAAAGCAGTTGCCCCTCTTCTGTGTTTCTACTCCTGCAGTTCTTCCCTGAATGTTGGTAGCGTTCTTTACCATAAATCCCTCAGAATTGTCCTGGATCATTGCATTGCTGCCAGTACAGAAGTCCATTACATTGTATTTTATCATAGTGTATCAGTCTCTGTGTACAGTGTTCTTCTGGCTCTGCTCCTTTCATTCTGCATCAATTCCTGGAGGTCTTTCCAGTTCACATGGAATTCCTCCAATTTATTATTCCTTTTAGCACAATAGTATTCCATCACCAACATATACCACAATTTGTTCAGTCATTCCCCAATTGAAGGGCATACCCTCATTTTCTAGTTTTTTTCCCCACCACAAAAAGTGCAGCTATAAATATTTTTGTATGAGTCTGTTTATCTATGATCCCTTTGGGGTACAAACCCAACAATGGTATGGTTGGATCAAAGGGCAGGCATTCTTTTATAGCCCTTTGAGCATAGTTCCAAATTGCCATTCAGAATGATTGGATCAGTTCACAACTCCACCAGCAATGTATTAATATGGGACATGATTTCTGAAGCTCAGGTAAGGAGAAAGAGGTGGTAACAGGGCAGTTGGCAACATAATTGGCTCCTCCCTGGTTTCCCATCAGTAAGTGGCTATCTTCATTCATTCATCAAGTGTTCAATGGGTTGTAGAGGGAGTTTGGGGGGAAGGGGTTTTAGGAGCAGGATTGCAGATCTAAGAGTTATATGCTGGATCACTCAACTCCCAAACCCACTAACAACCGTGAGCACATATGCCTCTAAGCCCTTGCTAACTGGTTGGACCTACATTGACTGCTGCTGAGACTGAGCTTGAATTCTCCTCCCTTCTAGTCTAAGGGAGCTTCTTTTGTTGATGGTGGGGGAAAGAAAAGCCAATAAGGAATTTACATCTTCAGGAAGTTTTTCCTCTCTCCTTGGCCAGCCTGTTACTGTAGCATTTGGGGCTCCCAAGGACTGAGCAGCATGTCCTTCTTTCTCCCCCTAGGGGTAGAATTGGTGTAAAGGGAAATATACATTCTATCCAGACCTCATCTTCCTTCAGTCACCATAAGTCCTAAAAAAGCACCTCTTTGGGGGAAGGAAGATTCTGCCTGTTAATGTGGAAGCCTGAGCTCTACAGAGGTCCAGGTAGTCTGAGCTCTCTCAGTCCTAAGTGGATCGAGGTGCCTTGGAACCATTCAGTCCCGTCTATTCTGATGATCATGTGGATTGATGTCTATCAATTGTCAGATCATTCTCCCTTCTGTCAGTTAGTTAATTAATATTAATGAAGTGCCTACTACATATTAAGTACCTATTTTGTTCTACTATGTGCTAAGAGCTAGACACACAAATATGAAAAAGACTGTTCAAGGAGCTTACAATAAAATGGGAGGAAGACAATACACAAAATTAAATGGAAAGAGGAAAGGGAAGGTACCCACTTGTGGGTGTGATAGAGAAATCTGAAAAAGTCCAGAAGGGGGCAAATAAAGAAATGTCTAGTCTGAGCTTCCTTATATGGATGTTCACTTTCTCAAAATGTATAGTACTTGACTTACTATCTTTCTCTGCCTCCCTATGTTGAGTCTCATACTAGGGGATTTCTAGAGTTCTCTTCTCCTGAACAGGCACCCAAGGCAACATTTGTCTGTATTTCCAAGAGCCCATACATAGAAAAAACACAGAAGTTATAGTTGAAAATCTGGTGACTCAAAACTTTCTCTAGGGTTCACATAATCCCCATCCCATACTATTCCCTACCAGATTTGCAAAACCACACTGTAATTTAGACTCTACCCTGAAGATAAACACATTTGAGAACTGCTAAGTAAACTTCCATTTCTATTGGAGCTTCACTCATTTGAAGAGCAAAAGGTAGCAATGCCCAGATCTCTTGTCTACCATTGAACTCTGAGAGCTTAAACCCTCAGGGTTCCTTTAAGCCCTCAAAGATCCTATGACTGCAAAGCTTCTCTCTAAAATATTAGAACTCTAAGCTCTGGAGTTTAAAGGAGATAAATCAAGAGATAAATCATCTCCCTAAGTTCCTAAGGTTGATCAGAAAATTTCCCTTCTCTGGCTAGAAGTCTCAATTCTGGCATCAAGCTCACTGTCAAAAAACCAAAACCTCTGGATGATGGTCAGGCGCAAAGTCCTCTCTCAAGAACTTTTCTCTTATGTCACTTGGGCAAACATATGTCTGTCTCTATCATGAACTTCTGTAGGAACTTTCCCCAGCTGCTAGTCTGGAAAACTCCTTCATAGGGATCTTTTTGTTTTGTTTTAGCTCATGTTGGCAAGAAAATATATAATTCCCTTGTGTTTCCATCCCTAGGCAATCATAAGTTAGTTTCTTGTAGAAATTGTACATATGGGGATAGCTGGGTGGCTCAGTGGATTAAGAGCCAGGCCCAGAGATGGGAGGTTCAAATCTGGCCCCAGACACTGTGTGACCGTGGGCAAGTCACTTGACCCCCATTGCCTAGCCCTTATCATTCTTCTGCCTTGGAACCAATACACAGTATTGATTCCAAGATGGAAGGTAAGGTTAAAAAAAATTGTACATATATGTGGGCTTCCAATCTGTCTCCCCATACACACACACTCCAACTTTCTTACACACACACACACACACACATATGTAGTGTAGCCAGAAATCAGGAACTCATAGCCTAACAGTGCCACGCTTTACTGAGCAAGGTAACCTTAACCACAAACCAAGTTTCCACAGTGCCAGGATTCTCAGAAATGACCCAAGGTATCAACACCCCTCACCAAGCAACGTCCTGTTTTAGTAACACTCGGTTCCCCAGCACCCACAGCCTAACACCGAACTCAAAACATATACATTGCCTCACCTAACTGCACCGCCCTGGGATTCTCTTGCTGAATTCCCCCAGCACACACTGGCAATAAAGCTTTCTCCTGCTTTGATTGCATTGTCTCGTGTGATCCTTTGGTGGCCACCCATTTGGACCCTAACACACACACACACACACACACACACACACACACACACACACACACCCCTTTGGAGATCCCAACTATATTCTGCTGGGTACTGGTCTGTTGTCTTAGTCGGGGAAACAAGTAAAAAAGAACTAAATGATTGGGCAGGTCTGTTGGCTCAGCTTTATAGATCTCACAAAGGGTGGCTTTTCTAAGGATGATAGTCCATCCTCCCAAGTCATCATAGTCACTGGAAATTAATTAGAGTGTGACTTTCTCTTCCTAACAAGGTGGTCTACATGATTGGAAGAACTATTCTGACTCGTCCCTTTCTATACACACCATTCTGGAGAGGAACTATTGTATTTGAATTGTGGATAGGACACTGTTGTGGGATGCAGAGATGAACCCCTGGGATTCGGGAAGGATACCTTTTGCAAGAATACAAGACTCCAAATCTTAGCTTAAAAGTAAAAAGAGAAATTTATTAATTTGGAAAGTAATGCTGAGAATGGCCAGGAGGATAGCAAGGTGGAACAGCAAGATGGGGAATTGTTCCTTGGGAGATCAGCATGGATGGAAAAGCCGTCCCCCAGAGGACATCAGTTCTGGGGTTTTTCTACTCTTTACTACAGTGAGGATGTGACTCTAGAGTAGTAAGCACTGAAGCAAGGAGTGGGGGGAGGTTTGCCTAAAGGCATGGGGGTGGTTCTGGTGATTTGGAGGACAGATGAATAAAGTGTGTCTCTTTGTCCATCTCAAATCAAAGGAGGGTAGATGTTTTGGGTTGGGAGTCACAAGGGTGTAAGGGAGCCAAGGAATTTTCCCTGAGAAGAGTTTGCTTGAGTTTCTGGGGGTACAATGCCCATGCCAGACACAACAATAAAAGACTACAGCAATATCAGGAAATTAAACAGGAAAAGCAGAGGAGACTCATGGAAAAGCTTTGGCGGATCCAAATCTGATATTATACATGGTTAGAAAGCAGAGAATTTGATATCATACCTGTCCAGAAATCAAAGAATTATCAGATCATTACTTGGGAATGCTTCTGTGGCCCTGCTCGTCCCTCGTGGAGTCCTGTGGTTGTATGTATGGGTCTAGGATTTCTTTCCTTAAAGCTTTAGACAGAAAGCTTGCCATTTGTGTTCATTATTCTGCAAGGGCTTTCAATTAATTGGGTGCAATATTCCAATTGACTCTCAGGTGGCGCTCTATTCAACCACTGGCAAAGGGCTGGTAATTCTGGTTTCCTAAAAGGGTGCATTACCTTGTCTGGACACCAGATGATGCTAAGCTTCCAGACATGGTCCCAGCATCACATGTCTAAGTCCACCTCAAGAGCCGTGATTGCCCAAAGTTTTCATTACTGCTTTCACAGGCTACATTTGTATTCAATTCTAGGGCACAAAATGGTATATGACTGAAGATATTAAAATATGGAATATGCAGTGTCCCTGTCTCAGAGCCCTTACTCCATAGTAGACTCCACTTTCTCAAGGCATATCCCAATATTTTCATAGATTCTAAGAATTAGCAATAACAACAAGAAGCACTTATTCAGTGCTTACTAGGTGCCCAGCACTGAAATTACAAATGCAAGCAGGAAGAAAGACAATTCTTGCCCTTAAGAAGTTTACATTCTGATAAGGGAGGTAACATAAGGGGTGCAAGGAAGGAAACAAACATACATTAAGTACCTATTATGTGCCAGGTACTGTGCTAAGTATTTAATAAACGTTTCCTCATTTGATCTCCACAATAATCCCTGACAGTAGATTTAGTATTTAGTATTGCACTCAGAAAAAGAAAACCAGTACAAACACATAGATTTGCAGATATTCCTGTCCAGCCCCTTTTCTTAGCAGTGATTCCATTTCCCTCCTACATCTTGTTTTTCCTTGAATAGGACAGTCCACCTCCTAACTCTATGCCTTTTCGTCAGCTACACCCATATCTGAACTGTTTCTTCTCCTCTCCTTCCTCCTGTCTTTCTTGGCTTCCTTTAAGATTAAGCTGAAATTGCACCTTCAGCAAGAAACCTCTCTTGGTCCTCCTCTTCCCCTATTAATTATGTCTCACTTCCATTTACCTAGTAATTTATATGTTGTCTCTTCTATAGAAAATGGCACAACTTGACTCTACTATGGAGTGCCACAACTTTCCCTAGTGATGTGATACACTGAGAAATAGATTAACTGAAAGGTCTCTGATAATTCTATTCTTTGGTTGCCTCCTCTCTACCCTCTCACTTTACTTAGGTCCTAGTGAGCTCTTGTTTACAGAAGAGCAAAACCCACAAGACAGGCTAAAAGAATACAACTGATATTGTGGGTGTTTTCTTGTCATTTTCTGCTTTTCTTTTGCTCTCTTATATTTCCAAATCCTGGAAGAAGGAAGGCAGAGTGAACCAGGATGATACCAGGCTGACTGCTGCTAGGATCTCTGCTGCTGCTACTAAAGATGCAGTAATCAAACAAGGAACAACAAAGACACTTTGACCCATGCTGGCCTGGAACTAGAGCATCATGAGGACACAGGGGCTGAAAGAGACCTCTTGTCCAGACTGGGACATACCCTTAAGTAGCAGAGGCAGACACTGGGAAAACTAGTGTAGCAGCACTCAAGGAAAATACTCCATAACATTCATACAACACAACTTGTATACCCATTACCCAACAGATGGGCACATACTTTATTTCTAATTCTTTTCTATTACAATTTGCATCACAATGAATATTATAGCATCAATGTGATTTTCTATCTGTGATCTAATTAGGGGCATACGCCTAGTATTGGGAGATTAATTACAGTATGTAATACAGGATTGCTGCAAGAATCTCTTGCATTTGCAAAACCACCAGAAGCAGTCTTGGCAATTATGGAAACAGAATGTTGACCCAGCCTGGCCCTGGTCTCATGGCAAAACCGTTGGAGCTGGGACTATAAATATCCCTGGAGAACCAACTATGGGGTTTTGATTTCCTTGACCTGACCCAGACATCCTGCTATCCCCTAGATCTCCCCCTTGGACCCTGGGAGGAGGGAACTTGGTGGGAGGAGAACATGGGAAATTAGTTTACTTAGGCAGACAGGAAAACCCTTAAACCAAGCCTTTACTCTCATTTGTTAACCTGCTAGACCTTTCTACATCAGGGTGGTGGAATTCATCTCTGGCTGAAGGGCTGGTTCCCTCAGCCTGACCCTACCATCTGAGACCCTCTACTAGCACTGACCTTCACCCTTTAACATGAGTTTCCCAGACCTTAACCCTCTTCCCTCAGCTTACCCTTGCATTTAATAAGCCCCCTTGGCCTTTATTCAAAGAGCTTCTGTTGATTCATTTATACCATCAGCTGGAGCTAGGGCTGAAGAGGGAAAGATAGCTATCCCTTGTTTCCTGAGGGGCTAAACCAGGCATCCATCTTGCTTGGGAAGTTAACCAAGTTCACTTCCTGTTGGCTTTCAGTTTCCATCAGGAGGGGAGGGGCTACTCATTCCTTACCTCAAGGAGCTTAGAGACAACAGGGAAACTGACTGAAACATCTCAGCCCAGGCTCACACAACCCTGGCTGACCCAAATCAACCTATACTAAAGTTATAGTCTCCCTGCCTGGAAGACTCAGCTGGTTTTACCCTGCCCTCTCATATAAGCCTCATTAGCCCCTATTATTTCTTTATTACAAGTAGAAACTTAGAAGGGACCTTCAGGATGATCTTATTTTATAAATAAGGAAAGTGAGGCTCAGAGAACTTTAATGACTTGTTTAAGGTCACTTAATAAATAACAGAACAAGGATTTCACCCTAGCCCTTCTGACTCCTGTCAACCTGGAAAAACACAGAACCATTAAAGTAGTCAGCAAAACCAAATCTTTAATTAGGAAAGAGAAAAGGTCCATTATAATGCTCCACTATACAGAGCCAAACACCAAATACTACACAGAGTCAAAACCCTGGGGGTCTGGGGACAATATCTCTGAGAGGCTCACCAAGCTAGATAATTCTCTAAAGAATAATAGAACATAGGGATCTTATATACCTTTGGGGGAATTAAGTACAGCAAAGAAACACTAATAGTTTACTAGCAGGCTTGGGAAAGAGGTTGTAACCAGAGGCTGGGATATCAGGGAATGGTCTACTTACAATGGGTACAAAAAGGATGGTTCCTGCACAGGTGTTGGTCTTCTTGGGAATGGATCTCTGATGATACAATGGGGGAAACTTCTAGGACAAAAAGGGTACTTAACAGTTGATTATGTATTACTAGTCCCACCTAAACCAGGATCATTAAGTACTTTAAGGTCTATTGTTCAGTCTGAAATGGGGTCAATTTGGGACTTCCCTTGGAGTGAGTTTTCAGGGGACAGTGGAAAACTTGGGGTTTTCAAAAACCCAGTTGACATTCCAGATAGCTATTCTTTCCATTACACTAGACTGCCACTTGTCAACCAATAAACATTTACAATGCACCTACTATTTGTTAGGTACTGCTAAGCACAGGTGATATAAAAGGAGGCAAAAGGTGGTCCTTTCCCTCAAGAAACTCACAATCTAATGGCCTATCCTGAAGGTATACATGATACAGTTTATTAAAAACAGAACTAGATTTGAAACTCAGGTCTTCAAACTCAATCTAGGGTTCTTTTCATTCCTTCCCATTGACTCTCCCTTGTTTCCACTGTCTTCTCCCCTAATGATCCCCTGGGATTAAACTAACTTCTTACCCACTGACCTCTGTTAACTAGAAAAAACACAGAACTACTAAAGTAGTCAGAAAAAACCAAGCCTTTAATCAGGAAAGAGATAGGTCCAATAATTAGCTGGTATCACAGATCCAAGCCCCCAAAACTCCACAGAGTCAACACTCTGGGGTTCTGGGAACAGTATCTCTTGGGAGGATCAACACAGTAGAAGATTCTCC
Organism: Gracilinanus agilis; assembly: GCF_016433145.1. NCBI lineage: Eukaryota > Metazoa > Chordata > Mammalia > Didelphimorphia > Didelphidae > Gracilinanus > Gracilinanus agilis. The sequence goes on along the minus strand of NC_058130.1, from coordinate 736,876,020 downwards.
AAAGAACAATAGAACTCAGGGATGTTTTATACCTTTTGGCAAACTCAGGACAATAAACCTATATGGACAGGTTGTAAGCAGGCTTGGGAAAGAGACCTGTAGCCAGAAGCTGGGGTATTACAAGGGACTCTAAAAGGATGTTCTCTGCACAAGTCTTGGGAACTGATCTCTGATACAATGGGGGAAACTTCTAAGACTAAAAGGATACTTAACATTATGATTAGGTCTATAGTCCCACCTAGACTGTCCATTGTTCAGTCTGAAAGGGTTAAGTCTAGGACTTCCCTCAGGGTGAGTTCTCTGGGGACAGGAGCAGAATCGGGGTCTCCAGATTTCAACTTGACATTATTACCTATTCTTCTTTCACTTACAGATCCTATAGCAGAAAATCATAGCTTCTCAATCTGGCATTCAAAGTCCTAACCAAACTAGATGCCGTCCAATTAGGTTGCTCCTCTCTGCCCTTAGGTCAGAAACTTCTGGCTTTTTCCTTTGTACTGAACATATCACATGTCCTCTCTTTTCTTAATTATAATTTTTTTGTTCTGAATTTGACAAAAACCAATGTATATGTGCATTTCGATATACAAAGAAGAATGAGATGATTAAATTGTCTTTGAAACCATGAATCCTCATCAAATGTAGCTTGATTTTTAAGTGTATGATATATTTAGCATCTTAATTCCAAAATTGAATATATTTCCGAAGAGATTTCTTTCTGAATCTCCCTCTGTTCTCTTCTCTACATTTAAAAAATACTGTGCCATTAATGCTCTTATAATGTTTTTCTTTTCATTTGGTATCTATCATTCTTCCCTTTCCCCCTCCAGTATTGCCTTCCAAAACATTTTTTTAAATTTCCTTTATAATAAACAAGCAAGCAAAACAATCCACATATTGCCCATTTCCACAAATGTAATTCTCATTTTACATATCTCTTGCAAGAAGTGGAGAATATGTTTCATTATTAGTATTCTGAAGTCAAGGTTGGTCATTGCATTCATTGGTCAAAATTCTTAAATGTTACAAATTTTTTTTCTTTACAATTTTAATCATTGTTTAAATTGATCTCTTGGTTCTACTCACTTTATTTATATAATTTCATACAAATCTTCCCAAATTTCTCTGAATCAATGCCATTCCTAATTTAATACAGAACAATATTATTTCATTAGAATCATAAGCCATATGAATCTTCCATCTCTTTCTGATATGTGCCTGGAAATGGTATTTCTAGGTCAAAGGTATTTATAGTTTAGTAATCTTCGGAATAAAAGACTAAAATGTTTTCCAGAATAGTTATACCCATTCACAGCTCTACCAGCCCTACATTTGTGTCCCTGTTTTCCAAAATGCCCTTAATAATTACTGTTTTTCCTTTCTTGAAATCTTTGCCAATCTGATAGGTGTGAAGCATAAAGTTTAAATTATTTTAATTTATACTTTTTGTTATTAGATCTTGATGCATTTTTTCATATAGCTGTTGATCCATACCCTTTAAACCTTTGCCTATTATACAGTGGTCTTTCTCAAATATTTGAATCACTCGGTCAACTAGAATTTATTAAACACTTACAATGGACCAGGCACTATACTAATTACTAGGAATACAAAAAAAAACTCAAGGGGCTAACAAGTCTAATAGGGGTTAGGGGGAACAACATGCAAATAACAAATAAGATATATATAACTGTTAAACTGGAAAAAAACATAGAACTATTAAATAGAAAAACCACTCTTTAATTATGGAGAGGGGTTCGGCATAATTCCTCTCAGATCTCCACACAGAACTGCAGGCTACAAACCCACACAGAGCCCCAAGATTCTGGTTGCTCTGGTCACCAACTCCTGGGAACTTGCCAACCATGTTAGATTGATAGTTCCAAATAATAAAAGAAATTGAGGAGCTTATATACTCTTTTGGGACAGGGAAATATGATTAATTGACATTACCATAGCTATAAGGAAATGGGAGTGTTCAAATTATACTGACAGGAATACAGTAAGGATTGGGCAAGAAACCATAGCCAGAGGCTAGGGAGTAAGGCAACCATAGGCAACCTTTTTGGCCATGAGAGTCATAAACACCTTCGTTTGGGAGGAGGAGGATGGAGGTGGAAGACACTGGAATATGGGGGTGGGGCTGAAGGGCCCCCTGAGGCACATTCTGGGGCTCTGTCCCCACTGCCAGGTTGGGAGGTGGAGCCATATATGGCTCAAGAGAGCCATAGTTGCTGTGGTTGCAGACCTCTGGTGTAAGGGAATGAACTACTTACAATGGATACTAAAAGTATGTTTCCCTGCCCAGGGATTGGTCTTCATGGGAAGGATCTCTGATACAATGGGAAAAACTACTTAAGACAAGAAGAATACTTAGCATTTGCTTAGCACCACCTAACTAGGATTATCATTTACTTTAGGGTCTTTTATTCAGTCTGAAACTGCTACTCTGAGATTCCCTTCAGGGTGGATTCTCATGGGAACAAAGGGGAAGCTTTGGGGTCACCATCTTTCAAGCTGACTAAACTTGGGGTTCTCTTGGATTCCACATCAACATACTTTAAACTGGAGATAATCTTAGAAGGAAGTCATTAAGATTAAGGAAGACTAGGAAAGACTTTCAGCACAGGGTGTAAAAAATAAAATGGATATATATATATAAAAATATTAGGGTTTTATTGAAAGCCATATTGATAATTAAAGCCACATGTCTGATAAGAGCTCATTCAAATGCTGCGCCATGCCTTCCACCTGGCTTCTTCAGCAAGAAAGAGAAAGTAACCAATTCTATCATGAGTCTTTATACCTTTGTTTATGTAATTTATACTTCTTGCCCACCTGTATTACACAAAAGGAATCATGGGAAATGTAGTTTGTAAGAGATCTAAATGTCCACAAGAAGTTTAGACCATGGAAATCAAAATTACTTCAAGCACCCCCAAATTTCCAATATCATAAGGATGAGACTTTAGCTAAGATTAAAGAAAGCAAGGAGGGTAAAATGAGGAAGAATTGTGTTCTAGGCATGGGTGCCAGACACTGGAAATGTCCAAAGAATATAACTTATCCAGCAAAATTGATTAAAATACTATAGGGAGGAAATGGACCTTTAATATAATAAATGAATTATAAGCATTCTTGATTAAAATATCTCAGCTGTGGAGAAACACTGAAATTCAAACAGAGGAGTGAAGAGAAACATTAAAAAAACAAACCATAAATGAATACTAATAAAGGACTAAGCAGGAATAAACTACTTAAATTAAAATATAGGGAGATAATATATGCCCTCTCAGAACCCTATCATCAAGATTCATAGAAGGAGTCTTAATTACACAGAGGGCCTGAGAGTAGTTCTATTGTGATATTCTTTTTTTTTTTTTTTTAAACCCTTGTACTTCGGTGTATTGTCTCATAGGTGGAAGATTGGTAAGGGTGGGCAATGGGGGTCAAGTGACTTGCCCAGGGTCACACAGCTGGGAAGTGGCTGAGGCCGGGTTTGAACCTAGGACCTCCCGTCTCTAGGCCTGACTCTCACTCCACTGAGCTACCCAGCTGCCCCTATTGTGATATTCTTAAGAAAAGAACCAAGAAGAGATCAACAGGAAGAGGAAAACACTAAGGTGGGGGAGGGTAAGGAAAAGAAAAACTAAAGGAAATTAACATTATCAGGGTCCACAATTAGACATCTATACAATCAAGGGGGAGTGGACGGGGCAGCAACTAACATTTGAACCTCACTCATCTGAAATGGTTAAAAAAAAAAAAAAAGGAAGGATATCTACATATACAGGATTGTGTACAGAAACATATTCCACTCAACAAGGAAACAAGGAAAAAGAACAGAAAAGTAGAAGGGAAAGAGATGAATTAGAGGGAGTGTAGAATGAGAAAGTAAGTCCTAAGCAAAATAAACTGCAAGTACATACAAAAATATGTATGACTCTTTTTGAGATGGCAAAGATGGGAATCTGAGACAGTACCAGTAAATTGGAGGATAAATAAGTAAAATGATGTATATAAATGTGATAAAATAGTATTGTGTTAAACTCTTATCAGAGTAAAAACCAGTCAGACAACTAATAATGAAACATGCTACCCATCTCCTGATGGAGAGGTGAAAGACTCAGAATGCAGAATGAGAAAAAAAGTTTGGATATGGCCAATGTGAAAATTTATTTTGATTGAATACATATTTGTAATGTAGTTTTTCTTGTGTTCTCAGTTGGTATATGTGGATAGAATTGCAGTGGGAGATCTTGGCTGATTAAAACAAATAAAATATTAAAAAATAAAATAAAACAACTCACACTACTTCACATTCATCAGGTTGGCTATTGAACCAATATGCAGTTGTGATTCTAAGATGGTAAGTAAGGGTTGAACACATACAAAGGGAATGAGCAGAACCAGAAATACAATTTCTATAACAGAACAATAATATAATGACTTTTGAAAGACTAATAACTCTGATTTATGCCATCTCCAACACAATTCCAAAGAACCCCAGATGAATTATGCTATCCATCTCCAAATGGACATATTTTTAAAAATATTTTTACAGGTTACATGTAGATACAATTTTAATAATTGTTTTCTGATATTTTGCCACCCATCTCCTCTCCCTCCTTCCTATCTTTCCCTCTTCCCAGAGATAGCAGGTAATATAATGTAAGTTATACATGTGCTATCATCCAATATATATGTCCATGTTTGTTATGTTTTTGAAAGAAGTCACATATCACTTATACTTGAGAAAAATTCACGAAGGAAATAAAGTGAAGAATGGTATACTTCAATCTGCATTAAGATTCCGTCAGTGCCTTCTATTACAGTGGATAACCTTTTTTATCATGAGTCCTTGACATTATCTCAGATCCTTAGATTGCTGATAATGGTTAACCATTCATAGTTAATCATCATACATTATTGCTATTATTGTGTACAATATTCTCCTGGTTCTGATCACTTCACTTTTTATCACTTTATTTAAGAGAAATAGACAAAAAAAAAAAAAAAACCCACAATCCCAGGCCTGCCCAGGAAGCTTGCAGGGAAGTAGACAAAAAACTATATTCCCAAGCCTGCAGCTTCCTCAGGGAACTATAAAAGCTCCCATTTCAGCCTATGGTTAAATTTATGACAGTAGGAAATGCCTGCACTGATAACAATGAAATGCACCCCATCCTACAATAACACTAAAAGCATGAAAATCTACTTCTGTAAGATATCACATGCTTCCTTTTGCTCAACCCTATAAGAAAATATACATATATAAATTTGTTTGAATCTACCAATTCCATCCTTTGGCACATGCACCAATGGAAGATGTCTTGTCCATTTGTACTTCTATAAGCTATGTAGCTACCCATTGTTCAGGGCGATTCTCATTAGGAGACACCCTGGCCAGTAATAATAATAAAGATTCCACTAATTCAAACTTCTGGGTGGCTGTATGTTGTTGCAAGATGTGCTACAGTTCATTGTGGAGGCCCCAGTGAGATAGATAGTCCAACACGGGCCTGGGGAGGGACCTGGGAGAGGGATATTGGTAGAAGTTGGGGGATCTGTAAGGAGAGGACTCTGGGGGCTGCAGTGTATGGTTTTCCAGCTGGTTGAATAACCCCAATTTTACTGGGGCAGCCTATTACGAAACTGGGACCCCATAAAGAAGCCTCAAATCCAGTCTGATTCTTTGATTCCCTTTGGGGGTGTGAGTTGAGTGTGGGCCAGGGGAGTATGCAGCTCCTACTGTCTGTGAGGATATAGGTCGGAAACCCTGGGAAGCAAGTGGTGCCCTCTCTAAGGACTGTCCCTAGCCCTCATGATGGAAATCTCGGACAAAATTCTAATCAGTTTTGGAACCATCTCTTCTGGTAAGTCTGTCTATTCTGTTCTGGAAATCCTGGATCCAGAGGAGTATGTTGGATTGCTGGACACAGCATTATTTCCACAGCCCAGGCAGTGCCATGTTAAGATGTTAAGATGTCTTTCCAGTTCACATGGAATTCCTCCAGTTTATTATTCCTTTGAGCACAATAGTATTCCATCACCGGCATATACCACAATTTGTTCAGCCATTCCCCAGTTGAAGGGCATACTCTCATTTCCTAGGTTTTTGTCACCACAAAAAGCACGGTTATAAATATTTTCGTACAAGTCTGTTTATCTATAATCTCTTTGGGGTACAAACCCAACAATGGTATGGCTGGATCAAAGGGCAGGCAATCTTTTATAGCCCTTTGAGCATAGTTCCAAATTTAGTTCTGGCAGCTTTAGCTGATGGGAGGAATAGCCAGCCTAGCAGGGTGAGGGATAGAAGGGAAGGAAAAGATGGAGAAAGAAGGGACAAAGGGAGGGGAAGTGGCAGAAAAGCTTTCAGGCTGCAAGGAGATCAATGTGCATATTATAAAGAAATTGGAAGAATGAATGTCTGAGGTGGCTGGTGAATAGGGAAGTCACCCCCCAACTGCTGGGATGATGGGCCCAGAGGTCAGCAAGCCCCAGAGAGCCCATGGTTAAGCTAAAGGTATGGGGCAAAATGGTGGATTTCCTAGTCAATACAGGGGCCACCTATTCAACCTTGCACTCCGAACCTGGTCTATACTCCTCCCAAAGCACTTTTATTCAAGGTGCCAATGGTCACATTGAATCCTACCCCTGGACTACATCATGCACTCTGGACCTAGGGACAGGAACTGTGACACACTCCTTCCTGGTAATGCCTAACTGCCCCTACCCACTTTAGGGCCAGGACCTGCTTCACAAACTGAAAGCTGCTGAATCCTTATACTGTTAAGTCAGCTTCCACTTGAACATACCAACTACACTGTCCTGGATCTCAAAGATGCATTTTTCTCAATCATCTTAGCCCCTGTCAGTTAACCAATTTTTGCCTTTGAAGACCCAAGGGAAGGGAGGAGATGATCTGGTCAAGAATTCCCCAAGGGTTCAAAAATTCACTCAGCCTCTTTGGGGAAGCCCTAGGGAGGGAATTGTCAGCATTCCAGGAAAGCCATCCAGATGTCACTTTGCTCCAGTATGTAGATGACTTGTTCCTGGCTGGCCCCAGCACCGAGGCCTGCAAAACAGCCACTCTCCAGCTGCTTGAATCACTGAGCAATTTCAGATATAAGGTCTTGGCCAAGAAAGTGCAGCTCTGTACAACTTCTGTTACTTATTTGGGCTACGAATTGGAAAGGGGAGTGAGAAAACTCCCCTGGGGCCAGGATTCAAGCAATCCTTAACATCTCAGTACCCCCAAACTAAGAGGGAGGTGTGGGAATTCTTGGGCACTGTAGGATATTGTAGATTCTGGATTCCAGGATTCACCAAGATCATTAAGCCCCTGTAATTGGCCACGGCTGGCAATTCAGAGGACCTGGAGTGGACAGCAGAATGTGAGAAGGCCTTTGACCACCTGAAATCATCCTTGGTGAGTGTCCCCACCCTTGGGCTCCTGGACCTGTCTAAGCCCTTTCACCTTTTTGTAGACAGACATTGAGGAATGGCCAAAGGAGTCCTCACCCAATCCATTGGACCAAGGTGAAGCCTACTCCTCCAGGAAACTGGACTATGTGGTGGCCAGGTGGCCTAACTGCCTCTGGGAAGTGGTGGCCACAGCCAGTCTGGTCAAGGAGGCTTTTAAGCTTACATTTGGCTAAGACCTGGTCATGACAGCACCACACTTGTGGTGTCCTTGCTCTGGAGTCCCCCAGAGAGATGGCTCTCAAATGCCTACATCACTCAATATCAGGTTCTCCTGCTCAACACTTGGTGACTTTTTCTAAGACTGAAGCTCTCAATCTGGCTACATTCCTCCCAGAGATGGGTGGGGTAGCAGAGTATGATTACTTACAGATTCTTGACTCCCTAACTGGACTGCTGCCAGATCTGACTAATATTCCAATTCCTAATGTGGCCCACACCCTTTTCATTGATGGTTTGTCCAGAATGGGTGCAGTAAGTAGTAGAGCTTCCTGCTTTTGTATGGGTACAGTCCTTAGGACATGGGACCTCTGCCCAACATGTAGAATTGATTGCATTAACACAAGCCTTGCGGTTGGGAGCAAGGGAGTCTATCAACGTCTATACAGACAGCAGGTATGCATTCGTCACAGCCCATGTTCACAGGGCTCTGTACCAGGAACGTGGATTTCTCACCTCTGGTGGCAAAGACATTAAGAATGGCCCTGAAATTCTTGCCCTAGTGGAGGCTGTGTGGCTTCCATCCCAGTTGCCATCATCCACTGCAAGGGCCATCAGATGGGTAACTCCCCCAAAGCTGTAGAAACTGACTGGCTGATGAAGCAGCATGAGCTGTTGCCTTGCAGCCCGTGTCACCTATCCAAGTCTTACCAATGGGGGTGCTGTGTGATTCACTGATCCTCCATTATTCTCCTGATGATTCTGACCAGGGTAGGAGGCTGGGCGCAGCCCCTACTCCAGAGGAATGGCTGGTCCTCTTACCAGAAACAGTGGGGAGACAATTGGCAAAAAGAATACATGAGACCAACATATGGGGGGCATGAAATTGAGAACGCTGCTTGACAGAGACTTTTATTTCCACAATATACACCAAACCTGCAAAGACATCACCTCTAGATGTGATGCATGTGTGCAAGTTTAATCAAAAGGGGGGACCAAAGGAACCAAGGGGTACCAGACTAAGAGGACTGGAGCCAGAGGAACAATGGGAGATAAATTTCTCAGAGATTAAAACAGGAAAGTATGGGTACAAGTATCTTTAGTCCTGGTACACACCTATTCAGGTTGGATGGAAACATATCTGGCGAGACATGAGATTGCTTCAGTGGTGGTAAAAAAGTTGATGTTGAAGATCATTCCTAGATTTGAGCTTCCCCTCAGAATAGGATCAGACAATGGACCTGCCTTCACAGCAAGGGTGACTCAGCAATTGGCCAAGGCCCTTGGTATAAATTAGAAATTTCATTGTGCATTTCAGCCCCAAAGTTCTGAACAGGTTGAGAGAATGAATCGCATGTTGAAAGAGACCTTGACTAAGTTGGCTCTAGAGCAACAGTCAGCAACCTTTTTGGCCGTGAGAGCCATAAATGCCTGCAGAAGGGGGAGGATGGAGGTAGAAGACCCTAGAATATGGGTCAGGGGCTGAAGGGCACCCTAGGGCACATCCTGGGGCTCTGCCTGGACTGGCAGGTCGGGAGGTGGAGCCAGATATGGCTCGAGAGCCATATGGTGTGTTGCTGACCCCTGCTCTAGAGTCTGGTGAGAACTGGATAAGTCTCCTCCCCTTTGCCCTCCTGAGGGCTCAGTATAACCTATATGTACAAGGCGTTTGCTTGGCAGACCTCCCCTGCTCCTTCCTAAGTTGGGGTTAGAGAGTTTGACTAAATATGATAACCAATATTTGTTTTCCTCTTTAAAAGCTCTGGACAAACTTAGGCCACCCACCCCTCATCCTCTGACCCAAACCTGACCCCCCTTTACAGGTGAACCAGGAGACCTTGTTTAGATCCAGAAAATCCTCGCTGGGACTCTTGAACCATGGTGGACTCAATCATACATGATCATTTTAACCACTTTGTTGGCTGTAAAGGTGGCAGGGTAGAAGCACTGGATCCACTTGTCCCAACTGAAACAGGTCAAACCACAGTTGACAGTATAGGACTCTGAGAGGTGGACAGCTAACAGAACTTCTGATCCCCTGAAAATTAAGATCTAAGATTAGCCGGATCTGACATGCCATGAGGAAGGGAGAACTAATTGGATTTACATCTGGGGTCATACTACTGGGAATTTGGCAGGATGGTCTGTCCATCCAGGTAGTTCATCACTGATGGATAATTAATAGAATAGGGGATGGGAAGGAGCTGACCAGTGTCAAACTGGCTATGGCTAATCAGGCTCCAGAACTTCTTTTCGATCTTTGTAACATACTGGGAGAGGGTTGGAGTGATCCTACAGGCATTTACGGGTGCAGGACACAAATAGGGGAATTGACGTTGGCTGGAGTTTCTTTATATGGTTGCTCATTGTACCTGGTGAATGTCACTGTGTGGCCTGGGGATGTGAAACCATTGCCCTGTGGCATCAGATAGTCCCCTATGTCATGCTACAGAGAAAGGGGAAGTCTGGGGCTACCTTCAGATTCTATAAGCCAATTATTTTAACTATTAGGAACCCAGCAGACATGGGCTAGTCAGCGGGCTGGAAATGGGGACTCCAGCTGTATTTCATCAGAATAAATCTGGGGACAGAATTTATGATACAATGAGTGGCTGAGAAAGCACTGCCCTCACCTGTCAGCCTGAACAGAGGCATCCTTGCAGGATCTGAACTGGTGTCTACCCTGGCAGTCCTCACTTGCAGGCACCTGACCGCAGTCGCAGGGAGAGCAACCCCCATTTTCAACATGCTCACAACAGTCTTCACCTCAGCAGTGTCTCCTCAGATGACGGCTGATTGTTGGTTCTGTTTGAACCCCTAACCCCCTTATTATATTGGCATTGGGACCAAGGGGACTGTGATTTCCTCTTTCTCCTCCTGACCCCCTGTATGTAGCCTCAATCTCAGATCATGAAACTAAGACCCAGTGCAAGTGGGGACATGAGCCAATCCTCACCCTAGAGGATCTACAAGACAATGGCACTTGTTTCTAGACCCAGGAATAGATCTCAGCCACTCATTTCTTGCTCCTTAATGTTCAGGTACTGTCGTTGCATCCTACTCTGATCCCTAAGATATTTTGTATTGGAAGGCACCCCTCAGTACATGGTTTTCCTATACTACTGACATTACCTCCTGTTTGTCTCCTGAAACTTTAAAATCCCAGGATGCTGCAGGAAACTCAGTGGTTTGCATCCTAGTTCATATTATTCCCCAGGTTTACTATTACTCAGGGGAGGAAGGGAGGAAACATTTTGAGGGGATGCAGCCTGAGGGACCCCTCCTGGGCCTTGCCACATTTCGTAGAGTGCCCATCCCTATCCTGGTGGAGCTTGGTATCAGAGGGTCTGCTGCCTTGAGTACTGCAGCCTTAGTGCAAGGAAATCAGAATTTCCAGACTGCCTCTTAACAGATTGATTTTGATCTTAGTGAATTGACAGAGATGGTTCTTCAGAATAGGCAGGAGTTGGACCTCTTCATCCTCAAGCAGGGTGGTGTCTGTGTAGCACTGGGGGAATCTTGATGCTTCTATGCTAACCATCTGGGGTTATACAGGAGTCTCTCACCCTGCTCTGAGGCAGGATTCAAGAAAGGGAATAGGCAAATACTCAATCTAACAACTGGTATTCAGCTCTTTCTCTTGGTCCCCATGGTTACCAACCCTCCTGACAGCCCTTGCCAGTCCCATCCTACTCCTGCTACTGGGTTTTCTGATAGAACCCTGTGTGGTTGGTTAACTGCTTGACTTCCTATTATTGTAAGTGACTACAGGCAGTCAAATTGCTTATTATGTGTTCCCACTATGTACTTTTATGGGCTACCAAGTCAAGGATTTGACTCCCTGATCAGAAGAGGAGGGATTGAAGTAGACAAAAAAAAACCCCCACAATCTCAGGCCTGCCCAGGAAACCTGCAGGGAAGTAGGCAAAAACCTATATAGTCTCAGGTCTGCAGCTACCCCTGGGAACTGTAAAAGCTCAGATCCATTTCAGCCTGTGGCTTAAATTTATGATAGTAGGAAATGCCTCCACTGATAACAATGAAATGTACCCCACATCTGCTTCTGTAAGATATCAAGTGCTTGCTTTTGCTCAACTCTATAAGAAAATATACATGTATGAATTTGTTTGAATCTACCAATCCTTTCCTTTGGCAAGCACCAAAGGAAGATTTCCTGTTCATCTGTACTTCTATACATTCTGTACCTACCCAGTGTTTGGGGTGATTCTCATTAGGAGAGACCCTAGCCAGTAATAATAATAAAGGTTCCACTAATTTGAACTTCTGCATATCTGCACATTGTTGCAAGACATGGTCCAGTTCATAAGTCTTTCCAGAGTTTTTGTGTATATGTGATTATCCTGTTTGTCATTTCTTGTGGCACAATAGTATTCTAATCATATACCACAACTTGTTCAGCCATTCCCAACTAATCAGTATCCATTCAGTTTCCAGTTCTTTGCCACCATAAAAAGAGCTATTATAAATATTTTTGCACATGTAGGTCATTTTCCCTATCTTTGATCTCTCTGAGATACAGACGTAGTAGTAATATTACTGGGTCAAAGTAGTATTGCTGGGTCAAAGGGTATGCACAATTTTATGATGCAAGTTTGCTTGCTTATGGTACAAGTTTGCTCTCCAGAATAGTTGTATCAGTTTATAGCTCCACCAATAGTATATTAATGTGCCAGTTTAACCACATCCCCTCCAACATTTATCATTTTTCATTTTTGTATTATCCAGTCTAACAGGTGTGAGGCGATACCTCAGAGTTGTTTTAATTTGCATTTCTCTACTTAATAATGATTTGGAGCATTTATTCATACAATTAATTTCTTTTTTTTTCCACTGAGAACTGGCTATTTATGTCCTTTAACCATTTGTCAATTGAGGGATGCCTTGTATTCTTATAAATTTAGCTCACTTCTCTATATATTTGAGAATTGATACCTTTTTCATTTGCTATAAACATTTGCTATAAAAAATTTTTTCCCAGTTTGTTGTTTCTCTTCTAATTTTGGTTGTACTGGTTTTATTTGTGCAAATCCTTTTTATTTTAATGTAGTCAAAATTATCTATTTTATATCTCATAATGTCCTCTGTACAGTTTAAAACAGGATACTGTATCTTCTTTAGGCTCTGGTTGTTGTTACTGTTAAAACCAATTGACTGGGGGGATTTGGGTAGCTCAGTGGATTGAGAGCCAGGCCTAGAGACGGGAGGACCTAGGTTCAAATCTGACCTCAGACACTTCCTAGCTGTGTGACCCTGGGCAAGTCATTTGACCCCCATTGCCTACCCTTACCACTCTTCTGCCTTAGAGCCAATACACAGTATTGACTCCAAGGTGGAAGGTAAGGGTTTAAAAAAAACAACAACAAAAAAACAATTGACTGCCAGCTGAGCTAAGGCAATGAGTAACATTTTTCGGCCTACTTGAGTAAGACTGATTGATACTTCTTGGAGACAGATTGTACAAAACCAAACCTCTATTTAATAAGTATTAACGGTTTAAGAAAGGTAAGGATTGGTAAACGCAGGAGGTTGAGAATAGGATCCCTAAATCTAAAGAAGTCTAAGCTTTTCCCCAATTGCCCTCTGATTTGCGAGAATCTGCTTTCTGCTTAGAATTCCCGAGCCTATCTTATAACTCCTTATCACTGAACTAAATCTCCAGGTTCTATGCTAAATAACATATGCTAAATAGTATCCTTATATATATTTTAAAATTTACTGCCTCTTTGTATTCATTCAGATCACTCCTCCAACTACCAGTACTTTTTTGGCATAGACAGGCTAGGTCAGGCTTCTGGGCCTTAGTAGGCCTCAAAGGTCCTCTATCTTCAGCCACATGGAAGTAGAAAAACATAGTCTTTCTTCTTCTTTCTCTTAATCTTCACCACAACTTATTTCTGGCAGTCTGACCTGCTTCCTCCTTCAACTGTCATTCTCGGTTTTCCCAGGATTCCAAAGCAGATCCAGAGAGCAAGATCCAACCATCCTCTCAAAGAAAAGCTTCCTCCAAGAGATCCTTGGCAGTTGAAAGTCCAACCACTTCAAGCTCCTCAGCATTCCCTGCTGGAACTTTGCCCAAGATTCCAAGTTGAGTGGTATGACATTCTCTTCACTCTGTCCTTAGCTTATTAAACCCTAAATTAACCCCAAATCTATTTAATCCTAATAACTTCCTCCTTGAGATCCTTTGGAAAGATGTGTCTTTCCCAATGGATCTTAGTAAACCATACTATTAATCTATGCTTAAACTATTATTCTATTCCCCAAACACAGTCCTTAATTTAACATGTTCTATATTATGTCTTACCGTAGTCCTATCCTGAACTATACTAGCCTTATTCTAATCTATCCTATGCTACAAATAGAAAGAGAATTTCAAGAAATAGAAAAAAATTAAGGAAAATACTTGCATACTTGCAAGTCCAAATTACAACTATAGAAATTAAAAAATGCAGACATTTGCAATAACACAGTAACACAATAATGAACTGTAGCCTATGCTATTACAGAAAGCAAAAGCCTATCTAATGCAAAAGTCTATGTAAACTGATTCAAACCACACCTTAGAAATACTTATGGAAAGAAAAATTCTCAAACCAAACTTTTGACTATGCTAATATACTATGCTAATACGGGAAAAGAAGAACTATCTACAGGTAAAACTCAAAAGTAACTTGCAATGCTAAGAAAACAAAAACTTTTGAAGAAACTTATTATACACCAATATACATATGTGTACCAATCTACATATTATTTACATGCTATGTACATACTATTTACATTCCTTCAAAATTACCTATTATCAAAATAAAATCCCCCTTGAAGTGGGTATAGAAAACCTTGAAGGTTTCCTTTAATAAGGATATAAATTCACTTGTGATGTTACCTCATAGGAATATATGAAATCTTCCCTTTAGATAAACATCTAACCTACAATGTAATCTTTATATCTATTGCAATGCTTCCACTATAATTTGACTAACCTCTATGTATTTATTTTTATTACCATGAATTCTAATTACTGAGTGATATAGTGTTGCAAATTATAAGTGAGTAGTATGTTACTCAATCATTTTAAACTAAAAATTTCCCATTGCTAAATACTTACCAAATTTTTTCTTTGTACAAACCTCTTTGTTACACAAGTCCATCTGTCAGTTAAATGCAAAGCAATACCTTCAGTCTTCTTTCTTCTTGCACAAATCTTTGTTGTGAGTGTTCTTTGCTGATTGTAGTTATGTGTTCTTAGTGTGTTATTTAAATCAATGCAGTGTTCTTACAATAGTGTCTATAGTTATTCTGTTGTCTTCTTTCCATTGTGGTTGTCCTTGTCCTCATTACCATTGTCCTTGCCATTGTGTTGTCACCTTGATCTTTGTCTCCTCATTCTTGATTAACCTCTTCACCTGAAGCCAATTCCACTGATGACACTTCTTCACCTGTAGATATCTTCTTGACATACGAACAGCTAAGTGATTCTTTTGCTTTAGAAGCTTCTCCCATTGTACCACATCCTCCTTTCAGGGATCGAACTCAGGACCTTCAGCTTATGAGACTGATGCTCTGCCCACTGCGCTAAAGAGTCACTTGCTTTACCCTAGGGTCCATTATTCGTCTGCAACTGCTAGCCTGATATTCCCTTCAGGGTGGATTCTCATGGGAACAGGGAACAATCACAAGCTTTGTGGGTCTCCAATTTACAAGCTTATTCTTAAAACTTGGGGTTCATCAGATCTCACTAGGCCACAAGTTTGGGGTCTCTAGATTCCACATCAACATTTCTTCACTTGTATAGTTGTAGGTGTTGTAAGTAGAACTTGAAATGGTCCTTCCCAAGCTGGTTGTGTAGCACTTGTTCTGCTAAAGTTCTTTATATATACAGAATCACTTGGTTGTATGGTATATAGTGTGAAATCTATTGGTCCTTTTTGTACTAATGCCTCCATTTCTAGCCATTCTTTGACCCTGTTTTGTGATTCACTTTCATACTCAGCTATTTTCACATCTTCCCCCAATATAGATGTAAAAACTAGAGTGAATATTTTTGCCTGCATAGGAGAATGACCATTCAGAATCTCAAAGGGTAAAATGTGTGAATCACCTCTAGGCCTTGTTCTTAAATAGAATAGAGCAAGTGGTAGTACATCTGGCCATTTTAAATGAGTTTCTGTACACAGATTACCTATCATAAACTTTATTTCCCTGTTCATTCTCTCAACCTGACCTGAACTTTGTGGATGATAAGGAACATGGAATTTAGGTGTTATTCCCTGATTTTTATAGATGTGTTTTAAAACCAAGTCTGTTAAATATGTAACTCTGTCTGAATCCAACCTCCCCAGCATATCAAACTTAGGTAGGATCTCTCTTAACAAAACCTTTGCCACAAAGCTTGCTGTGTTTTGGCTTGATGGAAAAAACTTCTGGCCATTGTGTTAGCTGGTCTACAATTACCAAGCAGTATTTGTAATTTCCTGCCCTAGGCATGTATGTGTAATCTACCTGCAGATGTTCAAAGGATGTTAACACTAGAGGTCATCCCCCCAAAGCTTTTTGTTTAAATATATGCTAGTTATACTGCTGGTAAACTGAATAAAATGAATAGACTTTTGAAGCAATGCTGGCAGTACCAGGTGCAATCCAAGTTTTCTTTACTGTGTCTACTATTGCTTGTGTCCCAAAGTGGCGTTTTGCATGTATAACTTGGCAGATATGAGTGTAAAATAATCTTGGGAGAATAGGCTTTCCCACTGGAGCTATTCAGATATCATTGTGTTGTTGGGCTTTAAAATTTTGCTTCCACTTCTGTATCTCTTTCTCTGTGTATGCTTTTTCTAGATCTGTTTCACTAAGTACATGAAGATTTAATATGAGTTCATGATCTTGTTCTGCAGGAAATTTAGCTGTGACATCTGCACTATGGTTTCCCCTTGCTACAGAATTATTGTTGTGCATGTGGGCCTAACAGTGGACTATTGCCAGTTATTTAGGAAGCTGCAAAGCTTGTAATAGTTCATGCATTATCTCTGCATTAGCAATAGTTCTTCCAGATGATGTTAAAAATCCACATTGAAGCCATAGAGAACCAGTTGCATGGTATATACCAAAGGTGTATTTTGAATCAGTATACATTATGGCAGGTTTCTCTTTTGCTATTTCACAAGCCTGTTTTAAAGCAATTAATTTTGCTGCTTGTGCACTCAAATTCCTAGGCAGTAAGGCAAACCAGAGTCTCAAACTCAGTCACTACTGCAGCACCAGTGTATCTTGTTCCTTCCCTCATATAGGATGAGCCATCAGAAAACAAAATCAAATCAGAGTTGTCTAGTGGTGTATCAAAGAGATGTTCCCAAGGTCTTTCTATAAGCTGAACTACTGTCCCATTGTCATGTAATGGTTCCCCTTGTGTTGGTAAGTCAGGTAACAAAGTTGCTGAGTTCAAACTGTTTTAAGAGTAATGTTGTCATTCCCCAATAAAGTTATTTCATACTTTGTTAGTTGCTGATCAGAAAAGGCTTCGGTTTTGTGTCTTAACATTAGGGCTTCCACTTCATGTGGACACAGCATCAATAAACATCCTAACACAAGATCTGAAGCTTTTGTAACTAACAATTCTGTGGCTGCAACATCCTGGAGACAAGTGCTCCTGCTGTGATGGGACCAAGTTGGGCTGAGTAATAAGCTATAGGTCTTTGTAATAGAACCAAACTTTGTGTGAGCACACCAGATACTACACCTCTCCTTTCATGCAAGTGGAGGACAAATGGCTTTTTGAAGGAAGGGATATCTAGAGCAGTTGCTGATAGAATTGCTTCTTTTAACTTGGTAATAGCCTGCAAATGTTCAGGTTTTAATTTCAGTGACTCTTTTTCACTATTTCTAGTTAGTTGTGTTAGTGGCTTTGTAATTTCCCCCTATCCTGGAATCCATTACCTACAAAATCTCATGGTACCCAATATTGCCCTGAATTGTTTCTTAGTCTTTGGAGCACTAAGTTTTTGTGAGTCTGCTATTCTTTTCTGTGAAATATATCTGGATACTTCTGATAATGCAAATCCCAGATATTTCACTCTGGGTAGACCCCATTGTACTTTAGACTTTGATATTTTGTGTCCCCTCTTATACAACTCAATCAAAACATGTTTGCTGTCTCTCTGACATGCTTTAGCTGTTGGTGAAGCTAAAAGCAAGTCATCCACAATATGAATCAGTCTGTTTTCCTTAAAATGTATGTTTTCAAGGTCTTGTGTTAATATTTGTGAAAAGATTGTGGGGCTTTCTGTGTAACCTCGTGGGAAATGACACTAAGTGAAATGTATACCTTGCAGAGATTGTAGAGATTATTGTTAAGGATTTAGGACAACAGGGTGCCTTTTAACAACATGATTGTTGACTGCTCTAAGATCTTGGGCAAAGTGATATACAACCTTGCCACTGGCATCCAGCTTGGGCTTCTTTACTGGTAATATGGGTGTATTATACTCAGACCTACATAACACTATTATCTTTTGCTATATTAAGGATTCAATTATTGGTGTTATTCCTTCAATAGCCTCTCTACTCAGTGGGTGTTGTGGGATAAATGGGGATGGACCTTCCTTAGTCACAAACTTAACAGGGATAGCTGAGTTTAACAACCCAACATCTGTGGAACCATTAGCCCATAAACCTTCAGGGATATCTGGTGGAATTTCATATATATGGTTCCCTTCTTTGCTAATAATAAAGATTACACCTTAAAGTGAAAAAATAAAGCCTTTCTCAACTTGTTACCTTCCCACCTTTGCTGTCTTCTTACATATTACTCCCTACCGTATACTCTGCAAAAATAACCTCTTATTCCTCAAGCAAGATACTCCATCTCCCAACTTCAAGCATTTTCACTGTCTGCCTCCCAGATGTGGAATTCTCTCCCTCCTCATTCAACCTCTTGGCTTCCCTGGCTTCCTTCAAGACTCAACTAAAATCCTACCTCTAAAAGAAACCTTTCTTATTTGTCCTTAATTGTCTTCTCTCTGAAACTATCCCCAAATTATACATACATACATATGTACACACACACACACACACACACACACACACACACACACACATATATA
>NC_058130.1:736809750-736852256 GCF_016433145.1 Gracilinanus agilis | reverse complement strand
AGTACTTTGTCTATTTTATCTGTTTTTTCAAAGTACCAGCTTCTAGTCTTATTTATTAATTCAATAGTTCTTTTACTTTTGATTTTATTAATTTCTCCCTTGATTTTTAGTATTTCTAATTTAGTTTCCATCTGGGGATTTTTAATTTGCTTGCTTTCTAATTTTTGAGTTGCATGCCCAATTCATTAATCGCTGCCCTCCTTAATTTGTTAATATATGCACTCAAGGATATAAATTTCCCCCTGAGTACTGCTGTGGCCACATCCCACAGAGCTTGGTAGGATGTCTCATCATTGTCATTTTCTTCAATGAAATTATTGATTGTTTCTATGATTCCTTCTTTGACAAATGGGTTTTGGAGAATCATATTATTTAATTTCCAATTAGTTTTTGATTTGCCTGTCCAGGTGCCCTTACTAATTATTATTTTTATTGCATGGTGATCTGAGAAGGTTACATTTATTATTTCTGCTCGTTTGCATATGTTTGCAATGGTTCTATGCCCTATAACATGGTCAATCTTTGTGAATGTGCCATGTGCAGCTGAAAAGAAGGTGTATTCCTTTTTGTCCCTATTTATTTTTCTCCACATATCAATTAAATCTAATTTTTCTAGGACTTCATTCACCTCTCTTACCTCTTATTTATTTTTTGGTTTGATTTATCTAGATCTGAAAGAGGAATATTTAGATCTCCCACTAGTATCGTTTTACTATCTATTTCCTTCTTGAGCTCTGCCAGTTTCTCCTTTATGAATTTGGGTGCTATGCCACTTGGTGCATATATATTGAGCAGTGTCATTTCCTCATTGTTTATACTGCCTTTAATCAGGATGTAATGACCTTCCCTGTCTTTTTTAATCATATCTATTTTTACTTTGGCTTTGTCAGAAATCATAATAGCCACTCCTGCCTTCTTTTTCTCATTCGATGCCCAAAAGATTTTGCTCAAGCCCTGAACCTTAAACTTGTGTATGTCCACCCCCCTCATATGTGTTTCTTGTAGACAACATATAGTAGGATTTTGGTTTCTAATCCACTCTGCTATTTGCTTCCATTTTATGGGTGAGTTCATCCCATTCACATTCAGAGTTATAATTATCAGTTGTGTATTCACCAACATTTTGGTATCCTCTCCTAGTTCTACTCCTTCTTCTTAAACTATTTCCATTTAAACAAATGGAAACAAACAGTGGTTTGCTTTAAGCCAGTAACCCTTGTCCCCTCCCTTGATTAACTTCCCTTTCTAACACCTCCCTTATTATTCCCCTCTTTTTATTTTTAAAGGCCTAATGAATTCCCTGCCTCTTCTTCTCTCTTCCCTTTTTTGACCTCCCCACTCCCCTGCTCCCTTTGGTTTCTCCCTTCTGACTTTCTCAGTAGGGTTAGATAGAGTTTTATATCCCAATGGATAATATAGCTACTCTTCCCTCTCAGGGTTAATTACACTGAGAGTAAGGTTTAAATATTACCTCTTAATGCTCTCTTCCTCTCCTTCTTATAATAGTATTCCATCCCTTCCCCTTCCCATGACCTCTTCATGTGTAATAGATTATCCTATTTTTCTTATTCATTTAAGTTTCTCTTGGTGTCCTCTACTATTCACCCCCCTCTTTCTCATCCCCCATATCATCTTAGACCATTTAGTATTCCAACCTCTCCCTATGTATAATTCTTCTGATTACTATAATAGTGAATACTATAATGGTGAATAAAGTTCACTACAGAGAATTATACATAACATTTCTCCACATAGGAATACAGATAATTAGATCTTATTGAGGCCCTTAAAGAGGGAAATTTAAAAAATATGAGTTTTCTTTCTTTCCCCTCTGTTTCTTATTTACCTTTTTATGTTTCTTTTGATTTTTGTGGTTGGATATCAAACTTTCCATTTAGTCCTTGTCTTTTCTGTGCAAATATTTGGAAATCTATCTTGTTGAATGCCCAAACTTTCCCCAGGAAGTATATAGTTAGTTTTGATGGGTAGGTGATCCGTGGTTGTAGACCCAATTCTCTTGCCTTTCTAAATATCATATTCCAAGCTTTGTGATCTTTTAGTGTGAAGGCTGCCACATCCTGTGTGATCCTGATTGGTGCTCCTTGATATTTGAATTGTCTCTTTCTGGCTTCTTGTAAGATTTTTCTTTTACTTGGAAGCTCTTGAATTTGGATATTATGTTCCTGGGTGTTGTCTTTTCAGGGTCTAGTGTAGAGGGTGATCTATGGATCCTTTCAATGTTTCTATTGCCCTCTTGTTGTAGAACTTCAGGGCAATTTTGCTGAATAATTTCTTTTAGTATGGAGTCCAAATTTCTATTAATTTCTGCTTTTTCAGGAAGACCAATGATTCTCAAATTGTCTCTTCCAGCCCTGTTTTCTTGATCTGTCAATTTCTCATTGAGATTTTTCATGTTTCCTTCTATTTTATCAGTCTTTTGACTTTGTTTTATTTGTTCTTGCTGTCTTGAGAGATCATTAGCTTCTAATTGCTCAATTCTATCTTTTAGGGACTGGTTTTTGGTTATAATCTTTTGGTTTTCGGCTATAATCTTTTGGGTTTCCTTTTCAATCTGGTCATTTCTGGTCTTCAATTGACTTGCCTCACCTTCCAATTGTGAAATTCTGCCTTTTAAACTGTTATTTTCTTTCCTGATCTCTTCCATCTTTTTCATCATCTCAGATTTGAACTCTTCAATAGCTTGTGACCAGTTTTCATTATTTTGGGAAGGTCTGGATGTGATTACTTGTTTGTCCTCCTCTGCGGTTTGCTCTGTTGTCTGGATTTTCTCTGTGTAAAAGTTGTCGAGTGTTACAGATTTCTTCTTGATGATCTTTCTCTTTTGGGGTTCTTGTCTCTGACTTGCCATTGTTAGCTCTGCACCCTCTCAGGTTTATCCTCACACCCAGGGTCTGTTTGCGCTCTCTAGGCTCCTGAAGTCTCAGATCTAGTTGTTCTCAGGGTCAAGCCTCCTGGTGGTCTCCTTGCTTGTTCCTCTGTCCAAGGTTCCTTTAACAGTTTCAGGGCGCTGTTTCCATAGTTGTGCACCCCTCTACACTGGGTCCTCACTCAAGGTCCACTCCTGTGATCAGGATCCAAGTCCACTCCTGGGCTCAGTATCCGTGGACACAAGAGTCTGATCTTGTGCCTACACTCAGGGTCTGTGTTCAAAGTCCACGCATTCTTTAGCCTCTTGGGGTCTTAAGTCTTGCTGCTCTCAGGAACAGGCCCTGGTGACCCCAGGTAGCTGCCAAGGACTTAATGGGTGCCCCAAGCATGCTCTAGCTCTTGTGCACTGGCTTTGGCACTGTAGGTGGTGTGGGGTGGAAGAGAGGGTTGCTCAGCTTGTGTTTTAGTGAGAGCTGTTTCACCCCCTTATAGCATGGAAATGCCCCAATTCCACATACCTTCAATGCTGCATCCTGTTGTGGAGTCCCTTAATTCCTCTGGATTTGTTTTTATGTATTCTTGAGGAGTCCTATATGTTTCAGTTAGGAGAGGTTAAGCAGCTGCTTTTTACTCTGCTGCCATCTTAACCAGGAAGCAAAACAATACCTTTTAGCAATATGAATATGGCATTCCTGAACACATGGGCCAGTCTAGATGATTTGGCAGAATTGAGTTATTTAACAAATTGAACATATAGCGTGTGTGTGTGTGTGTATCCAGTTTTAATCATCTGAGTGCCTAGAAAGAATTGGAAAGAAAGAAAAGGGGGAGATTCGAAGACACCTTTTGCTTAAAAGTTCATAGCTATGTGACCTGTGCAAGTCACTTAACGCTATTTACCCTTTTGCCTTAGAATTAATACTGAAACAGAAGGTAAGGATTTTTTAAAAACAAAACAAAACATGAATGTTAAAAAATGCTTTTAACTGTAACTAGAAGAATTAAAATATTTTAAAATAGAAAAAAGCAATAGCAAACATGTTGAGTCTAATGTACAACACTAATGGACATGTAAAATGTGATTTGGAAACATAGGCGTATAAGTATAACCCAAATCATAAAATTTATTGGTATAGAACTCTCTCCTCATTGGTAGAAATCAATGTCCCTTAACTGTGTGAGGGACAGGGTAGAGTTAGAAAGAGTAGAAAGAGGAGAGCTTTTATTGGGTCTCTTTAGTCTCTTCAAGTTTCTTTGTGTTTCAGGCACTTCTATCTTCCATTTTCAGTAGAGAAGATGGACATTGTCAACACTTCTTCAGGTATCTGAAGAAAAAGACCATAGGAAGAATCGAATAGAACAGAAGTCAAGAGTCTCCTTCATGTCCCTATCCTCAGCTTGCTATTCTAGAGACTTCAGAGAACTCATCCTTCAGTAAGATCTGGGAATCTCTCTCACTCCTGGTTGAGCTGAATTACCTTACTTACTGAATTGGAGTTTCTTCACTCTGTATTATATATATCCCCATTTTTCCTACATTTCCTAATTTCTCTATTTCTTTTTTTTGTGTGCTATACTTTATATAAATGTGTCTCTTGACTATTATGTGTGTTCATTGTGGAACTGATATGTGGTATGTTAACTTGGAAAAAACACAGAACTACTAACGCAGTCATAAAAACCAAGTCTTTAATCAGGAAAGGGATAGGTCCAATGTTTTAGCCATATCCAGAGCCCAGCACCAAAAAACTTTTACATGGTCTATACCCTAGGATTCTGGGGAGAGTATCCCTGGGGAAAATCTCTGTATGAGATGATAACGCCAAAGCACCATAGAATTTGGGGGAACTGAGGGACAGGGAAATATAATTTATTGACATTACATGGCTACAAGAAAATGGAAGTGTTCAAACTATACTGACAAGCTTGGGAAATAAACCATAGCCAGAGGCTAGGGAGCTTACCTTACAAAGGACACTAAAAGGGAAACATCTAAACAAGGGCTGGGCTACCCAAGAAAGGACTTGGACACAATGGGAGAAACTTCTAGGACAAAAGGATATTTAGCATTTGATTAAAGTCTGCTAACTCCCTCTATCTAGGGCCATTAAATATATATTAAGGTCTATTATTCCATTCAAAATTGGTAGCCAGAGATTCCCTTCAAGGTGCATTCTCACAGTAACAAAGACAAACTTGAGGTCTCCATCTTTCAAGCTGACTAACCTTAGGTTTGCTAGATCCCAAATAAACACAGATTTTGGGGTCCTCCAGAATACAAATTGACAGATAGGAAGAGAATTACATGTTGAATATAAAGCTCGGGGTCTTATTCCCCTTAATTAATGAAAGTCAGTGGAAGTTGGCTAAAATCTGAAAGTCACATCCTCTCAACTAATAATATTTAAGGGAGCAGAATGATATAATTCTAGCCCAGTATCCTTTCCCTCTGAAGAGAGCAGAGTGGTCAGGCTTCTAACCCCAATCTCCTGCTTCTTTTCTTAGTAGGAAATAAAGAAGAGTGGGGAAAATAACTTAGAGATGTCTATTCTGCCTCTCTTTGAGCCACACAATTACATGCTATGCTATATGGTGTGAGAGGACAGCACTGGCAGCAAAAGATTGACAGGTTGCAAACAGGCTTGGGAAAGAGGCTGGAGCCAGCAGCTGGGGTATCAGGGAGTGTTCTACTACAATGAATACAAAAGGAAAGGGTTGTGAAAAAGGAATTTGTATTTTTCTTTGATCAATCAGAGATTTAGACTTCCCTTCTATTGGTTTTGAATTTGAATCAATCAGCCACCAGGGAATTGATCCCACAGGCACTGTCCACCTGGGTGGTGCCAAGTTAATTGAGGAATTGTGATTGGTTTTTGGGGAGTGATATAAGAGAGGAAGTCGATGTAGTAAAGATTTATAAGATGAGACCCAGCAAGAAGCTGGAGGGAGGGTTATTTTCTGAGGCTGAGATTCAGAAACAGACACTGAGTTGTTAGGCTCTGCATTATTAGGCTAGGAAATTCTTTATCTTCTTTCTATATTTCTCTCTTATTTTCTTTTTCTTATTAATAAATCTAGCTATTAACAGTCTTGTAATTTACGGGTTAATTACAATTTTTGGCAACCACCCATTCTAATTTTGGCAACCATGAAAGGAAAATGAGTATTCTCATTTTCTTCAGTAGGCTGGTTAGTAGCTAAATTCTTGAGTTAGGAATTCTTACTCCTCTTTAAGTTGGTAGAGCAGTTTGGGATAGACAGGGGTGAAGATTAGCTTCCCAGCTACAGCTGTTGGTCTAGTGCTATGGAGCAGTTTGAAAGCCCCTTTTGCTTCTATGGATAAGCTGTGTTGCTGTTGCCTCCTGACTACTGCTGATTCCCTGAGAGTTCTGCACAGACAGGTGAGATAATGTCTTTCCCTTTAACTAACAACAGTTGAGTGCTTGCTGCTGCCTGGTAAGCTGGATGTTTTTTTTAGCAACAACCAGTTCCCTCAGGGCTTCACCTGAGGGGTATGCTTTCACTTCCCTGACTCCCTGCCTTGGGGAAGGATACCCAGCCCCCACATGCCTCTAGCATTGACTTAAGTGTGGGATGGAGCACTTAGGGAGAGCAGCAGTAAAGATAAACAAAACTGCTCCTTTAACCCTCCCTTAAGCTTTCAGAGCCTACTAAGGGAAAAATCCCAACAGCCCACATCCTGTGTTTTACACCCAAAACTTGTGACCCTCTTAGAGGAACTCAGGCCATACCCTGAAAGTTTTACCTAGATACCTAAATAGGTGTCTAAATAAATAGATATGGTGCTGAAAATCATGACCCACACTGTGAAAAAGCAGTTTCCTGCCTATCTCAAACAGCTCCCGTTCCCAGAGAGCATTACCGAGCTTGCACAGCTCACAATTTGAGACTGTCTTTGTTTATTACTGATTCTGGGTGTAATTATACTGATAGGATACCATCAAATTTGCCAAATAGTTTACCCATTCCTTCCCAAGAAAAAACAATGAATAGCTTGATTGATCTCAAGCCTTAGATAGAATACCTTGAAAAATGCATCTTTCATCTTGCTCAAACACTCTCTTGTTCTGCTCAGACCATTTTGCAGTCAACTCAAACTATCTCTCAGTCTACCCAAACTACCTCTCCCCCTACCTGACCAATCTCTTCCCTGTCCCTCCTCCTCCTCCTCCTTGTCTCTTCACCTACTCCTGCAACTCAAACAAAAATAGAAGATAATTCGATTAAACTGAATTATCCTTATCCCCCTAAGAGAAGTACCCACTTACAATAAGGAGGAAACTTACCGAATATTAAACAACATATACCTTTCTCCCCATAAGATATCAAGAGATACAAGGTAAATACTTCTTCCTTTGAAGATCATCCCATTATAGTTATAAAAAATCTTGAATATATTTACTGCACTTATGATCCCACATTGACTGTTGTAGAAATTTTGCTTCAAGTCTTTCTTACAGAAAGAGAAAGAAATAAATTTTTTTCTCTGGTTAATGAGGCCCAGAGAAGGGGCGAAATTCAATGGCCACATGAAGATCTGAGATGGGACCCAAATGTGGAGGAAGAACATTTACAACTATGCCAGATTAGGGAGGTATTACTAAAAGCAATGAGAACTTGCTCTGATAGGCCTGGTACATGGGACAAAATATGAAAATATAAAGCAAAAACATGACGAAAACACCTCCCAGTTTATGGATAGACTTATTGAGCTGTGAGGTAGATATATAGACCAGGATCTTTCCAGAGAAAGGGATGTCAGACAAATAAGAAGACAATTTATAAAAAACTGTTGTAAGGTGGTTAAGGACTATTTTAAGACTAGCTGCCCAAACTGGGCTAATATGGATTTTGAAGAATTAAGAAGTGTAGAAGTTTATATCTTTGAAGGCCATTAAAAAAGAGATAAAGAGAATAGTGACTTAGTGGAAGCATTATGGAAAGAAATAAGAATTTTAACTGAAAATTTTGAAAAAGAAAAACCAAATCAAGGAATGGCCATAGCCCCTTTGCAGGAATCCTCAAATAAACCACTAATATGTTACTTTGTGGGAAAAGGGGTTACATAATGATGAACTGTAGGAAGTGGAATCAAGTATTCAGAACTATACGCTTTAGAAATAATAATAATAGAAACTCATGTAGAAATAATAATTCAAATGAGGCAAATCAAGAGACAAACCAAAACAACAAAATAAGGTTTTCCCACACTATACTCAGGGCAAGGATCCCCATCAGTGTGGGGAACCCCATAGACAGAATCAAAGGAATATGAATGAATGATGGTACTCAAGAGGGGAAGGAACCTCAGAGTCTGGAGGTAAATTTTAAACCTTATCAGACTCCATTATCTTATTAATGCGAACTGTTTCAGTTTGTTCCCCTCCCCATACTGAAGAAATCTTATATGAGTAACAACCTACAATAGTGACCTTTGAAAAATTTAATGATCCAAAAATCTTGACTGATCTTAGCAGGTTTTCAGAAGTGATTTTCAGATATCTAGGAGTGTCATTACCTCTGACTGATCATTTGCCTTCCTTTGCTGCCCAAGCACAGAACTCAATAGAATCACCATTAGGTAATTAAGAAAATGGGGGGAGGGGGAAAATCTTTTCTTTAAGTGACCCAATAAGTTCAATCAATTTGTGTCCCAAGAAAAAAGAAGATATTGACAAATATTAAAAATTATTATTACCAACAGGTGTTGTGAGGAAGATTAATAAATGAGTATTTATGGAAAGACCTCCAGGAATTGATGCAGAGCAAAAGGAGCAGAGCCAGAAGAACATTGTACACAGAGACTGATATACTGTGGTAAAATCGAATGTAATGGACTTCTGAACCAGCAGCAATGCAATGACCCAAGACAGTTCTGAGGGATTTATGGTAAAGAACTCTACCCACATTCAGAGGAAAAACTTCAGGAGAGGAAACATATAAGAAAAACAACTGCTTGAACGCATGGGTTGAGGTGGACATGATGGGGGATGTAGACTCAAAACTACCACACCAATGCAACTAACAACAATTTGGAAATAGGTCTTGATCAATGACACATGTTAAAATCAGTGCAAATGTGCATCGGCCATGGGTGGGGAGAATGTGGGGGGTGAAGGGGAAAGTAGGAGCATGAATCATGTAACCATGTTAAAAATGAATATTAATAAATGGTTAAAAAAATAAATGAGTATTTAGGAGACTTGGCAGGCAGGGCTGAAGGATTCTAAATGGAATGGGGAAGCAGGAAGTGTTGTTTCTCTCTCTGAGATGAACTCCATGGTGGTTGGGGACAAGTTGTAACTGACCCCTGGGAGACCTCAGAGGAAATGGAGTTTGTATCTTGATATCCTGATATCTAGAAGGAAGAAAGTCATTTGCCTGTGGGAGGTTAGGTAGAGACTATAAAACCTAACCTGAGTTGCTGGTCAGCTCAGGGTGGTTTAGCTCCCTGGCTTACCCAACTGAAGGAGCACTGGCTGAACACCTGGGAAAGCTGTATCATCACTGGATTTTGACAGGACTCAGCAGTGAGGATCCCACTTTCATTCCTGATCTCCATTGTACCCTGCCCTGCTATAGTTTTAGCTTTGTGTAGACAGGTCCATTCCCTGTCCCTGAGGCTTGCCCATAGACTGGTAGAATAGAGCCCCCTTTTCCCTTCTTTAGACTATAGTTTCTTTAATTAAACCTGTGTTTATAAGTCCTCTTGTCAATATAATTTACTTGCAGTTTCTCTGATTCCCTGGCTAGGTGGGCCTTTGTGGCAGTTAAAGCACAATAGTCACTCCTGTCAACTGCCATTTCCCAAACTGCCAAACCCAATTTCCCAGTTTGTTAAGTCCCCACCTATTGTCCATTCTTGTCTCCTTCTCACCCTTCTGAACTCAGATAAATATTTAATTTAACTCCCAGGTTTTTCCCCATAAGACAGGGTAACTAGAAGAAGTTTACATAGAGGGAACAGTGACAAACTGTATAGGATGAAATTTCAAGTGATATGTGTGTGTGTGTGTGTGTGTGTGTGTGTGTGTGTGTGTGTGTAAATATATACAAAACTAGAGGGGGGAAAGAAGGTAATATTAAGAAAAATAGGAAAACAAACAAAATGGAGTAAATTTATATACCATAAAGAAGCGAGTAGGGCCAACAGGGAAGAATAATAATACACTGTAAGGGTAAAGAGGTTGGTGAGAAGAAATATTTAATACTTAAGTGCATTGAAATCACCTTAAAGAGGGAAGAACAATGAGATCCATTGGGGTAGAGAATTGATTTGTGCCATATAGAGAAGTAACAAAAGGACTGGTGGAGAGAAAAGTAACACTAGGAAGGGAGAGGGGGGGGGGTAGTAGGTTAAAAAGATCCTAAAGAATAAGAGGGGAATAAGAACGGGGAGGGGAGAAAGGGAAGTACAATAAGGGAGGGGATTAGGGGAATTGATTATAAACAAAATACTGGTATAGAAGGAAATAATGAAAGAAGAAAGGACAGGACAAAGAGAGAGAATCAAAATGTCTGGAAATACACAGTTGATAATTATATTTGTAACTTGTAAACTTACTCTACCCTTCCTCTGGGATGGTAATCTATTCATTAGCCTTAATATTAATACATACCCAAAAGCTTTAGACTATAGAAACCTGCCATTGATTTTTGAATATTATGGGACTTACAAAAGAACCACTGTACAGTGCCAAGAAGCAAAAGATCAAAGAACCCATCAATCCCTGTGGGATTGATTTGTGAAATTTGCGCCAAGATAAAGGACTTGCTTGGGGCTTGAGGAAGTGGCTGTTTGATAACAAAGGATTCTGGACTCCCCTGTGTCACATTCCCACAAATATATTAGTTTGACTGCCATTTTGGCTCCCCTATCCCTAAGATTGAAGGTAAAATCAGTTTAGGGAATTATATTTTCCTTTTACATCAGAATCTCTTTTTCTCTTATAATATGGCAATTTCTATAGATCTGGTTGCAATTGGGTAAATGCAATGTTGTTGTATTTGTCCTAAAGGTTTGTAGGACATAAATCATTTTAATTGGATGTTGTTAGTGATCCAAGGCCTTGTTGTGAGTTTATTCTTTTTTTATTATAATTTTATTATTATTATTATGGAGTAATCCTGGTTAGCACCCTCCTCAGTGGGGAATTCTTTTGGAAGAATTTTAGGAGAAGAGACTTGCCACCATGTCAAAGAGGGAAGGCAAATCTTTGGAAGACGGTGCCATGGAGATACCTGCAGAAACCACGTGTTGCATCAAGAGATCCAGAATGAACTGAACTGAAGGAGTTTGAACACATTTATTCTGAATGTAAACTCTTATGCTAAAGGGGCCTGCCCCCAACTGTTTTTTTTTTGTCAATGCATCTATTAATTATTGGTTTTGTTTTCTTTCTTTTTTATTTCATTCTTTTCTCAGGTTGCTGTAATTTCCCCTTAGAAAGGGCAATGCTTTATACTCCTTTAGTGGGTGAATCCTTACAGATATACGTTGTTTATTTGAAATAATTCATTGGGGAGACTAGGTATCTTAATCTCCCAAGACCTCAGTTGAGGAGATTTCAACATGCTCGTGAGAAGGGAATTTGTATTTTTATTTGATCAGAGATATAGACTTTCCTTCCATTTGTTTTGAATTTGAATCAATCAGCAACCAGAGAATTGATCCCACAGGCACTTCCCCCCTTGGCAGTGCCAGGCTATTTGAGGAATTGTGATTTGTTCTTGGGCAGTAAGATGAGACCCAGAAGGAAGCTGGGGGTAGGGGGTTATTTTCTGAGGCTGAGATTCTGAGACAGACACTGAGTTGGTAGGCTCTGGATTATTAGGCTAGGAAATTCTTCACCTCTTTTTTATTTTTCTCTATTATTTTCTTTTTCTTATTAATAAATCTAGCTATTAACAGATTTGTGACTTAAGTATGTAAGCTTAAAAATTAATATGCAATATCTCCAAGTATTATATTTAATAAGATTGATCGATAAAACTTGAAGTAAAGGAAAATAAAAAGCTAGAATAAAGAGAAAGCTAATCCAGCCATGGTCATGAGAGAAGAGCCCCAGAAGGTGGAGTTACACACAAGTTATTTCCAAATGTGAGGACACAATATGAATGAAAGGAAAAGGATTCTGGGAGATGAAGTCCAAAGGTTTAAGATTTCTAATTACACAAGGGTTAATTACAATTTTGGGCAACCATCCATTCTAACCATTACAGGATCAAACCAAGAGCTAGGCTTCCTGGGAGAGGACTTTAATAAAATGGGAAAAGCTACTAAAACAAAAAAGGATACTTAACATTTACTATGTCCACTAGTGCCACCCAAACTGGGGTTACCAAACACTTCATGGTCTATTGTTCAGTCTGAAACAGGTGAATCTGGGACTTCCCTTGGGGTGAGTTCTCAGGGGGCAGGGGAAAAACTTGAAACTTACAAAATATCCCAGTTGACATTGGGCATGTACATTTTGGAGATATTAATATTGCTAATATATTTGAGAATAACACACTAATTTCTCACTCCCCACACTACCATGTAGGAATTTGTTTTGCTTGACTAAGAGTGTTTGTCATAAGGGTTTTGTTTCTTTTATCCTTTTAAATTGGGGTGGAAGGGAGAAAAAAAATAAATGCTTGTTAATTAAAACACAAAATTTTAAAATACATATTTTTAAAGGAAGTTGACCTGACTCCATAATCATTTAATCCTGTGGAAAGAGTTAGCTCTACTAAAGGAGTCCACTCTGAAGAGTTAAACAGAAAGAATTCAGCTCCTAAGGACACTCCCAGCTCTTGCAGATATTCTGGCATCTGTTAGGGAGTGAATCAAAGAGCAGAAGAGTGGAGGAGAGGAAAGTAGAAGGGAGATAAGGAGAGGAAAGGGGGGAGTGGAGAGATGGAAGGGAGAAGATGAAAAGGATGGTGAGAAAATGGGAGAGGAGAGAAGAGGGAAGAGTGGGAAGTGGATTCCTTCACTCCTAATGCTCTAGTCCCACCTCAATAATGATATCTTGTTGCAGAAGCACATGATCAGCCATAAGAGGAGTATTTGCGTGAGGGGGGAAATCAGAGAAATGATTTCCAGAATCCCCAAGTTTTTCTGGAGGAGGTTAGGCGGGAGCTTGGGGTCTGTACCTGGGATCCTTCTGCCTATAAAAGGCCTCAGAGCTGAGATTCCAAAGAAGCAGCCAGACCCACTTTGCATTATTAGACTAAGGGTAGGGACTCTAGTTCTTTCTCAAAGAATTTAGTTGTTTTCTAGTCAAAGATTTTAATTTGGCTTGAAATCAGAGGTGGCAGCAACTTTGGTAAACCAGAGGAGTAATGTGTTCAGCAAAGAATAGGCCTCACATGCCTTAGCCAAGATGTCACCCTGTGAATCACAGAGCAGGGAGACATCATAAAAGGCCACTAGCAACCCTACAATGTTGGCAGTACAATTTTTTTTTTTTTATAAATCTAAATTAGCTAAGTTTTATTGCATTCCTAAAGAGGTGAATGTACTTTTTTTTTTTAAACCCTTGTACTTCGGTGTATTGTCTCATAGGTGGAAGATTGGTAAGGGTGGGCAATGGGGGTCAAGTGACTTGCCCAGGGTCACACAGCTGGGAAGTGGCTGAGGCCGGGTTTGAACCTAGGACCTCCTGTCTCTAGGCCTGACTCTCACTCCACTGAGCTACCCAGCTGCCCCCAGGCAGTACAATTTACTAGGCTACATATGTTCTTCACATCTAGGTCCCTCATGCTCAATCTCTGTACTTACTCACTGTCATGACACAAACAAGACCACATTTTTGGTTCATCGCTGATGTTTATTTTCACAGCTGTGCAGCTGAGAGATACATTCCCTTTTCAGAATAATGGATTCTAAAGTTTCAGTGAATATTCAGTGGCATATTTAGATAATTCCAAACCTGAGAGGGCTATGTCAAGGATGCCCTCCTCACCTCCACTTCCTGAATATTCTGGATTCCTTCAAGGCTTACCTTATTCAGGAGACATTTCCTAGTTTTCACTCCCAATTAAAAATAAAAAAACAAAAAACAATTACCTCTCTTTATATAGAGCGCATATACCTAGTAATTTACATGTTGTTTCTACATCAGAATGTGAGCTCTTGGAAAGGAGCAATACATTTGTCTTTCTTAGACTTTCAGCTCTAAGTCTAGTGCTCATAGATAGTGTGTGTTTAACAAGCATTTGTTGACTAACTGAGAAACAAATGGGCTTAAGTGAAGTCAAGAGCAGGGAAGAAGAAGGTGGTCTTCAGGGATCCAGTTGTCATTCATCTCAAAGTCCAGATTCCTGGGACCTGGCAGTGAGCAAGAAAGGGCATTGAGACAAATTAGACTGTTGAGTAGCCCTGTTGAGATGTAACTCTTGACATGGGAGGGAATGGGAGGAGACAGTTGTGTCTGAGGAACATACTCTTCAAACTCTTCAAGGTGACATTTAAGAGAACACTAAAGGTATCAGACTCAGTGGCCTTGGGAAATCAGAGAGCACTAGTTCTATAAACTTTATAAGCTTTCATATTAAGTTTTTTTAGTTCCTTCTCATTCCTAAACATGATCAAGCCAACAAATATGTATTAAGCAACAACTATGTACCAGGCACTATGCTAAGTGCTGAGAAAAACAAAAGAAAACAATACAAAAAAAAAAAGGAAAAAAACAATCCCTGCTCTCAAGGAGCCTACAGTTAAATGGCAAAAATAACATGCAAATAATTATATACATATATAAAAATATGTATTATTTGTACATGTTTATTTGAGTGTTGCCTCCTCCATTAGACTGTATATGCTAAATATGTTTGATATATTTTATATATATGATAAATATATTTGATTGTATGAACACATATATGATAAGTTGGAGACAGATGGAAGGTACTACTAGAATTAAGAGGAACTGAGAAAGCTTTTTTGCTGAAGGTAGCACTTTAGCTGAAACTTGGAGGAAGTCAGGGAAACCAGGAGGCAGAGATGAGAAGGGAGGGCATTGTAGGTATGAGTAAGCAGGAAGTAAAAATGTCTGAAGTCAGGAGAAGTGCCATGTGGGTGGAACAGCAAGGAAGCCAGTGCCTTCCTTGTGTTTGAAGAAAACTTATATCATATGGGATATCATACAGGAAAACAACAAATTCTTTAAGCACAGAATTCTATCAAAACAACATATAATTATGTGTTGCAGTTGTTATAATTATGTATTATAATTACTAATACATGTATTAAAGTAATCCAACCAAGAAATGAGAGAAAGCAGATTTTGGATACAGGTAAAGAATTTTTTCTCCATTACATCTTTTCTCTCCCTTCAGTTTGCTCCCATCTCCCACTACTGTCTTTTAAAGAATCAGAAATTATTTCTCAGGAGAGATGGTAATTTGTTGCAAGTCTTTGAATTCTTTATAAATGTCTATATGTAGATATGGAGGATCTTTTCCTTATCATGGATTATAAGAATTAGAGCCCAAACCACACTTTCAAGTTAGATAGTCAATTCTACTAGTATTCTGGGGTGGAGCTAGCAAGATATTTGACAGAAGTCAAGTTAGCAGATATGATCATAATACTCTAGGTTGAGGTAGACAAGAAAGAGGTTAAAATGTAGTGGCAATAGCCAAGCAGATGTCTTAAGAGAGGAGGGTGGTGGACAGTTTCTTCTAAAAGCATCTGACACCTTCCTCCCAGGCAGTAAAAGAAAAAGGTAAGATGAAATAGAATACCTGACTCATATCCAGAAGATGAAATTGCAAATGAGATGAACTCTAAAGTCACAGAGTAATAAAAGTTAGGGAGATGTAGCAGAGTAATAAAAATTAGAGAGATGTAGCTGAGTAATAAAAGTTAAGGAAATGAGTCAGAGGAAAAGAACTTAACATCCCTCCCACAACATCTAGAATGTCCTTCTTTCTTTTACACACTCCAGCTTTGCACCAAGCTCAATGAGTACCAGAGATCAAGGTAATGTAACATGCCTTTCCATGTAGTTCTCTAGGATTTTATAGTTCTTTGAGACTTCACTCTATCTATTAAAACTGTCCCTATAGATGCAACACTGATTCTGAGTCACAATTGAAAGAGGTTTTGGGCAAAAGAATGGAGTAGAGCTGACTGGCATTGATATCCATTTGCAGTGGTTAGCATGGATTCAAGCCTCTTACCCATGAAAGTCAACAGCATGGTGCCTGCAGGACAGTGTAGTAGAGCTCCCTTCCCTGCATGGTCTAAGGATGTCTTTCTTTAGTGCAGGGGTCGGCAACCTTTTTGGCCGTGAGAGCCATAAATGCCACATTTTTTAAAATGTAATTTTGTGAGAGCCGTAGAGTGCTCACAGTGCAGCTCCTGTAACAGCGCTTGAAAAAAAAATGACTTTATAGTTCCTGCAGAAAGAGCCATATCTGGCCCTCAAAAGAGCCAGATATGGCTAGAGCCATACATTGCCGACCCCTGCTTTAGTGGATATAATGAGGACCTAGCCTTCTAGTAGGAGTTGGTGGGATTCTCTGGGAAGGCAGTCACAACATGAGGATGGGAATATTTAACATATTTCATGAAAGTGTGGCATGACAGGGGTTCACCTATATCTTTAGAATTCTTGGGGTCATTAATATAGGAAGTCTCCCAAGCCTGCCCAGCCATAGGGGCTTCAACCTCTCTCTGGACTATTGTAGTTTTCATGTTTATTCTACTAAGGGCAAAGAGAAGGGCTATGGGTCATTTTAGGTTAGTCTCTTATTACATCTTTATGTTATTCTTTAGTTTTCATTCTACCATCCCTGTAGACTCAGGATGATGTGAGATTCATCTATTAATCAATGAGGTGTTTATTGAGTGCCTGCTATGTGTCAAGCACAATTCTAGGTACTGGGAATACAAAAGCAAAAGTGAAACAGTTCCTGCCCTCAAGGAGCTTACATTCTAAGAGGAACACAAAATATTTATCTTATAAGAAAATACCCGATAAATAGGAATAAAGAGAAACACAAAGAAAATAGTTAATTACAAGGAAGTTTGTGGAGGAGGAAGCTAGCATCAGGGAGGATAAGAAAAAGCTTCATAGAAGAAAGTACTTGAACTAAGCCTTCAAGAAAAAGAAGATCTCCATGAGCTAGAGGTGAGAAAAGAATACATTCCTAATCTGCAAAGTCTTACAATTTCCCTTTCAAGCTGTTCTTTCAAATGGACACTCATGACACTGATTGACAGGGACATGTGAATCTATGAGTTGATTTGTTGTTATCCTTCATTCTTGAAGAGGACCAAAATGACATCACTATGTTGGGTTAAGTGTACAGTGTACCCAACTGAGGTTGATCAGACCAATAAGAGCTCAGAAGGCTCTACCACAGGTTGGCACAAGATGCCCATATGAACATTTGAGATGGAGATGTTGTTAAATTTGCTAATCTAGTGTTTCTTTTGAGCTACTACAATTCTACTTTGCTCATACAGTACAGTGCCTTCTTTGATGCAGACACACCATGAAGGACAATTCTGTGTTAGTATCTCCCATGTCTCATAATCTACATGAGCCCTTGTCTTGTAAGTGTTCTTGATTAAAAGTGCTTTAGGCGAATGTATGTTTGATATTAAAACAACATGGCCAGCTCATCAAAGTTGCACTCCCTGCAATAGAGACTGAATGTTTGGCAGTCCAACTTGAGAATGTACCTTAGTGTCTGGTACCTTATCTTGCCAGGTGCTTTTCAAAAACTCCCTAAGATAATTCAAATGAAAGTGATTCAGTTTCCTGGAATGGCACTGATATAATATTAGTGTTTCACAGGCTTACAACAATGATATCAGCATAATGGCTCTGTTGTTCTTTTAGAGGCAGCCTAATCCCTCTTCTCTCCCACATTTTCCTTTGGATCCTCCTCAGTACTGAGCTACCTCTGGCAATGAGTGCCTCAATTTCATTATCTATGTATACATCCCTAAAGAGTGCTAAGTAAATGAATTTATCCAAAACAATAACAATTTCTCCACTTACTATAATTAATGGTTCTATATATGGATGGTTTGGTTCTGGCTAATGGAGAATCTCTATTTTCTTGGTGTTGTTAGGACAAAATTAACACGAGTGGCAGGGCATTGATCCATTCTCTGTTCCATCTCAATCATGGAGATTTCATTGAGTGCACAATCTTCTATGTACAGAAAATAATGCACTAGCTATCCCTCCACTTTAGTCTTGGTTTTTAGCTTTTTCAAATTAAATAACTGTGGACATCTAGGCGGTTCAGTGGATAGAGATGCAGACCTAGAGACTAGAGGTTCTGTGTTCAAATCTGGATTCAGATACTTTCTAGTTCTCTGACCCTTGGCAAATTCCTTAATTAACTTAATTCATTCACCCTTACCTCTCTTCTACCTTGGAACCAATATCACAGTGTGGATTCTAAGATAAAAAAAATTAAGTAACTTTTCATCAGTGTGGAAGCTGACCTTGATGACATTCTCATCCTCATTGAAGTCATCTGACAAGATCACTGAAAGCATATTAAAAGGCATGGAAGCAAACACAACCCTGATTCATTCCACTGG
Organism: Gracilinanus agilis; assembly: GCF_016433145.1. Classification (NCBI taxonomy): domain Eukaryota; kingdom Metazoa; phylum Chordata; class Mammalia; order Didelphimorphia; family Didelphidae; genus Gracilinanus; species Gracilinanus agilis. The sequence goes on along the minus strand of NC_058130.1, from coordinate 736,833,787 downwards.
GGACTGGGCAAACATAACAGTATGTCCATTATTCAGAATTTGTGCAAGCATGATGTCATAGAGCTGTCATACAATTGGCTTGATGAATTCCTCTAGACAACAAAATTTTGCCATGATCTTCCACAAAGCCCTCACCACTGACAGTATCAAAGGCCTTGGTCAGATAGATGAATGTTGTATATAGACCTCTGTTCTGCTCCTGGCATTTTACCTAGAGTTTTGGGGAAACAAACATATATTGCCCTTTCTGAAACCACACTAGCTCTTGGGTAGATGGTCACCTTCCAGGTGAAGAATCAGTATTAAGGAGGATACTGGCAAGAATCTTGCCAACAAAGACTAAGAGAGAGACACCTCTGTGATTGATTCATCACTGGACAACCTGTTTCCTTTTCCTTTATAAAAGTGGAAAGTAAGGGGACAGCTGGGTAGCTCGGTGGATTGAGAGTCAGGCCTAGAGACGGGAGGTCCTGGGTTCAAATCTGGCCTCAGACACTTCCCAGCTGGGTGACCCTGGGCAAGTCACTTGACCCCCATTGCCTACCCTTACCATTCTTCCACGTAGAAGCCAATACATAGCACTGACTACAAGATGGAAGGTGAGGGTTTAAAAAAAAAAAAGAAGTAAAAGTGGAAAGTAGAGGCATCCTTGATCTCCTGGGAGAAAACTTCCTCTTGCCAAATGACCCAAATGATTCCAATCAGTTGTTGTATAAACAGTAGATCCCTGTCTGCCTTGTAAATCTCTGCCGGAAAAAAATCAGCACCAGGTACTTGTTATGATTAAAAATGATAAAGACTGATATAATAATAGAAATTAGCAGTTTAATTAAAGCCATGCTGATAGGGATAAAATCATTAGACCATGCGCCTGTAAGAATTCACATTGCCTCAGCCATCTTTACCTTTCCTATCGCCCGCCCAGGTAGCTAAGAGAACGACTTCCTCCTCACCCAGGAGATTTAACCCCTCTCTTACATCATCATACTTCCTGTTTGCCATGAGGAATCATGGGAAATGTAGTTTCAAAGTCTCTACATGTCCATAGGAAATATATAACATACTTTTAAATGGCATCTTCCCAATTCCAAATATACAATTTCCCCTGAGGTCCGGCAAAAAAAAGGTTAGCCCTTTTTCTTCGCTGGACCTGTAAAAATAGACAACTTCTAAATTCTAGGAATTTGTGGAATAAAAGAAATAGATGAACGAATGGATAAAATTAGCCACGTTGACAAAAAAAACAATTTGGGGGCAGTCCCCTATTGGCATAACATGTACAATTAAAACAATACATTCAATTCAAATTCAACTCCCCATAAATTCAATTAACTGCACCCCAAGGTTCAAATTTTGGTCTTCATGGTACAGCAAAGTATTTCAGGCATCTTCATGGTGTCTTCACCAAACAGGTTTGTCGTCTGGATTCTGGGGAGATGGCAAGATCCTTATCCTGAAATTATTCTCAAAAGAATTTAAACTTAATATTATAGATTATAAAACATACATTTCCTTCTAAGAATCATACATTTCCCCCTGAAATTACTCCTAAAAGAGTTAAACATACAGATATTTTGACATTATCGAATTTTAAAAAACTTAACACACATCCCATCCCTCTGAGGAAAATTCTAAACACACCTTTTTTCTTAAAAAGGGTACCTCAGGTCAGCTAAAGATGAGTGGCTGAGTCACGGGGGTTGTATGAAATCAATTGGCAAAATACAAAGAATAAAATTCAAGAAAAAAAAAAAGAAAAATTTAACTTGTGAATGAAATGTAAAATGTGCAAAAAATGTAGGGGAAATAAACTTAGACCTTTGAATCAAGGCCTAATTATCATTTTTAATCGTAACATACTTTGCCACAAATGAGGAGCCTAATGGCATTTAAAACTTCTTCAAATTGAAAATAGCTTCCTCCTGAGGCATATGGTCAGTGGTTTCAGCAATGACTGATGATGATCTGTTGAGAACACTTTGGAAGTGTTCAGCCTACCTCTTCAGGATCATGTCCTTATCACTGATCAGTGCTGAGTAGTTGATATACACCATAGGATTTTAGTCTATAAATAACCTTCAGGCCATCAAAGAAGTGCTTTGGGTTATTACTATCAGTGTAAAACTGAATTCATCTGCCTTCTTGCTAAACCAAGAATCCTACATCTCTAAATTTTGTTTGCATTTTACTGTTAATGGAATTAAACTCTACCTTTTTGGAGACAGATGAGCTATCCTGCTGGTAAACATTATCTAGTTATCATATTTCATTTAGTAGCTTATAAATTTCCACATCATTTTCATTAAACCAATCTTTATGTTTGTAAATGTTTTGTCCCAGATGAGTAAATGAGATGCTAAACGCCTTTCTCTCAAGGCTGTGACTCCTTTTTCTGCTCTATTATTTCCAACAATGGGCTGGTTCAGTTTTCTCTCAAAGTCAGCAACAAATTCTTTACTCACTGAGAATTTCCCTAATCTATTGGCAGTAAGTCTTCTGGAAGTCTTCCTATATTGGGGAAGCTTCTTTTGTTGAATGTGAATGTTTATCTAGAAAAGGATAAGCCTATGATCAGTCCAGCACTCTGAGCCACATATTGCCTTCATCACTCCCATTTTCTGGTTTGTTTCTTCTCCTTATAATAATAGTCTTTTAAATGCCAATGTTTGTTTTAAGGGTACATCCACAAAATTTCATTGCATTTAGGTAAATGGAAGGCAGTGTTGGTGATGAGAAGGTTATGAGTTGCACAAGTCTTTAGAAGTAACTGTTGCTTTTGTTATTTCTGACTCCATTCTTCCCTAAGGATTCCCTGACATGTTTGATACTCTATGCCCATGTTGGTAAACCTGTGGTATGTGTGCCAGAGGGGGCTGCTCCCTTCCCCCTCTCCACATAAGCCTGAGGACTTTAAAGAGTAAATCAAATTCTCTTTGTCTATCAATCAGCAACTTTTAAGTTAATCAATCAAAAACTTAAGTACTCCTACTTAGTACCTTACCAATCACTAAATATGAGAGTTCACAAGTCACTTGCTAGAGTGGGTGACAACCCTAGAGGCCACTACACACACACACACACACACACACACACACACACACACACACACACACACACTGCTAGGCAAATTGAAAGACTGTGATTGGTTCTGTAAAGTGGGGAAGGGACAGGAAGTGATGTGGAAAAAGGACTATTAAAAAGTCCTGAACTTCCTGTTCAAGGAACTTCTCCTTAAGGCTTCTCCTTTGGAGTTCTTCTTTGGAGTCTCTGCTCCTTGGATCTTCTCCTTTGGACTTCTTCTTTGCAGGATGGCTCCTTGGGGCTTTTGGACTTTGACTTTGAGCTGCGGGCCTTTCAACTGGAGTTTTCAGCTTCAGGACTTTGACTTTTGGCTTCGGACCTTCTTGGAGTCAGGGACTTTCTTGTTGGGCTCACTGTTGCCTCAGTGAGCTTAGCTCATGAAGGTTTTTCTGCATTGGGACCTTGCCTGGATCCTACCCAGCTTGCTGGTGTGTGATTAGGATTCCCACACGGAGACTGGAACTCTGTTGGGGAGTGAGCTTCATTTCACCAGATCAGCATTTAGAGTAGGCTAGGCAATCTCCTTACCTCTTTCCCTTCTCATTTCCCTCTTTTTACTAATATTCCACTTAAACAAAATTGCTAAAACTGCTAATAGTTTTCCTGACTTAAGGGATAATAATTGGTGACCACTTTTTTATAACTCTTATTTAGTCAAAATCCCAATTTAACCATTATAGAACATTTATCACATGACCTGCCCCTCTGTCCAGCAGCCCAATGGGAGTACTTCCTCCCTACTCTGTCTGGGGTAAGGCAGGGGAGGGGAGGAGGCTCACATGTAGTGTGAGGGTTGCCTTTTCAGCACTCTGTCTCTAAAAGGTTCATCATCACTGCTCTATACCAGTGATGGGCAAACTTTTTAAAGAGGGGGCCAAAGGAAAGGAAATGCTCATCTGTCACTCTGTTTCTAAGGCAATTCTTTCGAAGTTTCATTGTATTGTATCCTATTCATTGCATTTGTCAGATTAGGAATAATGTCTTGCAGCTGGATAGAACATTTCAGGGGGCCACATCTGGCCTGCGGGCCATAGTTTGTCCATCACTGCTCTATATCTATTCTGGTACTAAATCACCCAGACTTAAAAGCTTGATCTCTGTTGGCACATAGTTGAAGAGGGCCTCCAAGTCTTCATAAAATTTTACTTGGACCTCATCAGGGTTGTCACGGTGGGAGTATACACATTGATAGCAGTATGGTACTTTCCTTCAAGTGGCAATTACATTATCATGAGCCTGTAGTTCATTCCTTTGGGGAGGCATACAAGCTTGTTAACTATATTAGATCTGAATGGAAAAACCTACTCTCCCTTCTCTGTATTCCTCATCATGGTGACCACTCTAGAAAAAACAGATCCAGTTCTTTGGTAAGGTGGCCTTGATGTGCTTATTTTGTTTTATTCAGAGGTGGTATTTGGATGTAATATTCACTGACTTCTCCCACAAAGAAAAACAAAACATCAAGTCTATTGTATTTCATTTTGTCCATAGTGTACACATTATCTTTGAAAAAGTTTTCCTATATTTTTGTTTGTGGTTCAACCATAAGGTAGGATCCCCACCCATGTGGTAAACAAGCCAAAATTAGGTGAAGCAAACCACTTTAAGCAGACAGTTCTTAGGGCACCTTTTTTAGCTCCTTCCTTGGGCCAGGAGGTGATCAGTACTATCCTTTAAAAAGGCTGTACAATATTATATGATAATCAACTGTGAAAGACTTAGCTATTCTCAACAATACAAGGATGGGGGACAACTCTGAAGGTCTTATGACAAAGAATGCTCTCCACCTCCAGAGAAAGAACTACTTGAGTAACATGCATATGAAAGCATACTATTTTTCACATTAGTTTATTTTAATTTGGGGTTTTGGTTCTATATGAGTATCCTCTTACCACAATGACCAATATAGAAGTATGTTTTACATGAAAACCCTTATCAAATTGCTTACCATCTTCTAGAGGTGGGAGGGAAGGGAAGAAGGGACATTATCTAGATCTCATAATTTCTTAAAATATATATTGAAAACTGTTATTACATGTAATTGGGAAAATAAAATAACTTTGAATAGAGAAAAGAAAGAAAATGAAAAAAAAAAAAAGCTGCTCAGACACTCAGGGATTTGCCAAATCCCACTGCTGCTTCCAGTGAGATGACCCTATGCCCTGGGCTGCCTGTGTGAAGGGTCATAACTATAGCTTCCAGTGTATATGCACCCTCTACTTTTCGTTTTCCCATTATCACAGGACCTTTGAAGTAGGAGAAAAATAGTAAAATGAGACAGTAAAATGTAAAATGGTAGAATGGTATGGGTGATGTCTTTTGATTCATGCATAACTTGGATTTAAGTGAAGTAGAGTTGCACAGTCATCAGCCTCACTCCCTTTTCTAGAATCATTAAAGCTCAGTGGCATGAGAAAAGTTAAGACAACTAGCAGTGGCCTGGGATGCAGTGGACTACCGTGGTTTCTTTGATATCTAACCAAACTCAAAGCATTTGACAGCACCCACTTTCACCACCTCCATGTTTACCAGAACAAATTGTCCTCATCCACCCATTCTGCTGGGGGAATGCTTGGGGTAGACATCCCCCTAATCAACAATGGATTTGAGGCCTGTCAGTTACCCTCAATCTGGTCTAGCCCACCTGCCATGATGGTTTCACTGGGCATAGCTACTGTGCATGCTATAACTTCTTGGAGTCAATGGTGAGTGTGAGGTGAGTGGTGGACATCAAATGTGCATGAGGAGCCCTGAAAAAAAAATCCCTCACACCAGAGGTATGTCTTCACTGAGTACCCCATACAAACCAAAGGTATGAGTAAATTCCTAAAAGACTGGTAATAACTATGATTGTTTCTGCTGTCCCAGAAGAGAAGGCTTTGATTTATCCTAAATATTTCCAAGTAATTCAAGTACATTATTTCCCAAGAAAAACTTTTGCCATAAGAAAAATCTGTCTGTTTATAGGGGTCCTCATTGCAGGGGAGTGAGTTACTTTTCATCTTCGTAGGTTTTCCCTTAAAAATTTTATAGCAGAGGCAGCTACATGGCTCAGTGGATTGAGAGCCAAGCCTAGAGAAAGGAGGTTCTGGGTTCAAATCTGGCCTCAGAAATTTCTTAATTCTGAGACCCTGGGCAAGTCACTTAACCCCAATTGCCTTTCCCTTACCAGTCTTCTGCCTTGAAGTCAATACACAGCATTGATTCTAAGGCAGAAGGTATGGGTTTTGAAGAAATCATGTGGATAGATGATGATATTTGAGGTAGGGAATTAGTTTGGATACTCTGTTAGCTCTCTACAGAGTATACCAGTTCCCTTTGGTGAAGAGAAGGCAGAGTGAGCCTTCCTTCACTGAACCAGCACACACAAAGTCTTAGAGACTATCTTATAGAAAAATATCTATATTTATTTCTAAATCAAAGGTAGACTATGAGGATCAAAACAAAAGGGATGCCCTAGCACTAAAGAAAACTAATACTCCACCCCAAAAAACTCTTCGAGACTTGCTGTTACATTGAACTACCTGCAATGGCTAATATTCCCACCAAAAACTAATTGATTTACCTGACTAGATCCTCAGTTGTTGGCTTGATTATTTGTATCAGAAGTTGTCTCCAAAATTGCTAAGAATGAGCCCAAGATGACTGAGCTCACTCAAAGGTGAGTCTGACTCTGAGGTAAACCCTCAGAACCCAAACAAGCAGGGTCTTCCAGGTAATTTTCCTTTCAGGCAAAGTTGGTAAAGCAGCAAGTATGAATGAATCTTCTTTCAGGTGTTTTCTTCCAGTGAGAAAGGAAACTCTAAAGTCAGGGTTTAAGGTTTCCTTCTCAAACTCAACTTATAGTTCACAGAAGAAAGCAGCTCCTTCCTCTAACTGCCAAAGCAAGGAACTGTCAGCTCTTCACACACAGCTCCCCACCTCTCTGTGGGAATTCTAAATTCTTCTACTGCATTCTTGGCAAGAGCCTCCATTCAGCACCCTTGGAGACAACACCCTTATCTTTTAAGCTTAATCTTATCTAAGCTTATCTTTCTATAATCCTATACCTATCATTTAAAATTTAAAAAAAAAACTTTATAGCAGCTAGAATTCTCTTGTTACCCCAGTTAACAATAACATTATTTCAGTAATTATCATCCCCCAGTCCTGGACTACTTGCTTATGGTTTTCACATGCCCAGAAAGTGTTCTGGTATTAATTTACAAAGGTTCTCAGAGTTCCTGGAGCAGGTAGACTAAAGCTTACCTGCCAATTCTCCAAAAGAGATTTTATGCCCCACCTCAGCATCCTTGATCTTCAGAGGGTCATTAAAATTTGGAACATGCAACAATTAATTGTAACTATTGAGAGAAAGGGATTTTGCACAGAGATTGAAATGGAATGTTGGAATGTGACAAGACTGATAGCCAAGGCAGTTGGAAGGGGGAGAGCAAAGATTTGTGAGAAGAACTGTCTCTGAGGGAGAGCTCAGTTCTGAGCCCTGAACCAGATGAGGCTCAGTTTCCTTTAGGGGGATGGAAACCTCACCTTTCCCTGAGGATTTCCCTACCACATCCTTGCCTTCAACTGTATGGATTGAACCTGAATCTCTGTGACAACAAACCTTGGTAGACTGGCAGAACTCATCAGCTGTCTGAGAGGATTTATCCTGGAGGGCAGACTGTGCCAGTCCTGAGGAATAAACTTGTATCTCTCTGTGCTAGCTATATCTAAAGACTTTTGTGATATTTCATTAATAGCTTGGGTTAGCTGCATAGTCCGAAGAAGAGCTAAGGAAGCTTTCCAGATGGGCATTTGGCTTTTGCCAGAGCCAAAAGAACCCTTCAACAGTCTCTGTGTTTGGTAGTTTAGTAGTTTAGTTTGGTAGTCCCTCTTTCCCAATCCTTTCCTGATATAAGGATGGGATTTGTGCAAGGGGGATGGGACAAAAGGAGCCAGAGAAGTAGTGGCTGACAGTTGGTGACAGTTACTGGCAGTTGAGACCAGAGAGGATTCTAGGAGTTTCTCAGAGGGAGGGGAGGAGAGGTCTTTGGGCGGAGGACTGTGAGGAGAGAGGAGGAGGACATCTCAGCTCGATTCCAGTCCTGAGGGCTTCCTGAGGATCTTTCTTTAGACATTGATACCCCGATGCCCTGGTCAAAGGCATCCCATCGCTTCTCACCCATCAAGACTTCAACCATCAAGTCAGCTAAGTTTTTGGACTCCATTTTGGGAGTGATCTCTTTGTCTCCTTCCCCCATTACCCAGTCTTGCTGAGAGACCCTTTCTAGTCTAACTTACAATTATAGAAAGGATAGAAATAGAAATAGAAATAGAAATAATAGAAACAGAAGGAGAAGAAGCAAGGGAAGAAGCTTGGGAGTGGGAACCCTAAACCTTCCCACCCGAATGATGGACCCCATTGAAGTAGAGAAGAGGGCACTCCAAAATCCCTTTGCCCTTCAACCCTTTCCCCAACCCCTAAACTGCAAATAATAAAAGGCATTCATTAGTCAGATATAGAGAGCCAGCTCCCTCTATGGGAGGGGGTCTGAGTGGTGTTTTGTGGCATCGGATTGTTAAGACAGGAAAAAGAAAATGAGAACAACCAGACTAGTGGTTAGCCCATGTTGATCTAACGCTATGGGATTTGGACTTTATTTTATACTGGTTTCAAACAAAGAACACAAAGAAAGAGTCACAGCTGTGAAGGGGTTACAAATCACACACAATCCATTAAAGTCTAAAAAGTACAGATATAGGTACAAGGACAAGGGCCAAATTCCAACCACCAATTAGTAGGGGTTAATTCTGGGAGCAGAAATATATTTCATGGAGATGTTTACTAATTGCATTCTGCCTTGATTTACAGGTCTGCACCTGGTCAGATAGTCTGGCTTCAGTCTTATCTCTATCTTTGTCTGTGTCCAGCCTTGACTATATTTTTTAGAGTTCAGGCTTCTTAATTATCAAGGAGAGAATTTTTTAACTCAGTAGTTGCTGGTCTGCTAAGGACTCAAAGCTTTTCAATAAGTCTATAATGTTTTTCCAATAAGAAAAGGTATGGATCATAAGAGGTGTCAAAAGAGGGGTCTCAGATTTTTATCTATTCTCTTATTGGCTTCCCACAGTCAGATAGTGTTCCAGAGTGCCTGAGAGACAACGAGGGGGAGGGGAATCACAGCTTGGTCTGGCTGCCTCCATCTTGGAGCCAGACCACCCGCTGTGAAGTTGACTGACCTTGGGGAGGCTTGCGTAAACCCCTCCCTCATTCAGAATTGGATTGGGGTACACCATACCTCACCTTATAGAGAAGCTTTGCCCCCAACTCCTGTGGGGTGGCACGACCATCCAGGTCACCCAGTTTCTGGGTGGGTGACACCCCCTCGAAGTCTCCCAGAGTATATTTGGCACGAGGGGAGAGCTAGAAGAGAATCTCACCATCATAGACTCTCTCTCTCTCTTCCTTTAATCATAACATTGGCAACTGGCTCTGATTATTATTATTATTACACTGATTACTAGTTTATTAAATCTTTTTGAGTTTATATACCAATGCAGTCAGAAAAAAATCTTTGGCAATATAAGGGGAGGTTTGAGGGTGAAGGGGTCAATTGGAGAGGCAGTTCTAACAGACTTTGGCAATGTCAAACCCAAAGCCTTCCACTCAAAAAGGACATCTAGGGGTGTCAGGCATTTTGCTGAGTCCTGGCAAACCACCAACACTTTATCTCATAGGTGTCCCTTATCTGAACACTGAATCCTGTCCCTCCCTATTCTCAATTTCATCACAGGGACAAGGCCTTGAAGCCCTCTAGTTAGATGAGAGAGTAACCCAGTCAGCCTATTAGCTGATCATTAACATCTTTTAGGGTTACCTTATTCCTCATTTTAACACTATCCGTATAAGAAAATTCCAACCCTAAATGTTCATCACTGTGGATTCAAGGATTTATGAAGACACTGACATATACCATAAGGCATTCCTCAGTCCGAAGGTTTTACTATAAGACGGGAAGTGAGATAGCTATAATAGCCTTATGTTTCCCTCAGGTTACATCATAACATTTATAACTGATTTCTCACAAAGCATGCTGAAACATTTTCTCAGTTTCAATTGTTGTCGAAGAAAAGTACAAAAAGTTATTTTCTAAGGGTCGCTTTATAAGTTCACCTCCCATAAGGGGTACAATTGCTAGGTCCATCATTTCACAGGCTTGAGGCTTTCCTTTTTCAGCATTCTACCTTGAGGCTCCAAACATTTGTCCTTACATATTAAATGATGAAACAACCTGGATCTGAATGGGAGTGAAATAAATGAAACTGAATTTTCCATCATAAGAGACTAGCTCGCTAGGCTCTTTTCTTTTAAAAAATTTTCCATTATTTTAATCCTGAACTTAACACCAAGTAAAACAAACATTTCTATGTACTTTATAGAACTGGAAAGAGGAATGAACCCTTATTAAGTAACTAGTAAAGACCCAAATACTGCTCTCAGTGCTCTGCAAATCTCATTTGAGCATCACAATGAGAGTGATATTAGTTATTTTTTCTAGATTACATGTTACTACAATTTTTAATAATCATTTTCTGACACTTTGTGATCCATGTTCTTCCCTTTCTTCTCTACTACTCTTCCCCACTCCCCAAGACAATAGGTAATATGATATAGGTTGTATATGTGTTATCACAGAATGCATTTTCCAAAAATTCATAGAGAAAATAAAGTAAAGAATGGCATGCTTCAATCTGCATTCAGATTTCACTAGTCTCTTTTATGGTGGAAGATAGCTTTTTTCATCATGAGTCTCTTAGAGTTTCCTTGGATCCCGGCACTGCTGATAATAGTTAAGTCATTCACAGTTAATCTTTGCACATTATTGCTATTAATGTGTACAACATTCTCCTGGTTCTGCTTACTCCACTTTACATCACTTTATATGTCTTTCCATGTTCTTTTGTGATTGTCTTCTTCATCATTTTTTTATGACACAGTAGTATTCCATTACAATCATATACCATGACTTGTTCAGTCATTCCCCAATTGATGGATATCCCTTCAGTTTCCATTTCTTTGCTACCACAAAAAGAGATGTTACAAATATTTTTGTATATAGTACAAGGATCATATACTATGACCAGGTGTGTTTTATGCCATAAATGTGGGGATGGCTCAATATTAGGGGCTTTTTTTATTTCCATTTTATAAGTTGAAGAAACTAAGGCAGACAGAAGATGTGTTAAATTAAGTGTTAAGTCCAGGAAGCATAACTAAAAAATGTCTGAGGTGGAATTTGAACTTTAACTTTTTATTATGGACCATCAGATTTTCAAATAAGTAATAAATTTGACATGTAAAGCTATCCTTTCATAATTATCACAGCCTTTCCCTCTGGCTTTCCTTCTATTTTCTTTCCATTTTTTCTAAAGGTTGATGGAGAACCTATTTCTTGCTCTTCTTCCTTCCTACCAGCCAACACCTCCTTTGGGAAAAAAAAAGTAAAAGTGAATGTTGTAGAGTAAGCATGACTCAGAAGAAGAAGAAATATGAGAAAACAACCCTTCCAGGCTCTTTTCAGAGGTAGGAGATCCTCAAGGATCCCCATTATATGTGTTGGGTTTTTTTTTCAATGTATTGTTCAGTTATGCTGATTTTTTTTCTCTTCTTTTTCTCTGTCTTAAATACTATTTGTCATATGTGATGATTCTTGGGAAGAAGAAGAAAGAGAGATCCTGGGGAAAACTAAGGTAAAGTTTATTTAAAAATCTACATGTATCAATAAAAACTAATTATTTTAAAAATTAAAAAAAAAAAACAAATCCTAACAAATATACATAGTCAAGCAAACAAATTTCTACATTGAAAATGACTAGACAATGTCTCAGTCTGCATTCACAGTTCAACTTGATTTATGAATGTTTAAAGGAGTGTGGGTGGGGCTGGGAGTGGGTAGTACAGCTCCATTACCTTCATTAGCTGTATGAATCATTACACAATAAGTTTCAGTGTTTGCAATTATATTAAAGTGAACTTTTCTTTTAAAGTTACCATCACTACCCACATAAATGCCAGCAAATCTATACCTTTAAAGCCATACATGACATTTATAAAATATCCATCTTTTGAACTTGTTGGGAATTCACGAGATCTTTTGGAAAAGCTCTGGCTTTCGGCTCATTCCTTTCACCCTCTGCCCCATCTGATATGCCTCTGTCTACTTTTAATATAAAATATATTCCAAAGCAAACATCACTAGCAAATTACTTCAAGGTTATAGGGGCTGTGCTATTCTTATTTCCTTGTCTGTCAAGGAAGAAATTACCTGCATAGGTAATTTGCTCTTCTGTTTTAATCCTCACTTCTAGAAGAAAAGAAACATTTTTTAAAGTGGGCCTGAGAATCCATGGTTGATGGTTCTGAAATCTGATTCTGGGGCTAATGGTCTAAGGGACCTGGATAGGACTTAAAAAAACAAAACAAAACGATAAAAACGCCTTACCTTCTGACTCAAAACTGACACTAAATAGCAGTTCCAAGGCAGAGGAGAGGCAAGAACTAGGCAATTGGGGTTGAGTGATTTGCCCAAGGTCACAGAATTAGGAAGTGTTTGAGGCTAGATTTGAACCCAGGAACTTCCATGTCCAGGCCTGGCTCTTTCCACTAAGACACCTAACTGCCTCTGGTGAGGACTTTTCCAGCAATTTTTCAGGAAATTTCCCTAATTAATGCTCTAGAATGGAAATTCTAGGCCTGAGGAAGTCTTCAACTTTAATATCTTTAGAAATTAAAAACAGACAACAATTGGATTTTCCCACAATGTTTTACTTTCAGTGTATAAAGAATGCTATCCACATTGAGAGAAAGAACTATGGGAGCAGAAATGCAAAAGAAAACATATGACATCACTTATCACATGTATATATGGGGATGTGATTTGGAGTTTTGGCTTTAAAAAATCACTCTGTAGAAAAAATGAATAATATGGAAATAGATATCAAGTGATAATATTTGTACAACCCAATGGAATTGCTTGTCGGCTCTGGGAGTGGGGAGAGAAGAGGGGAGGGAAAGAAAATGAATCATGTAAATATGGGAAAATATTCTTAAAAAAAAAAGAAATTAAAAACAAATTTAATTTTTACCGTGTACAAAGTGTTATAAGTGTTCAGTTATTGTCAAAAGATTTTTCAAAATCCAAAATCCATAATCCTCCCCCATCTTTGGTCATATGCTCAATCTAATAATAAATGTGAGCAATTAAAGGGTTAATTGGACTTGAGCGTCATCTAGAATTTTCAAATGATGTCACACATGCTAAAAATGCTGACTAGTGCCCATAATGCAACATCTCACACCTCTCACAGAGAGTCTTTAGATACCTACTCACTGTGGGCTGACTTGATCACTGTAAGCTATTCTGATCATTCTCAAAAGGCTTAGTTCCCAAAGAAACACTATCTCCCCAATGGTTACATTCAAACTCTGTCAGAGTCCTTGGGTTAACACTATCATGGAAATATATACTCCTCTTACTCCTCTAGTTCTCGAGCTCCCACCCATTTGTTTCCAAGGATTCAAACTAGTCACTCATCATTAATGATACTTTGCAATCTTAAACACAAGTATTCACATTATAAAATAAATTCAGGAATAACAACTTATATGGAAGTTCACGTGTAGATCTGGGTCGCACTCTTCTACTCGTGCACTTAGTAGAGGAAAGTGAGTACATAACTTACGAAAACTGGAACAATAAATGTAAATGTCCTCTTTCTACATCAGAATCTGTCCATAAAAGTTCTGCTGATTTTGCTAATTTTATGCTTCTTGGATGGAAATCAAATAATTTAAAAGGAGAAATAAACCAAGCTATAAATCAATATGCCCATAAAGTTAATTACCTCTTTTCTAACATGCTATGCAAAAATCATGATAATATGCTTAATCCTATTATTCTGGGTTGGTAATGAGCATGGTTATAACATATCTCAATAATAAGGGCATCTCCCTCATATGTCATTGTGTAGTGCCATTTTTTCCAATATAGCCAAATATAGATCAGAGTTTTCTCGACTTTTGTTTTGGAAGAACTAAGATAAATATAAACTGATTTTATTTCTATCTAAAGTTAAGTATGGGCCACTAAGAACATACTCTGTTAAATGTGGCCCCAATTCACCAAGGCAGGAGCAACATTTATCATAAAATTAAAAGGTTTTATTTTCATGACATGCATGTACTTGGTCACAAAGGACAGTTATCTTATGGGGCTCCTGGTGGATTTTCTTCATAATGATATAAGAGATTGCAGGTCACAGTTTGATAACTTGGTTGTATAATAATCAGAAATCAATATTTTTCCATAGTAGTTTAATCCATACATTTCAATTCTAATCAAGACAACAAATATAATCATATAATGGAGTGTTTATGTACAATGTTTTTGAAAAGCCAGGTCTATTGGGGCTAATTAAAGCTCCTAACAATGAAAATAAACTGGAACAAGGTTCTAGGGAGTAAACTTCATCTCACATGGGACATTTCAAATGAATTAATGAATTAGTTTTTCACAATAATCAACAATTATGCACAGCTTCAAGAGTATATCAGTAGGGGGGCAGCTGGGTGGCTCAATGGATTGAGAGTCAGGCCCAGAGATGGGAGGTCCTGGGTCCAAATCTGTTATGTAGAGATGGCAGCATGGAATCCCTGAAAAATACAGAACTTTGGGTGAGGCTGACCCTGTATTTTGCAGGGTTTCCATGCTGCCATCTCTACATAACAAATCTGACCTCAGACACTTCCTAGCTGGGTGACCCTGGGCAAGTCACTTAACCCCCATTGCCTAACCCTTACCACACTTCTGTCTTAGAACCAAGACACAGTATTGATTCTAATAGGAAGGTAAGGGTTAAAAAAAAAGTATATCAGTAATGGGGAAGAGAATAATTGTATTTTAGGCTGAAATAAGTTACTTTGGACAGGAAAAAAATAATTTTAATACATAGCCTCCACCCAGAATGGCATCATTCCATTAATTTGCATAGTACATATTGCAAAATATATTCAAAATCTAGAAGACCTAGAGTCAAGTCCTTCCTTTAACACAGCCTCGCCTGTGGAAACCACAGGCTGAGTAAATCTCTTAGCCTTTTAGTGCTCTAAGGCCAAGGATGTCAAACTCAAATAAATATGGGGGCCATTAATTCATACATAAGGCTCCTTGCAGGCTGCATGCTTAGTTTTTAAAAGATAACCATATCTATGTTTTATTACATTCTTATCAACTTTGTTAAATATTTCTCAAATACATTTTAATCTGGTTTGAGCCATACTACCTGGGCAACTGGCCCACATGTTTGACACCTCTGCTCTATACAATTCTTTAAGTTACCTGAAAGACTATAAGTTGGGGGGTGGGGAAATAAAGGAGGGGCCCAAAATGCACTGGTATGGATTCCTCTCTCGCATAGGAGTTCTCTATGCCAGTAAAATCCCAGGTTCAATCCCTTTTCCTATCCTTCCTATTAAAAATAAGAGCTTTCATTCTGTTGAGAAGACAGATACACACTGCTATTATGCAGTAAAATAAATTTCCCTGGAATGGAAAAAATATAGAGACAATGCCATATTGCCCAGTGTTAATAAAATTCAGATTCATAATCTATTTTTAATTAATTGTTCATTAATATGCAATATTTAATTAATACATTTTCCCCCAACAATCCCTTGCTTCTATGACTCAAGCAATTTATCTGATAAGCTCTGAAAACATATATATGTACATGTATGTCTATAGACACACATAAGTGTACAATATTCATTATATTATTCTCAGATTTCTGGATTTGTGGATTCATCTACTTACTAAATTTTATTGCTAGCCAAAATAATTTCTAATAATGATGTCATCATCATTTTCAGATGTGCAGAGCAGTCAAAAATCTGAGTTGCCCAATTTGTGCAAATGCCCAATTGAGGCAGAACAAAGCACTGCCTGACTTCAATTCTTATTCTATAAACAAATGTCCTCTTCCCTATCCATTTAGGGCCACTTTTGCATTTTTGTAGGGGATGATTTTGCTATTTAAAATGACTTCCAAGTGGAGTCCTGAAGAGCAGGAAGGCTGTGATGTGGCTTGTGGAAAAAATACAGACATTAAGCAAGCATCGTTCAGGCACAAGTGATAGCGGTGTTGGCATTTAATTCAAAGGGAATGAATCAACTATATGGACTATCCAGAAAAAGGAAGAATGAAATCACTGATCTGTAGGTGAGGCTGCTCCAGAGAGTGCTAGAATAATGAGTTACTGCAGACCTGAAAAACCTAACCCTGTATTCCCTTTCATGTGTTAGTCGGTATTTGCTAATTCAGTGTTTGTGGAGGCTTCTAGAAACTACCTCAAATGAGAATCAAAATATATGTTCCTGTGCATGTGTCTAGATGTGTATATTTTTACAAAACATACATAAACTAAATTGATTTGATATATTTATCAAACTAAACTTCTTTGAGATATATATCTAAATATGTGTGTATGTATGTATCAAAGAGGTTTCGTTTTTTGTTCCTTGAAAAGATCAATCCATCAATCTATGGGGCAGGGTTGTAAGATGGATCAGTAGAGAGCCAGGTATGGAGATGAGAGGTCTTGTGTTCAAATCTGAGCTCACATGCTTCCTCGCTGTGTGATCTTCTGCAAGTCACTTAACCCCAATTGCCTGGACCTTGCCTCTCTTCTGCATTGGAACTAATACCTAATTTTAAGATAGAAGGTAAGAGTTTAGAAATAAATAAACGAATGAATACATAAATAAATCCAAGGAACTCATTCCACTTTGAAATATCAATTCACAAACTTCAGCTTATTGTTTAGGTAATGTCTATAGTTCAGCTGAATGAGAAAAACAGGAAGTTAACAGTAGAAATGCAAAATGTTTTGTTGTAATCAGGAAATAATATACATTAAATTTTGATTTTTCTATTGACACAAAAGGTTAGCAATGAAAAGCCAAATCACCATGTATGCACAATCATTTCAAAATTACTATTAAATACAATGGTAGATTGGCCAATAAGCCAAAGCCTTATGAGCGGACAAAGTGTTCTCAGTTGATGTGATCCCTATGTAGACTTTGTAGCATGTGCTGATATATTATGTAACTGCTTTTGGTCTACTAACCATGTGGTGAAAAAAAGTCTTTTTTGATCAACTGGTGTGCCATTCATCATTGAAAAAGGACCTTATACCCAAAGCAAGGTGGGTCCCTATTTCTACTGGCTGTTTTCAAGAGGCAGGAATTAAGTTCTTGTGTAGGAAAGACACCTCAGATCTTTATATCCCCAACTAAGACATTTGGATTTTGAGAACATGGCCCTGCTATTATTTCTGTCTCTTTCATGTCTATTCCTCCTTCCTTTTACTTAAAGAAAAATAGGAGATGGCTATGAAGTTGTGTGAAGAGTGAATTAAACTTTCTTTGTTTATTAATCAGAGACTTTTAAATTAATAGATCAAAAACTTAAGCACCCCTACTTAACACTAAGTTAGAGAATTATCAAGTTACTTGTTAAAGTGGGTGACAACTCCAAAGCCCACTGCCCTACTCCTGGGCTGTGCTAGGAAAATTGAAAGACTGTCATTGGTTCCTGTAAAGTGGAAAAGGGACAGGAAGTGATAGAAAAAGGACTATAAAATGTCCTGAACTTCCTGTCCTTTGAGCTTCTCTTTCAGACTTCTCCTTTGGGACTTTTCCTTCGGGCCTTCTCCTTTGAACTTCTCCTTTAGAGTTTGTCTTTGGATTTGGCATCAGTGAGCTGGACTGAAGGAGGAGACTCTTTCCTTGGATCCTGCATTAGCTTGCTGGGTGAGTAGCTGGCCTTCTTTTCCTGGCTTCTGGAGAGATTGGTTCCAGAGAGCCCTTCGTTTCCTGAAGGAGGCTGCATTGGTGGAACCCTTGCTGAAGATACCACTGTGGCTTAAGATACTACCACAAATCCACATAAGGACAAGGGATGTGAGGAAGCCCCTATGAGGCTGAGCCTCAATTCACCAGAGAAGGGCTGGTAGGCTTGTTAAAATCTGTCTCTTTATCTACATTTTTCCACTTTCACTCTTTCCACCTCTTTGTAAATAAAGCTGCTAAAAGTCATTTTTGACTTAAGCTATAATATTTTTAAATTGGTAACCACAATATTACTTTAGAACTTTCATATTAGCACAAAAACTAAATTTTATATTCTTATATTTGCAAAGACAAGAAAAGAAGCATGGGAAAATTTTAAAACAGCCCCACTTTCTATAGTGTTTTACCTTCCACAAAGCATAACAGGTAGTTAGTTAGGGAATCCCAGTGTAATTATCCCCAAATACCTATCTCCACCATGTGCTACATACTTCCTACCTATCCCCTTCTCCCCCAGTGGAAAGAAGGTTCCTTGAAGAAAGGGGAAAGAAGGAGTTGGGGAGCAGTGGGTATAAAGAGAGAAAGTAAAACAGAGTAGGACTGGGTATCCTGGTTTCTAAGTGGTTCCCTTTGTAAGGGAATGGGGCTGGACTGTGAGCAGCAGCTGGAAGTAGATAGGGGCTATAAGTGAAGAGTAGGAAGGTTAGTTTGCTTTGGAAAAGGTAAGTGGCTAAGAGAGCACACTAGAGTAGGTGTCTGGAATCATTCTCAGAGGCCCTGGATGACCAAAGAAGATGAGCCAAGAAGTTACAAGAATACCTCCCCTAGCCATTATGAAATAAGAAGTAGGCAGGGCCCATGTTGAAAAGTCAGAAAATAATGAGAACCCATGAAGTTCTTGCCCACAACTCTCAGTGCCCCTACTTTTGACCTTGACTCGACAATTCCACCTTCCTTTTCAGTTCCTTCTGAAGTACCTATTTCTGGCACTGCCTCTGTCTAACCCCTTGACTGACAGTTCTCCTCTAAGATGGCCACCCAAACTTACTTGAGGAATTCTTGGCACCCTCTCCTACAAGATGTCAGAGGTCAGATCCCTCAGCTCTACAATTCCCAAGATGAGGCCCTAACATCCCACCCTTAGAAGGATCCCTGCACTGCCTCCCACTCTTCTGGGCTTCCTCTGCCCTCCAAAGCCTTGAACCATTGGTCTATGCCTTTCTCCTCCATCCTTCCCAGATCCTATAGTTCTGGAGTCCTCAGGACCTTCCAGGGTCCCCTAAGGGCCTCCCCTCACTCTCATGTTACATTGCATTCTCATCTCTACAGTTTATTCTGTCTACATCTTGTCTGCACATAGTGATGGGCATCTCTCTGTCCCCCATTAGACTAGATCTCCTTGAGGGCAGGAACTATTTTTTTTTACTTTCTTTGACTCCCTGGATCTTTGCCCAGTGGGTGACTCATAATAACAGCTTAACAAATGCTTATTGAGAGACTGACTGACTCTCATTCCAAGTTGCTCAACATCCTCCTCCTCCTTTTTTCTATTCCATGCCCAAGCCCTGCCCTAGAGTCTTCCTCTTTCTTCTGGACCCAGACCTGGTAGTGAAGCAATTGATTGGTGATCTTGCTGCTAGAACAGAAAATCATCTGCCTCAACATCAAAGACACAATACCTCTGCACCACCTGAAGCAGGCAAGCCTCGTGAAGCCTCTGTCCCAACATATATCTGTGTTGCAGGTAAGTGGTCCCCTTCCTACATGCACTCCTCCTCCCCAACTTGGTGGGTATTCCTTTGCCCAGACCCTTCTCATGCAGACTATGGGAATGAATAGTTAGAGCCTTTAAAGATCCACTCAGTCTATTCCCACTAACCTAAGTGAGGCATTCTGGTAATATGACCAAAAATGAACTCATCTTTTCCCCCCAAACCATTCCTTTTCCAAACTTCTCTATTACTATTTAGGGTACCACCAACTTCTCACTCACCCAGGCTTGAGCACCATCCTTACCCTTCACATTCTCCCTCACAACTCATATTGAAGCACTCCTCAAATCTTGTCATTTCTACTTCTAGAGTATGCCTCCTTCTCTCTCTCAATGAGCCTGGTATAGACCATCATCACCTCATGCCTAGACTATTTTAGTGGCATTCTTGTTGGTCTTTTTGCTTCAAGTCTTTCTCCACTCTACTTTATCCCCACTTCATTTGTCAAATTGATCCTCCTAAAGCCCAGATCTGACCATGTCACACATTTATCTTTCACCCTATTCAATAAACTCCACTGGCTCTCTATCACCTCCAGGATCAAATAGAAAATCTGTTCAGCTTCATCACCTTTCCCCACCCCACCTTTCCAGTCTTTTTTCTTTTTCTATTTAGAATATTTTTCCATGGTTACATATTTTTATATATGTATATAATTATTTGCATGATCTCCTCTCTCTTCCCTCCCCACTCCCAGAGCTGATAAGCAATTCCACTGGGTTATACATGTATCATTGTTCAAAACCTATTTCCATGTTATTTATATTTGCAGTAGAGTGATCTTTTACCATCAAAACCTTAATCATATCCCTATCAAACTACGTGGTCAATTGCATGTTTTTCTTCTGCATTTCTGTTCCCAAAGTTCTTTCTCTGGATGTGGATAGCATTCTTTCTCATAAGTCCCTCAGCCTTGCTCTGCATTCTTGCATTGCTGCTAATAGAGAAGTCTGTTATGTTTGATTGCATCACAGTGTACCAGTCTCTGTGTACAATGTTCTCCTGGTTCTGCTCTTTTCACTCTACATCACTTCCTGGAGGTCTTTCCAGTTCACATGGAATTCCTCCAGTTCATTATGCCTTTCAGCACAATAATATTCCATCACCAACATATACCACAATTTATTCAGCCATTCTCCGTTTGATGGACACTCATTCATTTTATAATTTTTTGCCACCACAAAGAGCATGGTTATCAATATTGTTGTACAAGTCATTTTCCTTATTATCTCTTTAGGGTACAAACCTATTGGTGGTATGGTTGAGTCAAAGGGTAGGCATTCTTTTAAAGTCCTTTGTACATAGTTCCAAATTGTCCTCCAGAATGGTTGAACCAATTCACAACTCCACCAGCAGCGTATCAGTGTCTCAATTTTGCCACATCCCCTCCAATATTGATCACTTTCCTTTGCTGCCATATTGGCCAATCTGATAGGTATAAGGGGTACCTCAGAATTGTTTTAATTTGTATTTCTCTAATCAGAATGGATTTAGAACACTTTTTCATGTGCTTATTGATAGTTTTATTTCTTCACGTGAAAACTGCTTATTCACATCCCTTGACCATTTATTGATTGGGGAATGGCTTGATTTTTTGTAAATTTGACTGAGTTTCTTATATATTTGGGAAATTAAACCTTTGTCAGAGAGTTTTATTTAAAAAATGTTCTCCCAGTTTGTTACTTTCCTTCTAATTTTGGTTGCATTGGTTTTGTTTGTACAAAAATGTTTAATTTAATATAATCAAAGTCATTCATTTTACATTTTGCAATGTTCACTATCTCTTGCTTGGTGTTAAATTCCTTTCTTTCCCACAGATCTGACAGGTATACATAGAATACTATGTTCACCTAATTTATTTATGATTTCACTCTTTATATTTAAGTCATTTACCCATTTTGAATTTATCTTAGTATAGTGTATAAGATGTTGATCTAAACCTAATTTTTCCCATACTCTTTTCCAATTTTCCTAGCAATTTTTGTCAAATAGTGAGTTCTTGTCCAAAAAGCTGGGATCTTTGGGTTTATCAAACACTAGCTTGCTGAGGTCATTTACCCCTAGTCTATTCCATTGACCCAACCTTCTGTCTCTTAACCAGTACCACATTGTTTTGATGACCACTGCTTTACAGTACAATTTAAGATCTGGTACTGCTAGACCCCCATCCTTCACATTTTTTTCATTATTTCCCTTGATATTCTTGGTCTCCTATTCTTCCAGATGAGGTTTGCTATAATTTCTTCTAATTCTATAAAAAAAATTTTTTTTTGTAGTTTGATAGGTATTACACTGAATAAGTAGATTAATTTGGGTAAGATTGTCATTTTTATTATGTTAGCTCATACTACCCATGAGCAATTAATGTTTTTCCAGTTATTTAGATCTTATTTTAATTATGTGAAAAGTGTTTTGTAGTTGTGTTCATATATGTTTTGGAAGATAGATTCTGAAATATTTTATATTATCTAGTGGGATTGGATGGAGTTTCTCTTTCTAATTCCTACTGCTGGATTTTGTTGGAAATATATAGAAATGCTAATGATTTATGTGGGTTTATCTAGTTTACCCTGCAACCTTGCTAAAGTTGATTTTCTAGGATTCTTTAAGTAGACCATCATATCATCTGCAAAGAGTGATAGTTTAGTTTCCTCATTGCCTACTTTAATCCCTTCAATTTCTTTTTCTTCTCAATTCTTCTCAATTTCTTCTTTAATTGCTAATTGCTAACATTTCTAGTACAATATTAAATAATAGAGGTGATAATGGGCATCCTTGCTTCACTACTGATCTGATTGGGAAGGTTTCTAACATGTCCCCATTGCAAATGATACTTGCTAATAGTTTTAAATATATACCGTATTATTTTGAGGAATGGCCTTCTATCCCTATACTTTCTAGTGTTTTCAGTAGGAATGGATGTTGTATTTTGTCAAAGACCTTTTCTGCATCTATTGAAACAATCATGTGATTTATGTAGGGTTAATTATTGATATGGTCAATTATGTGGATGGTTTTCCTAATATTAAACCATCCTTGCACTCCTGGTATAAATCCCACCTGGTCATAGTGAATAATCCTTGTGATAGTTTGCTATAGTTCTTTTGCTAGTATTTTATTTAAGATTTTTGCAACTATGCTCATTAAGGAGATTGGTCTACAGTTTTATTTCTCTGTTTTTGGTATGCATAGCTTTGGAATCAATAATACATTTGTTTCATAAAAAGAATTTGATAAGACTCCTTCTTTTCTTATTTTGTCAAATAATATGTGTAGTATTGGGATTAGTTGTTCTTTGAATGTTTGATAGAATGCACTTGTGAATCCATCTGACCCTGGGGATTTTTTTATGAAGTTCCTTGATAGCTTGTTCACTTTCTTTTTCTGAGATGGGATTTTTTAAGTATTCTATTTCCTCTTTTGTTGATCTAGGGAATTTATGTTTTTGTAAATATTCACCCATTTCACCTAGGTTGTCATATTTATTGCCATATAATTGAGCAAAATAGTTCTTAATAATTACCTTAATTTCCTCTTCATTAGAGGTGAGATCACCCTTTTCATCTTTGATACAGTTAATTTAATTCTCTTCTTTCTTTTTTTATTATATTAACCAGTACTTTATTTTATTTTTTCAAAGTACCAGCTCCTAGTCTTATTTATTAGTTCAAGAGTTCTTTTACTTTCAATTTTAATTTCTCAGATTTCCAATTTAGTTTTTATCTAGAGATTTTTAGTTTGTTCTTTTTCTAATTTTTTAAGTTGCAAGCCCAATTCATTGATCTCCTCCCTCTCAATTTTGTTGCTATAGACACTTAGAGATATAAATTTTCCCCTGAGTACTCCTTTAGCTGTATCTTATAGGTTTTGATATGATGTTTCCTCATTGTCATTCTCTTTAATGAAGTCCTTAACTTTAACTACGATTTCTTTTTTTTTATTTTTTGAACATTTATTAATATTCATTTTTAACATGGTTACATGATTCATGCTCCACCTTTCCCCTTCAACCCCCGCCCCCACACCCTACCCACCCTTGGCCGATGCGCATTTCCACTAGTTTTGTCATGTGTCCTTGAACAAGACCAATTTCCAAATTGTTGGTAGTTGCATTGGTGTGGTAGTTTCGAGTCTACACCCTCAGTCATGTCCACCCCGACCCATGCGTTCAAGCAGTTGTTTTTCTTATATGTTTCCTCTCCTGCAGTCCTTCCTCTGAATGTGGGTAGCGTCTTTACCATAAATCCCTCAGAATTGTCCTGGGTCATTGTATTGCTGCTGGTACAGAGG
>NC_058130.1:736725649-736804759 GCF_016433145.1 Gracilinanus agilis | reverse complement strand
CTTTATGAATTTGGGTGCTATGCCACTTGGTGCATACATATTGAGCAGTGTTATTTCCTCATTGTTTATACTACCTTTAATCAGGATGTAATGACCTTCCCTGTCTTTTTTAATCATATCTATTTTTACTTTGGCTTTGTCAGAAATCATAATAGCCACTCCTGCCTTCTTTTTCTCATTTGACGCCCAAAAGATTTTGCTCAAACCCTGAACCTTAAACTTGTGTATGTCCACCCGCCTCATATGTGTTTCTTGAAGACAACATATGGTGGGATTTTGGTTTCTAATCCACTCTGCTATTTGCTTACGTTTTATGAGCGAGTTCATCCCGTTCACATTCAGAGTTATAATCATCAGTTGTGCATTTGCTGACATTTTCAAATCCTCCCCCATTCCTACCCCTTCTCCTTAAGCTATTTCCTTTAAAACCAGTGGTTCGCTATTAAGACCCTATCCCTTATCCCCTCCCTTGATTGACTTCCCTTTCTACCCCGTCCCTTATTTCCCCCCCTCCTTTTTGTTTTTAAAGGTCTTATGAATTCCCTCCCCCTTCTCCCCTCCCTTTTTTTGTTCTCCCCACTCCCCTGCTCCCCTTGGTTTATCCCTTCTAACTTTCTCAGAAGGGTAAGATAAGAGTTTTATTTCCCAATGGATAGTATAGCTACTCTTCCCTCTCCGGGTTGATTACACTGAGAGTAAGGTTTGATTATTACCTCTTTATGCTCTCTTCCTCTCCTTCTTATAATAGTATTTGTCCCCTCTCTCTCCCATGCCCTCTTTGTGTGTAATAGAATATTCTATTTTCTTATTCGCTCAAGTTTCTCTTGGTGTCCCCTGCTATTCTCCCCCTCTTTCCCATCCCCCATGCCATCTTAGATTATTTAGTGTTCCACCCTCACCCTGTTAATTATTCTTCTGATTACTATAATAGTGAATATTATAATAGTGAATAGAGTTCACTACAGAGAATTAAACATAACATTTCTCTACAAAGGAATACAGATAATTAGATCTCACTGAGGCCCTTAAAAAGGCAAATTTAAAAATTATAAGTTTTCTTTCTTTCCCCTCTGTATCTTATTTACCTTTTCAGGTTTCTCTCGATTTTTGTGGTTGGATATCAAACTTTCCATTTAGCCCCGGTCTTTTCTGTGCAAATACCTGGAATTCTTCAATTTTGTTGAATGCCCATACTTTCCCTTGGAAATATATAGTCAATTTTGATGGGTAGTTGATCCGTGTTTGCAGGCCCAGCTCTCTTGCCTTTCTGAATATTGTATTCCACGCCTTGCGGTCTTTTAGTGTTGAGACTGCCAGATCCTGTGTGATCCTGATTGTTGCTCCTTGATATTTGAATTGTTTCTTTCTGGCTTCTTGTAAGATTTTTTCTTTTGCTTGGAAACTCTTGAATTTTGCAATGATATTTCTTGGTGTTTTCCTTTCTTGATCGAATGCCGCAGGTGTTCTATGAATCCTTTCAATGTCTATATTGCCCTCTTGTTGTAGGACTTCAGGGCAATTTTGCTGAATTATTTCTGTTAGTATAGAGTTCAGGTTTTTATTAATTTCTGGTTTTTCTGGAAGATCAATTATTCTCAAATTGTCTCTTCTAGACCGGTTTTCTTGGTCTGTCACTCTCTCATTGAGATATTTCATGTTTCCTTCTATTTTTTCAGTCTTTTGGCTTTGTTTTATTTGTTCTTGTTGTCTTGAGAGATCATTAGTTTCTACTTGCTCAATTCTAGCCTTTAGGGATTGATTTTCGGCGATAATCTTTTGGTTTTCGGCCATAATCTTCTGGTTAACGGCCATAATCTTTTGGTTTTTGGCCATAATCTTCTTGTTTTCGGCCATAATCTTCTGGTATTCCTTTTCAATCTGGTCATTTCTTGTGTTCAATTTGCTTATCAGTTCATTTGGTTTCTGAGCCTCGCTTTCCAGTTGCAAGATTCTACCTTTTAAACTGTTATTTTCTTGCCAGATCTCTTCCATTTTCCTCAAAATCTCAGATTTGAACTCTTCTATAGCTTGTGAGGAATTTTCCTTATTTGGGGAGGGTCTGGATGGTTGTTTGTTCTCCTCCTCTGTTTGCTCGGTTGTCTGGATTTTCTCTGTGTAAAAGCTGTCGAGTGTTAAAGACTTCTTCTTTTTGTTATTATTCTTTCTCTTCTGAATTTCCTGTAACTGATTAGCCATCATTAGCCCAGCAGCTTCTCAGGTTTATCCTCGCGCTCAGTGTCTGTCAGAGATCTATTGGCTCCTGAGGTCTGAGTTCTAGTTTTTTCCAAGGTCAAGCCCCCTGGTGGATTCCCTTGCTTGATCCTCTGCAGGAGGTTCCTTTACAAGTCTCAGGGAGCTACTTCCACAGTCGTATACCCGTCTGCACTGGTTCCCCACTTAGGCTTTAGTTCCTGGCTGTGTCTGCCTCCACCCACGCCTCTGCTCAGCCGGCACCCACGCCTCTGCTCAGCCGGCGCTCCGCTCCCAGCGTCCACTCTCTGCTCCCGCGCGCTCAGATTTCGCGTGCGTTCTTGACTTAATGGGGTCCTAAGTCTTGCTGCTCTCAGGAACAGGTCCCGGAGCTGCCGATGACTCGATGGGTGCCCCAAACTTGCTCTATTTCTTTTTAGCTGGGTTCGGAGCTATAGGTGAGTGTGGAGGGGGTGGGGGTGGGGCGGTTGCTCAGCCCGCGATTGAGTGAGAGCCCTTTATAGCATGGAAATGCCTCGATTCCACGTACCTTCCACGCTGTGCCCTGTTGTGGGGTTCCTCCGTTCGTCTGGACTTGTTTTTATGTCCCCTTGAGGAGTTTTGTGTGTTTCGGTCAGGAGAGGTTAAGAGCTGCTTCTTACTCTGCCGCCATCTTAACCCGGAAGCCCTAGCATTCTATGATTTCTTTTTTGACCCACTAGTTTTGAAGAATTATATTATTTAGTTTCCAATTAATTTTAAATTTGTCTTTCCATGGATCCTTGTTAAGTATAATTTTTATTGCATTATGATCTGAAAAAGTTGCATTTATTATTTATGCTTTTCTGCATTTCTTTGCAATATTTCTCTGCCCTTGTACATGGTTAATCTTTGTATATGTTCCATGTATAGCTGAGAAGAAGGTATATTTCTTTTTATTCCTGTTCAGTTTTCTCCAGATATCTCTTAAGTCTAATTTTTCTATCATTTTATTCACTTCCCTTACTTCTTTCTTATTTATTTTTTGGTTTATTTAGTTCTGAAAGGGGAAGGTTGAGATTCCCTACTAATATGGTCTTACTATCTATTTCCTCTTTGAGCTCCTTTAATTTTTCCTTTAGAAATCTAGATGCCATGTCATTTGGTGCATAAATGTTTAGTAATGATGTTACTTCATTGTTTATAGCACCCTTTTACAAAATGTAATTTCCTTCCTTGTCTCTTTTAATCAGATCAATTTCTACTTTAGCTTTGTCTGGTATCATGATTGCTAGTCCTACTTTTTTTACTTTAGATGACACATAATAAGTTCTGCTCCAGCCTTTTACCTTGAATCTGTGTGTGTCACCCTGCCTCAACTGTGTTTCTTATAAACAACATATAGTAGAATTCTGGTTTTTAATCCATTCTGCTATCTACTTCCATTTAATGGATGAATTCATCCCATTCACATTCAGCGTTATGATTATTAACTGTGTATTGCCCTCCATCATATTATCCCCTTTAAATCCTGCTCTATTTCCTTTTTCTCTATTCCCTCCTCACCAGTATTTTGCTTTTTGTCACTCCCCCCACTTCCTCCTCTATCCAATTACCTCCCTCTTCCCTTGTCTTATGCACCTCTACTTCTCTGTGGAGTAATAAAGAATTCTATACTTCACTGAGTAAGGTAAGATACAATTCTATACCACACTGAGTTTACTTGTTTTATCCTCTCTGAACCCTTTCCAATAAGAGTAAAGTTTAAGCATTGCCCTTCACCACCCTTATCCTCCCCTCTCTATTTTTCATGCCTCTTTATATTATATAACTTAGCACATTCTACCTCTCCTTTCACTTTTTTCTCAGTGCAATCCTCTCAGCCTTTGACTGATTTTTTATATATCATTCATATGCATGTATCATATCATACATACATATTATAAGTTATTAAATTAAGGGTTTGACTAAAATATATGAGGATTCTAAAATAATTTTGTGGTTGCCAATTTAAAATATTATAGCTCAAGTCAAAATGACTTTTAATAGCTTTTATTTACAAAAAGGGTGGAAAGAGTGAAAAAAGAAATACAAAAAGAGGGTAGAGAAGATGTCTACCCTATCACTCTAAATATGCTCAGCTCAGCCCAGCAGGGCTTGTTAACCCTCAACTGGAGGACCCAGAGTTCCACCCACACCTCCTCCTCCAAGAAGGAAAGGCCTCTCTAAAACTAATCTCTCTCCAGATACCAGGAAAGGAAGGCCGGCTACTCACTCAACCAAGAGGTAGGTCACCAGTTGAAAATGACTACCCAAGATGCAAAGATTATCTCTAGAAGACTGCTTGTAGAAGGCCCTCCCCAGCTAAAGAAGTTCAAGGACTTTTATAGTGACTTCTTGTCCCTTCCCCTCTTCACAAGGGCCAATCACACCTTCCAAAGGTATTAACTCTTGTCATAGGCCTTTGAGGGTATCAACCTTTTGCAATTAGGAACTTTTGGGACAAGATGGAGGACACCTTGAGTGACAGGAATGTTGGTTGAAGACCTTGGAATGTGCCCAAGGTGGCGTGAGCCAGGACTAGAAGACAGTTGGAACCACCCTATAAATACCCAGGGGCAACAGCACACTCAGTCTCATTCGGAGAATTTCTTGGAAGGAGAGTAGATTGGAAGGAGGGTAAGCCCAGACCTGCAATCCAGCATCTATATATCTAGTTGCCACAAGAAATCAATCACCTGTTAATTAATAGAGCTGAGAGAAACATCATCACAACCAATAAGAAGAATATCACTAACCTTCCCTATTCCCTCAATTCACCTCTGTTTATTTAGATCTAGCTTAGTACTTCCAAACCCATTATCCTACTTCCTTATTTCTAACCCCTTGTTAAGTAAGAAGTAAATCCTATTAATAAGTTCAAACCAAAGTTTGGAGTACCTTTCCTAATTAGTGAAACAACTAAAAAGCTATTAGGAAGGGGAATTTGTTTCACACAGTCAGAATCTTAGCGTTATCCTACCAGCATATTAATATTAGCCCATATCAACAAAATCCAAACCCAAGTCAAGAGCTAGAGAAGTTAGCAACACACACACAACTTCTCATAGGTTACTTACTTGGGCAACTGTTAAACAGAGACAGCTTGGCAGGCTCAGAGAGATATAGCCCCTTTTATTATCAATACTACAAAGCTCAGTGTTTCTCCATTTACCTTTTTTAATGGTTTTTGGCTCAGCCATAAGGGAACTGATGCCTGAGGGGTATAGGAACAATGGGAATAGCAAGATTCACCTTTATCTTTGCCAGCTTATCTGTTAATTTGGTCTGCAACTCAAGGAATTTTTAATCTGTGGTTTTATGTTATTCCTGAATAATGCCTGAAAATACTGACAATATATGACTCATATAAGTACTTGGCTCTAACCATGGCAGAGTTTATATCTTACCTGCCTAAATTATTAGCTATGTTAATCACAACAATCCAGGGACTTTGGGGACTCAAAAAGGCTTTTGATTTAGTATGGGGGGACAAGGAAGAATACCAACGAACTGATGCAGGTGATGAAAAAGCAGATAAAACAGTTGATACAAACAAACAGGAAGATTAAAGAGGGCCAAACCCTAGACTCCCATATAATAATGCAGCTGGAGGTTATAGAGAAGATTCATAACCCAACTGCTACAAATCCACAGAACTCCATGGCTACAGCAGACCCCATTCAAACTAAGGACAGACAGGCAAAGGAAAAACAACCTAAGGCAGAAGCAATAGGACAAAATATAGTATCTTTGTATCCCATTATTGATCAGACTCACTTTAAACCAGAAGGAGAAATTGTTCACATGAAAACATACAAGGCTTTCATGGCACAGGACCTGGAAGTCCTTAGGAGAAGATTCCCCAAATGCTTCCTGTTCTTATGGGGAAAACAAGGGGAGATAACTTAAATATTATATGTGGGTTCAGAAGAGTGTGTATGAGACGGGAATGACAAAAGGTGGGGACTTAACAAGTTAGGGAGACTGGGTTTAACTGTTAGGGAAAATGTCTGTTGACAGAAGTGACAGGCCTAAATGTCACCCTGCACCATCTAAACAAGGGGTCTGTGAAAACCAGCAGGCAAATGACAAGAGGGTTTGTAACAAATTTAATTAAGGGAACTATGGTCTAAAGGATGGGAATGGGGTTTCTACATTTCCAAACTATGGGCAAACCACAGGGTCAGGCGAGGGACTTATCTACACTGAACCTAAGTAAGACAGGGCCCAGAGAATAACAGGACTAAAGTGGGTATCCTCACAGTAGAGTCCTGACACACTCCAGCAATGTTGCAGCTCTTCCAGGACCACCAGCTGTACTCATTCAGGTGGGTAGATTCTGGGAGCTAACCCAGCCTAAGTTAACCTGCAACTCAGGTTGGGATTAATAGTCTCTACCAAAAATCTCCCACAAGCAGATGACAGTTTTCCTTCAGGATCCCAGAGAATCAGGGTACAAACTCCACTTCCTCTGAGGTCTCCCAGGGTTAGTTACAACTTGTCCCAACCACCATGGAGTCCATCTCAGAGAGAGAGCCACACTTTCTGTTCCCCATTCCATTTAGAATTCTCTAGTCCTGGCTGCTAGGAATCCTAAATAATAATTAAGTAAACTTCCTCACAACACTGTCCCCATACAAGTCTGTGAAAGAGTTGAAAAGGACATTTGATTTGTTTAACCCCAGTTTTAGTGATGTTGAATTTCTCCTGGATTAATTTTATACCTCCTTAGAAAAGGCAAGGTTCCTGGAAGAGACTAGATCTAATGACAATCTGATATCCTGGCCACTAGATCACCAAGAGTTTGAGGTCTCATCCCATGCCAACATGAGACATCTACTCTGTTGTAGAGCCGATCTCCTCAAAGCACTCAAAATCCATGCAAAAATACCTAATGCATGGAATAAATATGAGAAACTGAGGCAGGCCAAGGACGAGCACCCCAGTCTTTTTCTTGATAGGCTTATTGATAGAGCTGAGAATTTTGGGGGTTTCCATAAAGATCAGGCTGCAGAATCCCTACCTCACATAAGGAGGCAATTCATAAAGGGGACCATCATACCCATTCAAATTTATTTCAGACAGAGCTTTCCACAGTGGGAGACTCTCTCTTTGGAAGAACTGAGGCAACATGCCACTTACATTCATGACTCTAAGAATAAGGAAAACAAGGTTCAAGCAAATTCAGATTCAGAGAAAGAATAATATCTGATCTGAAAAGAAAATTAAAGGAAATGAAAAAGGAAAAGGAGAGGGAAGAGTTTAAGAACTTAGCCTTGCAAACTGCTAGATGCAAATCCACTTACAGACAAAGTCATACTCCAATCCCAAGAAAAGCTACAAGAAGACACCCCCACCACCACTGTTTTCTGTGCCAAAAACTGGGGCATCCGATCAAGGACTATAGGTTCAAGAAGCAAATAGACCAATGGTTCGCAAAGTGGGTGCTACTGCCCCCTGGTGGGTACTGCAGCCATCCAGGAGAGGCAGTGATGGCCACAGGTGCATTTATCTTTCCTATTAATTGCTATTAAAATTTTTTACAAATTAATTTACAGGGGGCTAAGTAATATTTTTTCTAGAAAAGGGACAGTAGGCCAAAAAAGTTTAGGAACCACTGAAATAGACTTTATGAATCCTAAAGGTCATAGAGATAACTCAAGGAAAACCTATAGTAACAACAAATGGGAAGACAAATTACAAGACAAACAGGAAAGCAAGGAACATAAATGCTGTAATCATGAATGTAAAAAAGAACTTCCAAACCCCCTCACTTAAGGAGATGCAAAATTTTTTGAAATTAGGGACCAGGCCCAGACACCAATGAAGCTGGGACATTAATTTACCAAGTCCAAAAAGAAGTGAGAAAAGAAGAGAGAGCACTGAGATCAAAGGGGGCAAATACAAAACTAAGAGTGAGGCTACTTTACTGTGGTTAGGCATCAATACTAATCAATATAAAGTATTTGAGGATAAAAACAGGCAAAAGACTGCTGAGGAGGTCCAAATGGACAAAGAAATTGCTCAAATGAGAAAAGAAATCTTTGAACATGGTCATACATCAGCTGAGAACAGTGAGCCAGCACATGCTCCATTACAAGATGGAGATGTGACAGAAAGAGGCACGAAACTGGTCAGGGGCAATGAAAGCCTAAAACCATCCTTCCAGAAACACAAATGTGTATTTGAGAAAGACTTTATGTCAGGGAGAAATCACAGTCCTATCCTGAATAGAGACAAACACAATGAGAAACGTATTGGCCAGAGACATGAGCTATATGTAACTCAACTGGGAGACCACTGTTCTACCCAAGAGGAAAAGGCAACATTTTTTCCCTCAACCTCACTCAAAGTACAAAGTAGCCAAGAAAAACCTCTAACAAAAGCGGCAGACTTGCCAGCCTTCCCCCCCGCCCCAAGCAATTGTAACCTTATATCTCATCTAAACCCCAAGGCTTGTGATTTTCTACCAAGAGCCCATGCTGGGAATGAGTATAAACCCAAACTGTTTTCAGATGAGGCTTTTCTACAACCAAACCCCACCAGCTAGACTGAAGATTCTAAGGGACTGAGGAGAAAACACAGTTCACTTGGGACAGACATTATCATCAAACTAGCCCAAAGTTAGAGATGAAACAACCTGGAACAGATCAAGGGGAATTTAATACATCAAATTCTCACTCTGAAGCTGTAAAAGGGAACTCTCAGACTTCTATAACTGTGAAAACAAAACATCAGTCTATAACTGACTTTGAAAGTCAGCCATGTTTCTCTACCCAAGCAGTCCCTCAGAATTCTAAGCCAAGCACCGTTACCTAGGAGACACATGGGCTAGGAGAGGAGGCAGGATTAGAATCTTCAAGTGACCTGTTCATGGAGGCAGCCATGACAGTGGAGACAGCCATATTGGATCAGAAAATTATCATAGTACACCTAATATGCTGACATCAGAATCTGATACCATTGATTTTCAGCCACAAAGACAACCAAACCAGTTGCTTCCTTTGCACAAAAATAATACCATTACTGAGCCAATAATCCATATTGAAATAAATGGGGAAATAATTCAAGGACTGGTTGACATGGAGGCAGAATGTTCTGTACTACAACATTTGCCAAGGGATTGTGAAATGTAAGGGAATATACAAGTGAGAGGAGTTGCTGGGATATCACAATTGGCACTAAAGTTCAAACCCAAAATATTGAAACTGGGACCCATCCAGTTTGATCACTCATTCCTCTTGTTTCCATCATGTCCAAAACAATCTGATTGGGAGGGACATCCTATGCAAATTAGCTGCAACCATTTATTGTGAACCAAATGGTGAAATCTATTTACATCTTCCCAAGAGGTCACTAAAACATCATCCAGTCCTCTGCTTGGACAGATTGGAAAGGGAATCTGATGTACTAACAATAGAACAAGATAACATCTATAAGATTCCTGATACAATCCCAAAAGACATCTGGGCTACCAAATCTACAGATGTAGGAAGAATCCTATCAGCCAAACCTGTAAAGATCAGAGTGAAAGGAGGAATACCACCTAGGATACCTCAATTTAAGCTTAGCAAAGAAGCAGTGGCCAGTATCAGACCAATAATCCAAAGTCTCCTAGGTCAAGGGACACTAGCCCGTGGCTTTTCAGAATTCAATACTCCCATTATGCCAATAAAGAAGGCAAAGGTAGATGCTGAAGGAAAGACCCAGTGGAGAATGGTTCAAGACATGAGGGCTATCAACAACTATGTGGAAAGGACCCATGCTGTTGTACCCAGTCCATCAGAAATCACAAGGCCCATCACAGCTTCCAAAGGTGTTAATTCTTATCATAGGCCTTTGAAGGTGTCAACCTTTTTCATAGGCTTCTGAAGGTATCAACTTTTCATCATAGGATTCACAATTTTCTGACAAGTTATCACACACTTTAGCAATTGATTCTTACTTAGTGTTAAGTAGGGGTGCTTTGAGTTCTGAAGTTGTCGCTCATTTTAGCAAGTGACTTTCGAATTCTCTTACTTCTTCAAGTAAGTGACTTTTGAATTCTCTTACTTGATGGCTAACAAAGTGTTAATTAGGGGTCTTTTCAGTTTTGTTTGATCAATTTTAAAGTTGCTGATGCTAGACAAGGAAAGTTTGATTCACAATTCACAATATTGTTCCATATCATCACATTTACATATATATCATATCATCATAATCAGCTTACTTCTCTACTCTCTTGCTAAATAAATTCCTTCTTTCTCTACTACTAAGGGTAATTTTTGAGAATTAAAGAAATCCTCTTTCCATGTAAACTTATAAACATTTTGACCTTAATGAGTCTCTTAGATTTTTCTCTTTCTTAATTACCTTTTTGGGCTTCTCTTGTATCTCATATTTGGACTTCAAATTTTTTGTTTAGGTCTGGCTTATTCCTCAGGAATGCTTAGAAATCTTCTATCTTATTGAATGTCCATTTTTCCCCTGAAAGAATATACTCAGTTTTGCTGAATAGGTGCCTCCAGGTTGTAAATCCAGATCTTTTGTCTTCCTGAATATCATATTCCATGCCTTTCAGTCCTTTAATGTAGAAGCCTCCAGGTCCTGTGTGATCTTGATTGTAGCTCCATGATATTTGAATGGTTTCTTTCTGGCTTCTTGAAGCATTTTTCCCTTGGTTTGGTGGCTCTTGATTTTGAATATTGCTATAATATTCCTGGAAGTTGTCAGTTGAGTATTTTTTTCTAGAGGTGATCTGTGAATTATTTTAATTTCAATTTTATTTTCTGTTTTGAGGATATCTTGGTAATTATCTTTGATAATTTCTTCTAATATGATATCCAAGGTTTTTTCTTGATCATGGCTTTCAGGTAGTCCAATA
Source organism: Gracilinanus agilis (assembly GCF_016433145.1). Classification (NCBI taxonomy): domain Eukaryota; kingdom Metazoa; phylum Chordata; class Mammalia; order Didelphimorphia; family Didelphidae; genus Gracilinanus; species Gracilinanus agilis. The sequence goes on along the minus strand of NC_058130.1, from coordinate 736,793,685 downwards.
ACTCTCAAATTGTCTCTCATAGATCTATTTTCCATAGATTTTTCAAAAAGATATTTCATGTTTTCCTCTCTTTTTTCATTCCTTTGATTCTGCTTTATTGTTTCTTGATTTCTCATGAAATCACTAGTTTCTTGATGGTCAATTCTGACTTTTAAGACCTGATTTTCCTCTGTCAATTTTTGGCTCTCTTTTTTCAATTGTCCCATTTCTCTTTGTATCACTTTTGTTTCTCTTTCCGAATTTTCCTCTGCCCCTCTTAATTCGTTTTTGAAGTCTTTTTGATTTCTTCCAGAATCTGTGTCCAATCCATATTTTTCTTTTGGACTTTGGATGTGTTTCCTTTGCTTTCAATGTCCCCTTCTGTGTCTGTACCTTGCTCTTTGTCTCTATAAAATTCTTTAGTTAGGTGCTTCTTTTTTTGTTTGCTCATTTTTCCTATCTAATTATAGGTAGGGTTGGGAGGATGATGTGATAGGCTGAGGGCTGAGATTTCTGAGAGTCCCTTCCCCCAGTTGATTCAATTGACCCTTGAGAGGATGATAGCTTAAAGACTTGCCTCAGGGTTAGGTGTAAGCTTTTGATCTCACTCTGATCTTGATCATATCAAGGGCTGATCAAATTCTGGCCTTAAGCTTAGTTTCAAGTTTTTGGTCTCACTGTGTACTTGATTCTATCAGGTACACCATTAATCATCCTGTCTTGGAGCACCACCCTAGAGCTTTAGGCAAAAAGATAGTACTATCATCCACCCCAAAGTGTAAATTAAGTCCTTGTCCCAAGCCCAGACTAAAATTCCCTGGGTTGGAACTCTGGACTTCTCCACATGTTTGAAATTTCAAGGGGTATGGGTTGGCTTGTACCTCTGTTTGCTCAGGCAGGGTCTCAGGGTCTGTATGTTGGCTCTGGCATAGATTCCTGTTGTGGGGTAGGGGTATGTGATTCACTCTGGACTTGCTCTTCCCTCCTTGCTATAGCTTCTTGCTGGGTCTACTCTTCTCCCCAGTGCCCCAGATGTTTGTTATCTACCTTTTGGGTTTTTCTTTTCTTAAAAGTTGTTTCACTTTGTCTCCTTGTTGGTTCTTTCACTCCTGTATTCGTTTTTGTGGTGAAATTTTAATCTTAGTCAGAAAGGATTCTCACCGTGACACAGAGCTGCTAAGGATTACTCTGCCATCTTCTCCAGTCTTTTTTCAATTTACTTATTATAAGATCCAGAGACTCTAGGATTTTACTCTTCATCAAGTAAGACACTCCATCTTCCAGGCATTGTTCCCCTGTTCCCCTTGGCCCTCTCTTAACTTTAACTTAACTTAACTTTCTGACTTCCTTGCCTTCCTTTAGATCTCAGCTCAACTCCTACCTTCTGCAAGAAACCTTTCCCAATGCCCTTGAATTCTAGTGCCTTCCTTTTGAGATGACCTCCAATTTATCCTACCTGTATCTCATTTGTTAACAATTGTTTGCCCATAGTCTCCCCTATTAAATTGGGAGCTCCTTGAAAGCAGGGACTGTCATTTTTCTTTCTTCATATCCCCATTGCTTAGCAGAGTGCCTCTCACATAATAAAAGTTTAATAAATATTTGGTGATTTGGCTTCAGGAAGCCTACTATGACTATTCTTACTCTCCTCTCTGCCCTAATCTCATGGCAGCCCAGTGTTACCATGCCATATCTCTCTCTCTCTCTCTCTCTCTCTCTCTCACACACACACACACACACACACACACACACACACACACACACACACACTCAACCACATGTATACTCCTTATACTCCTTTCTCCATCACACAAACACAGAGCAAGGTCAGATAGTCTATATCACAAACACACCTCTAAATAGAATGTCAAAAATAGACATTCCTGATCCCCACATCTCTGTCACCCTTGTGTCAAAGCCCAAAAGGGAAGAGACATACTCATGGTCAGTCTTTAGCAAACCAAGAGCAGGGTTGGAATCTAGGGGACTGAGCACTACACCAGATTCCCTCAAGGAACAGTATCACACTCTAGGCTAGTAAGATTTCCCATATTCAGTTGCAGGTACATTTAATCCCCTAGTGATACCCAGATCACATCCCTACCTCCTCACTATGTTATCCCATTCCATCCCTGTACCTAAGGAAGGCCCCTAGGACTGACTGGTGAGATTGTTCATGTATTGGCCAAGGAAGCTAAAAGTTGTGCCCTGGAAGGAATTATTTTTGCTTAGTTCAGTATATGCCACGATAGTGCTCCCCAGTTCCTAGTGATTCCTCCCAGGAGAACTAGGTAAAATATCTGCTCCTAAGAAAAGCTGAAGACTAGATGAGAGAGAGGGAAATGCACATTACTGAGAATATAGCAGATTCTTTTAAATGGTTATTGATTGTTAATGAGATGATTGTTAACTGGGGCAGCCAGGTGGTGAAGTAGATAGAGCAGTGATGGCAAACCTTTTACAACCTTTTAGGGACAACAAGCTGTGTTTTGCCCAACAACCACTGAATGCTGTGCCCCACCCCTCCAGAGACCCAGTGCTGCCCTTACCCTCCCCTTTACCCCAGACAAGGGAGGGAGAAAAGGAGGAGAGTTGCCTGAGTGCTCTGATCAGGGAAGGGAGTAAGCACTGAGGGGCAGGGAGGTATGATGGAGATGGGGAAGAGAGCAGTTCCACCAGAGTCCCTCTGCCTTCCTAATAAATAACTGCTAGGGATGGTGCATGCCAACAGAGAGGTCTCTATGTGCCATCTTTGGCACATGTGCCTGTAGGAGGGAAAATTATGAGACTGGCCTGAAATTAATAATTTTATTAAATCAAAAGTAGTAGGGAAAGATTGAAAAATAGAATAGAGATATATAGGTTACTTGCCTTGCTGCTCCATTTAGCTTGCTATTCTGTCGCCACCATTAGGGCCCCCTAGCTATGCTCACAGAAAAGTCCAGCCAGCAGCAAAACCAGAAGAGAAAAAAGCAAAATTCATTCTTGCCTCAGTTTATCAAACTTTTTCTACACCCACTAACTCTTACACATCACAGGAGTCCACTGTGGTTATTTTGCCTGGGTCATCCAGGGAGCAGTGCAGGGGACATCTTGTCCCTGCCTCATGATCTCTTGACTCTATTGCTGCCTTTTTCCAACTGCCATTCTATCATTGTAACCCAATCCACTCAATGATTTCCTTCATACAATCCTCACCTCCTGGTCGAGTTCAGGCTCATGCCAGGTATGCAGGTAGTCGACAGGAGATGATGTCACCCATGTGACCCCAGAAAGAGTAGGTGGTAAATTTCCTTCACACATGCCACAGATTTTCCATCACAGAGATGGATTATCAGTGCTGTAAAAGCTGTCCAACTCTCATCTGAAACTGGAATCCTCTCCTACAAGGGAGGCACTCAGCTTCTGATTGAATATCGTTAGTGGCAGGAAATCCTACTATTCATGTGGTTTTTTTCTAACTCTACCAATATTCCAGTTCTCCCAGTTCTGACACTAAGGGCCCTCCCAGCTCTGACATTCTAGGTTCTTAGAGTCCTCCCAGATGTGACATTCCTTTTTCTAAGATAACTCCCTGATTGTAGGATCTGTTCTCCTGGTCTGGGAGCTATCTTCTTCACCCCATGACACCTCCCTATCCATGTTGCCACAGCAGACAGGTGCTGTGCTAGGCCAGTGCTGGACAAAATCTGAGATACCTGGGTCTTGTGCCAAGGAAGATTCAGGCAGTAGCCAATGTGCTTTAGTAGTACCACCCAGCCAATGCCCTCCTTGCTGTCTTGTGTGGGAAGGTATAGTAGAAATATTTCTGGACAGAATCAGTTAACCTGGGCTTTTGTCTTGGCACTGCTATTGACTATCCATAGGAGCTCAGGCAACTCCTTTTAGGTTGCACATCTGAAAAATGAAGAGATAGGATTTCCTTAAAATCCCTTGCAACTTAGTATTCTCTGCTTCTAAAACTGGTGGTTTATGTAAACTGACTTTCTGTTAACCAGAATTTTTAACCAGACAATTTTGCACTACCCTCAATCTCTTCTAATATTTTCTATAAAATTCTTGCCCTTTTGCCACCTCAGGATGCTGTCCAACTTGTACCAATGGTTCTGGAAGGATGAGCACTGGCTTCCTTCTGGATACACATGGACTGACATAGAGGATGTCAGTGGGGTCACATATCCTCACCCCAAGGACCTCCTGGCAACCCTTCCCTTGGCATTCATCTTAGTGATTGTCCGATATAGCTTTGAGAGGTGAGTCAACCATGTGCTTCTCTGCTTCTCCTTTTCTATCTGTCTGTTTCTCCCTGTCAAAATTTCAGTTTTATTGATGCTTTTTGTTTTTACCCAAGTCATGATTCATCATATGATACCACTTCTTCCAACATCCCACAGCTCGAACCTTCCCTTACACACACACACAAAACAACAACAACAAAACAAAAAACAAAGGCAGGAGCCATGTCCAAGAGCAAATGTAATTAGTACCCTGCAGCCATAACCACTACCACCTCCACCCCACCCCACTTCTCCAAGGAGAGTGGAAGCAGGTCCTGGCTTATCTCTTCTCAGAGATTTATGGATCATTACTATTATACAGCATTTAGGTTCTTGCTAGTGTTCTTGTTTTTTTAACCCTTACCTTCCATCTTATAATTGATACTAAGTATTGGTTCTAAGGCAGAAGAGTGGGAAGGACTAGGCAACTGAGGTTCAGTTACTTGTCCTGGGTCACACACTAGGAAGTATCAGAGACCAAATTTGAATTCAGAACCTCCCATCTCTAAACCTGGCTCTCTATCCACTGAGATACCTACAAGCCCCTAGTGTTCTTTTCACTAAGAATATTTTTTTTTGTTTTTTGTTTTTAAACCCTCACCTTTCGTCTTGGAGTCAATACTGTGTATTGGCTCCAAGGCAGAAGAGTGGTAAAAGTAGGCGGGGGGGTGGGGGGGGAGGGTGTCAAGTGACTTTCTCAGGGTCACACGTCTGGGAAGTGTCTGAGGCCAGATTTGAATCCAGGACCTCCCATCTCTAGGCCTGTCTCTCAATACACTGAGCTACCCAGCTGCCCCCTCACTAAGAATATTTTAATCACCTCCTGGTTCTTCTTCCTTCCATCTCTATCAATTTGTAGGAATCTTGCCAGGTTTCTGGGAATTTTGAATTCCTCACATTTATTATTACTTAGAGTATAATAAAACAATATCAATCAAACAACAAGGATTTGTTACACACCTATCATCTGCTTTGTTGCCATACCCCAATGATCATCAGACTTTTCCATGTTACAACTAAAACCTGCCATCTGTGTTGTCTCCCCCATTAGAAATTATATAAACATACTTGTCAAGTGCTTTTTATTCAAATAAAGTCAGATTTAAATAATTGATTTACTATGTGCCAGGTCCTATGTTAGTCACTTGGAATATGAAGGAAAAAATAAAAGTCTTTGCCTTCAAGAAGCTTACATTCTTTTGGGTGGGGAAATGGGACAAGATGTACCCACACATTGATACACCACAATTTATCATATCCTTAATTATAGTGGAATCAATATGCTTTCAGCTTTTTCTAGTGCAAAAAGTATTGCTATGAATATTTTGTTATCTATGGAACTTTTTATTTTGTCTTGGAACTCATTGGGATATATAACTAGCACTGGAATGTCTAGGTAAAAAGGGAAGGACAGTTAATGACCTTTCCCACCCAAATCCCCAACCATTTAATGAATTCATAGATTTACCAAGACTGTATTTGTGTATCTGTGTTTCCATAGGCCCTTCAAAATGGATTCCTTCCATCTTTGGTCATCTTTGCCAACTTGTCGAGTTTGAAATGAATCTTCAGAGATGTTTTTGACTTGCATTTCTCATTACTAGCAATTTGGAGAAGGCTTTCATATAGCTTTTTACACCTTAAATTCTTCTTTTGAAAGGCAAAACATTTATCAAATGTTTGTGAGGCGTTAACCATTGCCTATTGTTATTTTTAAAAATGATAAAGGCTATTATTATGAGGAAAACTAATATTTTATTTAGGCCCATGTTGATAGAATAAAATCAGACCACGTGCCTGGCTAAAATCTATTCAAACTGCCCGCCAGTCCATACCTTCTCTTTCATTTGGCTGCTTCGTACGAAAGAGAGTGAGGTCAAAACTCATCTCCCCATTTAAGTCACTCTCTACATTGGTTCACGCTGGTTGGCATCATCACGTCCAAAACCAGAAACCCATTGGATCACGGAAAATGTAGTCTCAAAGTCCCCCACATGTCCATAGGAAGTTTGTCATATATCTACATATCTTGAGGCTCAAATGAGCCCCAAAATACCTCTAAATGGAACCCCAGAAATTCTAAATAATGTTATGATTAAAAATGATGATGGTCGAGATCAAAAGGGAGAATAGTATTTTAATAAAAGCCATGCTGATAGAGATAAACTGACCACGCGCCTGTAAGAAACCTATTCCAACCTCACCTCAGCCATTTTCCTTCCTCTCTCCTCCAGCTCAGGTAACTAAAGAGGAAGTTCCAAGTCACTTCCCCCTAATTTCAAACAGTCCCTCACCTTGAATACGTCATCCAAAACCTGAAACCCATTAGGGACGGGAAATGTAGTTCCAAGTATCCCAAGTGATTTTAAATGACACAATAACACACTATCAAACATTTCTGAGAATTATTTTATATATAAATCCTTTGACCTTTTAGGTGTTAGAAAATTATTTTTATTCCATATTTTTGGATTCTCTACTTATCTTGAATATCAGACTTTTATCAGAGATAACTGTTGTATTCTTGCTTAATGTTATAAATATTATGTATCATATTTTCCCTACATTTATTTGTATTGATTTCCATTCTCTTTCTAAGGCTGCATTGTGTTCAGCTTAGTTTTTCTTATAGCTTAACCCTAGCCTAACTCCACTATCGCTCTCACTCAAATCTCCATAAGCATTTGTCTTAGTCCAACTCCTCATTCTCTTGGAAAAATGAGCCCCAACAAGTCAAATGATTTGACTCATCTCTACTCTTTCAAATCCAAGTCCAATACCACTCCCTCCAGTCTAATACCACTTCTCTCCAGAAAAGCTTTGCTGATCCTCCTACTCTCCCTTCCACTACTAGGAATGACCTCGACTATCCAAGTATCCAAAGGTGTCCTTTTATTTTTCTGAGTTATCTAATGCGCTTATCTTGGGATATTATGGACATCTGTCTGCTCCCCATCCAACAGACTGAAAACTCTCTGAAAACAAAAATGAAATCTTCTCTAAAGTTTATTTTTCTACCCTCCCTGCACCAAGAATGGAATTTTCTATAGAGGAGGCACAAAACTTATTGGATTTAAGAGAAGAATACTTGCTCTTTGGCTGTAGAACAGCATCTCAGGGGGCCTTTCTGATTAGGCACTCATTTGCAGGAATGCTCCTACCCCCTTCCTGACAGTCCAAAGGCCCTCCCCAGAAATAAGAATGATGGACTTTTTTTCCCCCAGATTCAGCACCCTATATGTGCTCCCATAGAGACACCCCTGCCCCTTCATGTAGCATTTGCACATCCCTGCCCACTCTCTATCTTCTTCGCACTGTGCCAAGTTAATTCAGTTTGGCCAGTTGGTAAGCAAAATTTGGCTAAGGGGGCTCCAAGGGTCAGTGATGGTGGGGCTGAGGAGGAGCGATATGAGTTTCTGGGTCACAGATAGGATGGGGGAAGGGTAGACATAGCTTCTGGGTCCTAGATTTCTAACTACTCATTTCCTCCTGCCTCCTTTCACAGGACCATTGGTGTACTTCTGAGCAGGGTCATGGGTGTTCGTGACTACCTTAGATTAAAGCCTGGCCCCAACCCCATATTGGAGTCCTTTTTCCAGACTCAGAGTTGGAATCCCAAAGAGGTGAGCAGGTTCCAGGTTTAGATTCCATAAAGAAATCAGAGATGCTTCCAATTACCTTCAGGAGGAGCTATTGTTTTACTGTTTCTTGAATAGGAAGTAGAAGATAGGGAAGGAACTCCATGCTCAAGATTGGCTCAGATACAGATTTTTTTTGTGCTATTATCTCTATGGGAGAATCAAACTCTGCCTAATTGACATCAGGGAGAACTGGCAGTCCACAAGATCTGGGTTCTAATCTCATCTCTACCACTGACTTGCCATGTGAATCTGGCCAAGCCATTTCAAATTAAGAGTCAGTTTTCTTATCTGCAAAATTGGGATGTTGGACCTCATGATTTCTAAGATCATTTGCAGGTCCAATATTCTATTTTTGATCATATCAGTCAGAATATTCAAATACACAACTGATCCTGTTATAGGGGTGTCATTTTAGTCCTCTTTTGACTATGAAGGACAACAGCCAACCAGCCAAGTCGGTGCAAATGGAAGGTTATCTCAGAGAGAAGACACCAGCAACTGGGGGACTAGGAAAAGAAGGCTCCTGAAGAAGTGTAATTTGAGCTTCATCTCAAAGGAAGCCTAGGCAGTCAGGAGGCTGAGGGGAGGAAAGAGAACATTCTAGGCAAGGGGACCAGTTAACATAAAAGGCACAGAAAATTTGGAAGCTGAATAGAGGATAGATAACAGTGAGGAGACTTGAGGCAAGAAGACCCACCGGAAGGCTGCTTCAATAATTCCTTCTACAGGAAGTCTTCCCTAACCCCACTTAATTCCAGTCCTTTCCCGCTATTAATATTTTTTCCTATATAGAGCTTCCTCTCTCTATATTTATTTGCATGTTGTTTTATCCATTCGATTGTAAACTCCTTAAGAGCAAGAACCATCTTTTGCCTCTTTTTGTATCCTTAGCATGTAGTACACTGCTTGGTACATAGTAGGCATGTAATAAATGTTTATTGAGTTGAATTAATTGAATGAGGACCCACACAAAGGTGGTGGCTGGGTGAGGGGTGAGAAATTTAAACAAGCAATGTTGTGAAGATAAAAACAAGACTTGGGAAGAGATTGAATGTGTGGAATGAGTTCAAGAAAGGAGTCAAGGATGTCACTGAGGTTTTGAACCTGAGTGAGTGTCTGGGAAAATGGTAGTACCAGCTGGCTAATGTTCATGAAATGCTTTCCAGATTCACCTCCACCTCTTGGAACCCTTAGCTCCCTTCAGGGATGAACTCTAGGGTCCCTCCTATAAGATGGCTTTCTTGATTAACAGTAATTTGTGTTCTCCACAAATTACTTCATATTTAATTTGCATATATTTTGAATTTTCTTATCATCTGTGCTTCCCCCAGTAAAAAACAAGCTCTTAAAAGGAATGTTTGGTTTTTGGTTTTGCACCAGACCTGGCATATAGAAAGTACTGAATATTTGCTGAGTTGAACTGAAATCCAGTGTTTCTGCCCAGTTAGGTTCTTTCAGAGAAGCTACCCTAGAACATACCTTTTCTTTGTCTCCTTCTCAAGAACAATGCAGGGAACAGTGTGTGACTTAGAGGATACTTTGACGGAAGAACCTACCCAATGCTTTAAGGGGGTTTGGGGTGGGGTGGAGCACAGGCAGGCAGTGAGCCAGTTTCCTGTATCTTGCCCATGGATACTAGGCTTAAGCCTTCTGAACTGAAGCATGTTCTCTGCCAGATTGTGGGAGGAAAAAAAGGTCCCTGAGGGTTGGGTGAGCACCTCCTGATAAAGGATCCCAGAAAACCAAGGGGAGAGGATGTGTTCTCCATAGTCATTGAGATTAAGACCTCCCCTTTCCCTTGATCCCCAGGCTCAGCTGAGTCGCCTGGCCAGTCAGTGTGACCTCTCAGTGAGGCAGACCCAGCGCTGGTTTCGACGTCGAAGGAATCAAGAACGACCCAACCTGACAAAGAAGTTCTGTGAATCTAGGTAAACCCTTGGTTGGGGATGGGGGGGAGGCTAAGGAAGGATTGGCATCAGGGTGGTGAAAATGTTTGGAGGGGAGCAGGTTAGGGTCAAAGAGCTTTGGGATCAAGACTTCACTGGAAAAGGAGGAGCCTCGTTTTGTTTATTGTCAGTCAATGCCCTGTAATAACAGCTCTATCTGTATATCTTATCTTCTAGACCCTCCCTTATCACCCCATCCTCATTTTGTTTTTCAGTTGGAGACTTTTCTTTTATTTGTCTTCTTCCTTTGGAATCTTTCTCACCATCTACGATGTGAGTACACCCTGTCCCATCCTCACCCAAGAGACCTTCATAACTCTCTGTCCCTTCCTCCTCTGCATTTTCATCTTCATATCTTCATTATCTCTCTGATTCTTTCCACTGTACTGTCATTGTTTTATTTTTTTTTTATCTTTATCTTTTTCTTTTCTTTTTTTAAAACCCTTACCTTCCATCTTAGAATCAATACAGCATATTGGTTCCAAGACAGAAGAGTGGTAAGGACTAGGCAATGGGGGTTAAGTGACTTACCCAGGGTCACACAGCTGTAGTGTCTGAGGTCAAATTTGAACCTGGGACCTCCCATCTCTAGATCTGACTCTCAATCCACTGACCTACCCAGCTGCCTCCTATCTTTTTCAATTAACAAGCATTTTTTTCTCTTCCTCCCACTCATTCTTCCCCTTCCCTCCCCCTAAAAAACACCTCTTGTGACAAATATACATAGTCAAACAAAGCAAATTTCTGTATTGGCCACCTCCCCAAATTCCTCTTTTATCTATGACCATCCTCCTCTTCTCACTCTTTGTCCTCTCACTTCCTCCATTCTTGTTCTCTTTGGTCCAGGTCCCACATTTACAATGTTCCATCACCACAAAATTTCCAAGGGCATAAACTCTTCAACTCCCTCCCTGTACCGTCTTGCCCTATCTGACCATCTTTTTTATACCTCTCCTTCCTATCCAACCCCTATCCTTTCTCTTCAAAAAACAAAGAAAGAAAAATCTTTCAGCTTAGAATCAATACTATATATTGGTTCTAAGGCAGAAGAGCAGTACGGGCAAGGCAATGGGGTTTAAGTGACTTGCCCAGAGTCATATAGCTAGGATGTGTCTGAGGCCAGATTTGAACCTAGAACCTCCCATTTCCAGGGCTAATTCCCTGTCCATTGAGCCACCCAGTTGCACTCTCCTTCCTTTCTATACACTTCTGTTACATCAATCTTCTTGATCTCTCTGTCTCTTATCACTCTTCCTATCCTTCCATTCCCCTCTATTCTTCACTGCTTTCTTATTTCTCTTTCCTCTACCATCTTTATCCCTTCTTGTCCTCTTCCTACACTAGCCATGTCATTGATTATCTTCCTTGCTCCATTTCTACCTTTTCCCTCTATCTGCCCACATTGTCTTCCATTCTCCTATATCAAAAGTCCTTTTGGGGCAAGGGAGTATAGGACTCTGTGGTGGGACCCACCTATCTGACCAACAAGCAGGGTGGATTAGAAACCTAATTCAGATAAATCAAAATAAAGCATGGCATCAATACACTGAAATAAGGTGTGCAGGGAGAGTAGGACCAGTCTGGGGGTTGTTTGTTTTTAAAGGGAGAGAGAAGAGTGGAGATTTATTTCTTCCAGAAAATGTGATTTGGGGATGTAAGGGGGGAAAGGGGGGTTTGGGGTCAAATATATTAAAAGATTGGGTTGCCAGGGGATTGAACAATTATCAATCCCTAATTAAAGAGTAACCTCAAGTTAAAATTACTTTTATGGAAATTTATTTACAAATGAGAAGAGGAAGAAGAAATAAGGAAATAAGAATCCAACACAGTAGGTAATTTGCTCTGATCCCCTAGTTAATCCAGGTAGATCTAATTAACCCAAGGCCAGGAAACTCAGAAGGGAGGTCCCAGGTAGCTCAGTGGATTGAGAGTCAGATCTAGAGATGGGAGGTCCCAGGCCAGAACTCTGGGGCCCCAGAGGCGAATGAAGCAAAAGCTTCAGTCACAAAGTCTCTATTAAAAGGGAAGTTCCTTAAGAGAAGTTAAGGAAGATTCAGTCTTACACTCACCACGTGGAATTCCAAAGGAAAGATTTATTAACAGTCTCACCAGCTTCAGAGCTCCTCCAAGTCCCAGTCATAAACCAGCAGAGGTCCTTCAGGTCCTGTTCACAAACCAGAAGAGCCAGCCCAGCTGACTGAGGTCTCTTTTTAAAGGGGCCTCTTTTGCATCCCTTCCTGTGGCCTCCTCTTAGTTTATGTGTCCAATCACAACAGACATTTTTCTTAGGACTGCCCAGGAGGCAATCAGTAAATTCTGATTTGTTACTCTAGCACACGTGGGTTATAGACCACCAAAAATGGAGATGTTTTCACCTTTTGTGATTAAATCTAAATATGGGCAGTGTCGATTTAATCTAATTATCACAGGGAGCCTAAGACAGGCTCACCAAAACAGGTAAGCAGGCAAACTGCTAACCTATAGCCCAGGAAATAGACAATCTCAAATGGTTTGGTGAGTAACTAGATTGATATACTTACTGCTTGAAAGGTAGGCAATTTGACCTGTGTTCTATTTGATAAGTCCTTAGTTTGGCAGATCACTCTAGTCTTTCCCCTACTCATGGCTATGTTAAAGAGAAAAGAGGATTCAGATGTTCATGGCACAGAAAGAGAAAAAAACAAGAACAAGAATTAGAGTAAAATCCTCTCTTTTCACCTAAGACTTTGCCTGACAGGTTTGACTCTGATTCTTTCCTGTGATGCAGGATTTGTGCAAGATCTCTTGCATTTGCAAAATTACCCTAGGCAATCCTGTCAGTTAGGAGAATGTAACTTTGGCCCAGCAGGTGCCAGTCCCAAGAGCTGACAGTTTGAGCTGGGACTATAAAAACCCCTGCAGAACCAACTTGGGGATTCTGATTTCCTTGACCTCACCCAGACACCCAGACACCCCTGACTTCCCCTTGGGGACCCCAGGAGGGGGAAGGGAGGTTGAAGGGAGGTTTGGGTTATGGAAAGTGGGCAGGACTTAGATTAGAGTAGCCTAGCAACAGGGACACCCCTAAACCAATTCATCAACTATATCTGTCTAACTGGTGGATCAAACAACATCAGGGCAATGTTAAACTATCTTTGGCTGAGGGCTGGTTCCCTCAGCCTAGCCTTACCTTGTAGGTCCATAGCCAACACTTATCAGTCGCCCCTAGCAACAGTCTCTCAAGAGCCCTAAACTCTCTTACCTCAGTTTTCCCTTCCGTGTTTAAATAAACCCTTAGCCTGAAACTGTGAACTTCTGTAGTTATTTATAACATCAGCTTGGGCTAAGGGGCTGAGGAGAGGGGAGAATAGCAACCACTTGACTCCAAAGGAAGTACTGGGCAAGCATCCATTTTATTCAGGAAGTGTGTGAGCTTCACTTACTGTTGAGTTCTGCTTTCACTCCAGCAGGGAGGGGCGCCTCACTTTCCACCTTAAAGGAGCCTATAGGTAGCAGGGAGACCGACTGGTCATCCCAGCTCAGGCTACATATTCCTGACAGTCTCAAATCACCTGCTACTGTAGTTTCAGGCTCCCAGGCCTTGGTGACTCACTTGTACCACCAGCTCCCCTGTTATCAGCCACATTATCTACTTATTACAGTCCTGATTTGAGGAAGAGGGAGAAAGTCAGGCCAGAATAATGATAAAATAAAGCTGTAAAGTAGAAATGGGATTACTCCTGTTAGTGATTATAGTTCATTGAGTAATTAATAGGGACACAGCTATTGCTGTGCTGAAAGTTTTTCCTCCTCTAACTTGTCCTTTGTTTCTCTCAGGAGAAGTGGTTTGGAGATCCCAAGACATGCTTCGACAGATTCCCAAAGCAGGTAAACAGGTCAGGACAAGGGTGGATATCATACTTGCCCATAAAAATAGGTCTGGCCCATCAGAAAAAAAAAATAAAAGCAAAACCCTGTTAAAAAAAAAATATATGAGCTCCATTCCTACTCAGAATCAGAGAATTTGTTGGGGCAGCTATGTGGCTCAGTGAATTGAGAGCGAGGCCTGGAGATGGGAGGTCCCAGGTTCAAATCTGGCCTGAGACACTTCCTAGCTGTGTGACCCTGGGCAAGTCACATGACCCCCATTGCCTAGCCCTTACCACTCTTCTGCCTTAGAACCAATACACAGTATTGATTCTAAGATGGAAGATATGGATTTTTTTTAAAAAATAGAATTAGAGGATCTGTGTTGAAAGAAATCTCTGAGGCCATCTAGTCTAGATTATATCTGAAGAATGTTGGGGAAGAGTATAATTTCTACAAAATTTGTAAAATGAGCTCATTGATTTTATCTTTGAAGACTGCCTGGAAGAGTGAACCAATATTTCCCCAGACAGTTTATTACACTTAGAGACAGCTTTAGTTATTAGAACATTTTTCCTTACATCATCTAAATTTACTTCTTTGTAACTACCTCTCTTTGCATCTAGTTTTGTCTTCTGAGGCCAAACAAAGTCTTATTTCTCTCTGTTCCACATAAAAAGCTTCAAATACTTGAAGGCAATCATTCAGTCTCCCAATTCTTTTCTATAGGCTAAATCTCCCTAGCTCCTTCATTTACATAATAGTATGGTATGATTTCAAGGACTTTCATCATCTTGGTGGTTCTTCTGTGAACTACATCCAGAGAAATTCTCAAAATGGTCTTTCTAAAATATGGCACCCAAAACTGAACAAAATAATCCAGAAGGGGCTAAGAGATAATAGAACTATGACCTTCCTCCTGCTGAAAACAGTTCCTCTCTTATGCAACCTAAAATCTTATTAGCTCTTTTTGGGCTTCTATATCACACTGGTGGCTCATATTGAGCTTGTAGTTAAAAAGAAAAATTATCTTTCTGAGACAAATTATTATCCAGTCAACCTATGCCATTTTGAATTTGTAAAGCTAAACTTTAACTCAACTATAAGATTTTATATTTATCTTTGATTTATTTATATATTTTAAATTCTGAACTGAATACCAAATAAAATGATCATTTCCAAACAGATGTTAAAACAGAAAGAATTTTACATGAAACTAAATTTCAACTATGTACAAGCTAGTTTTTAAGTACAAATAACATATAATAAACATATATGTAATACATGACAAAACTATATATATATGTGTGTGTGTGTTTATAGATAATAAATTCAGTATGAAACTTTTAAAGCTATCCTTCTTGTCCATGACTCCTTTTAGCTTTCTTTCTGTTCTCTTCTCTGCATCTAAAAAAAATGCTTTAATGATCCTCTTTTCTTTATTTTTGGAAACATTTATCCATAGCTCCATCTCATTCCCATGACCACTGACCTCCACAGAAAAAAAAATCATAACCATCATTAAAAAAATTCATATATATATATATATACATATATATATATATGAGATAATACACACACACACACAAATAAGGAAAACAAATTCCCACAGGCCATGTCTGAAAATATGGCATATTTTGTATCTTGAAGTCATCACCTCTCTGTCAGGAAGTAGGGACCCATGCTTCATAATTGGTACCCTGGAATAGTGATTGTTCACTGCATTGATCCTTTAAGTCTTTCATAGCTCTCTCTTCGCAATGTTTGCTGTAACTATATATTAGTTCTGGTTTTGCTCAATTCATTTTACATTAGTTCATAAAAGTCTTCCCAGATTTCTCTGAAACAGCCAATTTCATCATTTTTATTGACTCACATGCCCTAATTTGCTCAACTGTTCCACTATTTATGGTCATATCCTTAGTTTCCACACAAAGAACTGTTATAAATACTTAAAAAAAAAAAAAAAACAGGGCAGCTGGGTAGCTCAGTGGAGTGAGAGTCAGGCCTAGAGACAGGAGGCCCTAGGTTCAAATCCAGCCTCAGACACTTCCCAGCTGTGTGACCCTGGGCAAGTCACTTGACCCCCATTGCCCACCCTTACCACTCTTCCACCTATGAGACAATACACCGAAGTACAAGGGTTTAAAAAAAAACAAAAACAAAAAAAAAAAAAACCCTTAACCTTCCATCTTAGAATCAATACCATGTATCAGTTCCAAGGCAAAAGAGCAGTTAGAGCTAAGGAATTGGGATTAAGTGACTTGCCCATTGACATATAGCTAGAAAGTGTCCACTGATACACCTAGCTGCCCCAATAAATGCTTTTGTACATTTAAGCCTTTTTCAGCTTTCTTTGATCTCTTTGGGGTACAAGCCTAGTACTGGTATCTCTGAACAAAAGGGTAAACACATTTTAATGATCTGGGGGCCATAGTTCCAAATTGCTTTCAAGAATGACTGGATTAAATCACAGCTCCACCAACAGTGCATTGGTATATATTTTTCCAAAGCTTCCAATAAGGATCATTTTACTCATTATCTTTGCCAGTTTGATGGATGTGAGGAGGAAGCTGAGATATTTTAATTTGAATTCCTCCAATTAGCAGAAATTTTAAAATATTTTTCATATAGTTGTTCACAACTTAGATATCTTCCTTCAAAAACTACTTGTTCATGTACTGTGAACATTTATCTATTAAGGAATGGCTCTTGTTCTTAAAGAACAGCATTTATGTAAGATATAAAGTTTGTGAAGAGCTGTGCACGTTATTTTGATTTTCATGGTATGGCTGTAATGGAGGTGTCGTGTTATTATCTTCATTTTATTGATGAGGAAATTGAGACAGACAGAAATTAAGGGACTTGCTCAGAATCATATAGCTATTAAGTGTCTGAGGCAAGATTCGTACTCAAGTCTTCCTGAATCCAAACACTTCACCTTCTTGCTTCCTTGAAACAATTCTTTATATATCTTGGGTACATATAAGGCTTTGATTAGAGAAAATTACTGCTAATTTTTTTTCATAGTTAACTGTTTCCCTTCTCATTTTAACTGCATTGGTTTCCATGCGCAACATTTTTAATGTTATATAATCAAAATTGTTCGTATTATCATCTTTGATTCTATCTATCCCTTCTTGGGTCATGAATTCTTTACTTATCCATAGTTACAAAAAGTATTTTTTCCTGTCTCCTCTAATTTGTTTATCATGTAACATTTTAATATCTAAATAATATACCTACTTGGAGTTTATCTAAGTATCTGATGTGAGCTATTATTCTGAACTTAATTTTTTGCATGACTGAGTTCCTGTTTTCTGAGCAGCTTTTATAAAATAGTGAGCCCTCACCCCAGTAGCTAAGGTCTTAGGGTTTATTGAATACTATGGTACTCTGTTTATTTGCTTCTAAATTTTATATATCTTACCTGTCCCACTCATTGTTCTATTTTTCAAACAATAACAAATAGTTTTGATAATTATTCTTTGGTAATATGGTGTGAGACCTAGTTCAGCTAGGTCCTCTTCCTTCCTATTTTTTCATCATCTTATTTATGATTCTTGACCTTTTAAAAATAGAGAGATTTTTATTATTTTTCCTAGCTCTATAAAAAAATCCTTTCATAGCCTAATTGGCTTGATTCTGATAAGACATTCTTTTAAAACCATATCCTCGGTCTTAGAAGTAATACTTGGAATAATAATTCCAAGGCAATAGAGCAATTGGGAGTGGGGTGGTAAGTTGTCCAAGTTCACAAAGCTAAGAAACATCTGAGACCAGATCTGAAGCTAGGACCTCCTGTTTCTAGGAGGAGCTCTGAATCCACTGAGCCACCAAGCTGTCCCCTAAATAAGTCATTTAATTTGTCAGTAATTTTTATTACATTGGTATGACCTGCCCATGACTAATTAAAAATTTTCCAGTTATTTAGTTCTACTTCTATAAAGAATGTTTTATAATTATTTTGGACTAAATTCCTGAATGTGTCTTGGTAGATATTTACAAATATTTTATATATTTTGACATTACTTTGAATAGAAATTCTCCTTCTTTCTATAGGGCTTTGTTAGTAATATCCTGAAAAGCTACTGGTTTATGTGATTTATTTAATATCCTGAACTTTTCCTGGTTATTTTAAAATAATTTTATTTAACTCATTTGAGTTATTGCCTACTCTTCTTCTTCTTTGCCTACTCTTACTCATTCAATTTATTTCTTATTCTATCTTTATAGATAGTATTTCTAGAATTAAATCAAATAATATTAGTGATAATGGACATCCTAGTTTTACTTTTTGCTTATGCAACATTTTAAATGATTTATCATCAAAATAGCTCATGTTTTTATCTTTGATTCTCAATTCCTCCTTCGGTCATGAATTCTTTAACTATCCATAATTATAAAAAAGTATTTTCTTATAAGAAAGGCCTCAAATCTTTCTCCATTATACATAAAGTTTCCTTTAGGTTTTAGAGAAATACTACTCATGATATTAAGCGAAAATCCACATATTTCTATGCTTTGTAATGTGTTGGGTTTTTTAAAGAAAATGGTGTTAGATTTGGCAAAAAAAGTTTTTTTAATACCTGTTAATATAATAATGTACTTTTTTGTTATTACTATGTTCTACTGTTTTTTCATTTCCCTGATATTGAACTAACCTTGTACTTTTGCTAAAGTCATAAGATAAAATTTTTTCTTTTACAAAATAGCATTTTATTGATACCTTCGTTTTTACCTCACCTAGGTAGCTTCTGTATCCCTTCTCACCCTCTTCTACAGAAACATCCCTTATAATAATTGTTTTAAGAGGAAGATTAAAATATACAGAAAAATCAGTCAACACATATAAATAGGATGATATATACAATATTTCCCACAAATGAATCCCCTCTACACCTCTATAAAGAAGCAGGAGTTTTTCTCTTATTTCTGTTTGTTCTTTATGCTTTTGCAACATTTCGTTTGTTGGTTGTTTCATGGTGGTTGTTATCTCTATTTATATTGTTGCAGTCATTGTATATGTTGTTTTCCTAACTGTGCTTACTTAACTTTTAGTTAAGTACTATAAATCTTTCTGTGTTTCTTTGTATTTATCATGTTTGCTTTATTCAACAAACTACTACTCCATCATATTCGTGTATTACAAACCCTTTAGCCTTTCCCCATTTGGTAGACTTCTACTTTGTTTAAAATTCTTTGCTACCATGAAAAGTGCTGCTATAAATATTTTGGTATATATGGAAACTTTCTTTTTGTCAGTGACTTCCTTTGGAAGTGTATACCTAGCAGCAGAATATCTAGGTCAAAGGATATAACATTTTACTCAGTTTCTTAGCATAATTCCAAACTGCTTTCCATAGCATTCCTACCATTTCTAACATTTCTAACAACAATGCATTAGTTTGCCTGTCTTTCCACAACCCCTCCACCATTAACTAGTCCTATCTTTTGTCATCTTTGCCTATTTGCTAACTACAAAGTGAAAATGGGATTTGATTTGCGTTTCTCATCTTAGTGATATGTAATCTTTTAAATATATTGTTGTAATATCTTTCCTAATATTTTCAATATGTTTTTCTTTGTCCTCTCTCCCTAGTTGAGGTACCAAGATCATATTTGAATCATAGTCTGAAAAGATTCCTTCTATTACTATTTTTGAAAACATCTATTTTTGAAATTGTTCTTTGAATATTTGATATTTGGTCCTAGGATATTTCTTTTATAATTAACTTTTGTCTTATTCAATTAATTTTTGTCTTATTCAACTTTTCTGATATTCAATTGTTGGAATAATTTATTTCTTATTTTAAGTTATCGTTATTTTGTATTTTTGTAAATATTCTTCCATTTTATTGAATGTTGGTATATAATTGAGCAAAAATTTCTTTATTTCCTCTTCAATATTTATGGATTTTGTTTGTTAATTTTTATTACAATTTGGCTTTTCTGTCTTCAAAAAAATCAGAGTAGCTAACTTTATATCTATTATTAAGGTTTTTTTTTCCAAAATGTTTCCAGTTTTACTTATTAATCCAGTGTTGGTTTCCAATATTGTTAGTATCTGATTTCCAGATTATCTACTTTGGTATTGTGGTGGATAATTAATAATCATGGAGGAAATAATCTAAGCTATATGACTTATTAGCAAAACATACATAATAAATGGGTCAGTGGACTCTCCAAGCAATCCAAAGTCCCTGAATACAGACCAAGAGAGTTTTTTGTACATTAAAAATAATGAATCAAATAAAACCAATTAATTAAAGAAAAACAATTAACAGGATACAATTAACAGGATAAAAAAATAACTGATTTCTGAATGAAGAAAAATTAGCGGTGTTCCAAGTTCAGAACAAGTAAATTGGTTGAGTTGGGAGTGGGGAGAATAGGTTTCATTCTTTCCCCAGAATTAAGAGAAGCCAATTAATTGTACCGACCTGCACTTATGAAATAATAGGTATCTTATTTCATCTAGGATAATTTGCAGAAAAACAATAAGATTGAAGTTAATAGGATTGGCAGCACAAGATGGACTCAGTATTCCTGAGATATGATCTAATTAGTACTCTCAATTCCCACACCAAACCAATTCCATTTTACAGCTGCTCTCCACCCCTATTTCATCAGTATTTGGTTGATATCTTTTTAATTGTAGAGTGTGTGTGTGGTGGGGGGCGGAGGGGGGGAGGAGGAGGGGGTAATACGTTTTATATTCTTTTTTTTTTCATGTTCTTTCCCTCTTTTGTTGAGGAAATCATTAAAACTATCTATACACGTTCCCCTAAGAACTGTTTTAGTTGAATCCCAAAAGTACTGGTTATGTTATAATTTTTTTCTGATAAATTTTCTATTATTACTATGATTTGTTCTTTGACCCATAAATTATTCAGGAATCAGTCTCATTAATTTTAGCTTTTTTCTTGAAAGACTCTTTAATAAATAATTTTATTTCCTTGTGGTCAGCAAAGGATACATTTAACATTTATGCTTATTTGCATTTATAAGATTTTGAACCCTAATACTCAATTTTTGTAAAGGTGCCATGATCATTTGAGAATATGTAGCCTCCTTTGGTCTCATTCAGTAATCACCAGAGTTTTATCATATCAAACTTTTCTAAAGTTCTAGTCAGGTCTTTGAATTTTCTTATATCTTTACTAACTTTGTCCAGGTCTAAAATTGGTATATTGAAGTGCCTTCATTACTATAGTTTCATTAGCTATTTCTCTTCTCAATTGAATGAACTCTTTAAGTATTCATTTTATGTAGTGCCTTTAAACATGATATGCGCCTTTTTATCATATTGTTTTTTACTGTTGCATTATTTGAAATTATGATTGCTTTTTTAGTTCACTTGAAACACAATGGATTTTGCTTGAGAGCATTATTTTAACTCTGCTAAAATATCTGTGAGTATCTTTGTTTCAAATGTGTCCTTTGAATACAACATACTGCTAGATCCTGTTTTCTAATCTATCCTGCTGTTCTCTTTCATTTTAATAGATGAGTTTATCCCAATCGTGTTCAGGGTTAGGATGGTTACTTGTGTATTTACCTGTACCCTATTCTCCTATATTTTTGTCTTTGTCCCAAGTCCCTATCTTTACAAAGAAGGTGAGGAAAAACAACTTTGCTTATCAGTAATGATAAAATGAAATTATCTGTTTTCACTCTTCTGTTTCCCTCTTCTATTTGCCCTACCAACAATCATAGGTTTTTACTCTTTCTTTTCTTTTAATATCCTCTTCAACTTCCCCATCCTATTTTGGAGTTCATTTTGCTTATGACTACTCCCTCACTTAACTTGCCCACCTTTTTAACTCAATCTCTTCCCTATTTCTTTATTGAGTTTAGTATATTTTTTTATACCAAACTTATGTGCATTCAATCTTCATCTGTCTAGTTTAGATGAAAGTGAGTTTCCTGAAAGAGATTTTGTTGTCCTTTACTACTTATTCCATCTTTGCATAATTTTCATCCCAGGCCTCCTTATTATGTGCAAAAGTAAGTTTCATCCTCCTCATTTCTTCCTTAGTATATTTCTCATTCTGTCCCATTTCCTTCTTCTCCTAACATCATCAAAACAAAAGAAAATTACCCTCCATATGTTCCATTGAATTTATTTAATTTTCTATGACCTTTAAAGACATTAGGGTTCCATGAGGACACTTTCTTCTCCTATCAGAAAGAAAATAATCCATCATTACATATTACATAGTATATACTTTCAAAGTATATACTCAGTTCTGGGCTTTCCATAATGAATGCTTAGAACCACTGTATTTCATTAAAGAATCATATTCTCCCCAATAGGATTATACTCGATTTTACTGAATAAATTATTCTTTTTTTTTAAACCCTTAACTTCTGTGTATTGACTCATAGGTGGAAGAGTGGTAAGGGTGGGCAATGGGGGTCAAGTGACTTGCCCAAGGTCACACAGCTGGGACGTGTCTGAGGTCAGATTTGAACCTAGGACCTCCCATCTCTAGGCCTGACTCTCAATCCACTGAGCTACCCAGCTGCCCCCTTGAATAAATTATTCTTATTTGTAAAGCTTTCTCTTTTGCCTTTTGTAACATCATTTTAAGCTTCCCTCTCCTTTATAGTGGCAATCCTGACCATGAGTCTCTCTCTGGTGCTTGATCTCTTTTTTTTGGCTCCCTGACATTTTTTTTTTACCTACAAGCTCTGGATTTTGGCTATAATTTTCCTGAGAATTTTCCATTTTGACATTTCCTCAGGCGACTAGTGAATTCTTTTCATTTTAACATTGACCTCTATCTAGTTCTAAGAGATCTATGAAGTTTTCATTTGTCATATCTTGAAATCAGATTTTGAAAAGCTTACAGCTGTTTCTCTTTGGTTTCTTTACCATTGTTTCTTATGATGCTTTTTGAAAGCTTTACTAAGATATTTGTTGGTAATTTGGTAGCCTTTAGGTCCTAGCACACTGCTATCCTTTCTCCAGTTCATTAGAATTCAACACATCCTACCATAACAAAATCTTTGTCACCTTGACCCTGCTATTTGGTGCATTAGCTATCTATCTCCACTTCATATCACCTATAAACTTAGTAAGTATTCCATCAATGCCTTTGTCCAAAATTCAACTCTTTGGCAAAAAAAAAAAAATCAAACATCACAGGGCAAAATTATTTCTTCAGATTTAACCATTCAACCAGATTCAAACTGACCCAACTATACAATTTATTAATCTCTGTCTCTCCATCTTTTCCTCAAAAACAGCATAAAAAGGGGGCAGCTGGGTAGCTTAGTGGATTGAGAGCCAGGTTTAGAGACGGGAGGTCCTAGGTTCAAATCTGGCCTTAGTCACTTCCCAGATGTGTGACCCTGGGCAAGTCACTTTACCCCCATTACCTACCCTTACCACTCTTTTGCCTTGGAGCCAATACACAGTATTGACTCCAAGATGGAAGGTAAGGGTTTAAAAAAAACAGCATCAAGAATTTAATCAAATGCTTCACTAAATCTTAGGTAAATTACATACATACATACACACACACACACATATATATATGGCATTCCTCTGATATGCAAGTATAATAATCTCATCAGAAAAATAAAATGACATTATTATGGTATGACTTAACAAGTCACAAGTATATAATTATGGAATCTAAATGGTCATGAAAAGAGAAAGATAGGGTCATAAATCTTTCATCAGTTTTTGTCTCCTTTTGAAATCTGTAGGTTTGGATTTTAGCATTAGTTTTGTTTTGTTTGTTTTTTGGTGTGTTGGGTTTGCAACATTATTTGACCACATGGTATTTTTGACCCAAAGCCTCTGAAGACTGGCCTGTATTGCTGGTACCTGCTGGAGATGAGCTTCTACCTCTCTTTGCTGCTCACTCTACCCTTTGATGTGAAGAGGAAGGTGAGTACGGTTAGAATCTAGGCTTCAGGGAAGAGCCCTGTCCCCACTAGCTAGGCAGAAGGAGAGAACAGAAGTAAAGAAGGAAGAATCATTTCTAATCCCTGTCCTCATGGGAAAGTGTCAAGCTTAACCATGACTGGGAAGGCCAATCCCTTGGACCTCATCTCAAAGCATCTCAAAGCTGCCCTAATGAGTCTAAGCTCTTTATGTTCTGCTAAGGATGGGGAAAGGGGAAGTCAGAAGAGACAAATACTAGGGAAGGAGACTAGATCTTAGGTGTCAAATCAATTAATTTTAATTAAAAAAACAGTACCTGTTCTTAGAAGATTACTTCAGATCTAGTCTTTATCTCTTCTACTATTGTTTTTCTACAACCTCTACCTCCATCTCCTTCTGATATCACATGTATTCTGGCATCACATTTCCTTCTATCTCACTTATTATGACTTTGCCTCCCTTTAATAGATCTATACCTCCCCTAGATGATGCTCCTCTAGCCAGGTGGAAGTGGGGTATACTACACTATAACCAAACAATAGATCAGGTCTTATCCTGATCAAAAGTGAGGCTAATTTCAAACCTAGGGAAGTCCTAAAAGTCACAATGTGATGGTTGCCTTCCTCTACCCAGGACACCATGGCACAGGTCATCCACCACTTTGTTGCCATCATCTTGATGTTCTTGTCCTATTGTTGCAACTTACTGCCCTTTGGTGCCTTGACATTGCTGCTACATGATACAACTGACATCTTATTAGAGGTGAGTCATCCTTTGTTCTCTTGTCAAGGTGTGTTCAGTTGGGATAATCTTCTGGGAACATTATGTGCATAAGAGCTACAGTCCAAAAGAAGAATACAGATCATCTCTATAGTATTGCGTGTGACTTTAGATGCCACCTTTTGGGAGGGATAAGACACCTACATAGCACAGTGGATGGAGTGCTGGGCCTGGAGTCAAGAAGACCTTAGTTTAGATCTAAACTCAGACATGTACTATGTGACTATGGGCAAATTACTTAGTCTTTGTTTGCCTCTGTATCCTCAACTGTAAAATAAGGCTTATTAGTCCCTACCTTCCCAGGTTGTTGTGAAGATCAAAAGAGAGAATAAGTGTAAAGTGCTTAGCAGTGTCTGGCACAATAGGCACAATATCAATGCTAGCTTTTAGCATCTTCATTGTTGTTAGTTATGAGTGTCAGCAGTGAGGCAACCTTTTGAAGAACTGAGAGGCTGGAAGCATTCTAGAGAAGGATAGGTAGAAGACTGAAATTCAAGCTAAACAAGGATCGATTGAAGAAAATAGAAATATTTGACTTGGAGAAGAGAAAGCTATTCAAAATAGGTGAGACATAGTGCCTGATATCAAGAATTTAAAGGGCTATGACATCAGAGGATAGACTTTTAATTGCCTCATTAAACTCTTTCTAATCCATCTATAACAGCTAATTAACAAATCTTCCTAAAGTACTAATTTGGTCTTTTGCTCCCTTCTACAATAAACTCCAGTGGCTGCCTATTATATCTGGGATAAAATATAGACTCTTCTGCTTCAACAATTCAACCAGCACCAACCTCCCTTTCTAGTCTTGTTGCACATTACTTCCCTCTGGTGGTCTAGTAAAACTGGCATTCTTGCTGTTCAAATGGTTCAGCAGCACAAGTAGTTTTCTACTTTCTATGGAAATGGCATTAAAGAAGATATAACGTCTCTCTGTTTCCCTTCTGCATCCTAAGGATCACTAGACTTTTCTACCTAGCTTGCAGCTGAAACCTTCTGTATGAGCTATCTCCATCACAATCAGGGTTCCTTGAGAGAAGGGATTGTCTTTCCCATTTATACCCTGAATCATTAGCCCAGTGCTTTGCACATATCAAGTGCTTCATAAATGCTTTTTCAATCATTCATTATTCAAACATATCACCACATTTTTTTATGCCCATGCCTTTGCAATGACTGTCAGATTTACAGAATTTAGAGCTGGGAGGGCCACTCAGTGGCCATCTAGTCTAACGTACATATAAAAGAATCTTCATTATAACATACCAACAAGTAGCTGTGCAACTTCTGCTTGAAGATCTTGAAGGAGGACAATACACTGCCTCTAAAAGTAACCCATTCCACTTTGGGTCAGCTCTGATTATTAGGAAATTTTCCTGATGACAACCCTAAATGTCCCTCTTTAGCACTTGTAATGTAGAAGAGGGCAGGATGGAATTCCTGCAAAATACAGGGTCAAGCCTTACCAAGAATACCAGGGGACCCCCCCCCCCCGGAGAACTTTGGGTGAGGGGCAGTTGAGAGGTAGTTAAACAGTTGTTATCTGGGAGTTGAGGTGGGCAGATCTTTCTGCTTGCTGCTCCTGATTTGGGGGTTCACCTGAGAGGCCATAGGGGCAAAAGCCATTGTGATTTCTACTCAGGAGTTAGCCTGTCTAGTAGGATTAGACCTTTCTAGCATCAATATAATAATTATTAGTTAAATAGAGATTAGAAGTAATTATTATTAGCCTAGAGAGCAAGTTAACTAAGTGCCTGCCACTCCCTCCTGGGGGGAGGGGCAGCTTCAACCTGACAAATCAGGGCTTCCCATTACCTATCTAAATCTTAATTACCCCCTCTTGCCTTCCCCTTCCTTTCTTTCTTTATCAATCTAAACTTAATCTTCAATATCTGTGCCTGGGAATTATTTGAGGATACTCACTGCTCACTGTTGCCATTAAGCTTGATTCTTATCAGTTGCCAGCTTAAGAAGTCAAGTCCCATCTCAGTCCTCAACATTAGGATAACTAGCTACTACTCAGTCCTCAATCAGATCTGTGGGGAATATAAATTAAAGAAAGGGAACATCATTAAAGATTAGCCTCTGCTGGATCTTGCTTGAAGATCTTCAGCCCTGACTCCATCATTAACTGAAACCAACTGCTTGGGGGGAGGGATTTGAGAACAAGGAGTACTTAACCCCCTCCCTACTCACTCAAGCCTGTCAACGTGGGAGGAGTGTCCAGCAGACATTTGGTCCAGGCCAATCTATCAGCTTCCCTAATATTTCTGTTATTACAAACATAACTCACTTCAATCCATTGTTCCTTGCTCAACTGTCTAGGAACAACCAGAACAAGTCTAATTTATCCTCCACATGACAGCCCTTCAAATACCTAAATAGAACTATCAAGTTGCCCATGAGTCTTCTTTACCACAGTCTAAAAATTCCCAGTGTCTTCAAACAATTTTCATATCTCATGAATTCAATGCCCCTCACTGTCCTGGTTGCTTTCTTCTCCACACTGTCCTCAGAACTGAACACAATATTCTAGTTGAGGTTTAACAAAGCCAGAGTACATTGGAACTACTACCTCCATGTTCCTGGAGAGTAGGCCCCTCCTAATGGAGGTCAAGATCACTTTAGATTTTTGGTTGCCACATCATACTGCTGGTTCATGTCAAACTTTCAGTCCACTAAAATCTCTATACTCTTTTTAGAACAACCACTGTCTTCCACCTTAGAGAAGAGCTCCATGTCTTCTCACATCTCACCTTACCCTTATGAAGTTGATTTTTTGTACCCAAATGCAAGGCTTTATATTTATCCTTGCCTATGGAATTTTATCTTATTAGATACAGTCCAATGCCCTAGTCTATCAGGATCTCTTTGAACCTGACTCTGTCATCCAGTGTATTAGCTATGCCTCCTAGCTTTGTCATCTTCAGATTTGATGAGCATAACCTCCTTGCCCATGAGAAATATATTAAACACCACAAGGTGAAGTGTAGATTCCTGAGATATGCCATAGGAGACCTTCTATCATATTGACCCTAAACTATTAGCAACTACTCTTTGATTATGGTCATCGAATTGGTTTTAAATCCATCTGATTATATTGTCATTTAATCTTCCTCCCATCTTATCCAAAAGAATAGGATACTTTATTTTAAAATTAATAACATTTCAATAAACCATCCATAGTATTTCTATATTAATTAGAATCTTGAACCCTTTGACTCCATCTCCCAGAATTCTTTCCCTGTCCCAAAATTCTTTCTTTCCTTTTACGTGCATCTTTATGTTACTGTTTATATAGTTCTGGAAGCTCCTCCCTGGCTCTCTCTTCCAAGTGAGTGGCTTGAGTGAACTCCCTTCAGATTCTTGCTTTTCTTATTTTCCCTTTTCCTTTGAGTTAAATTTAATAAATCTTATTAAATATAATACTTGGAGGATTGGATATTAATTTTAAAAACTACAATTTCCCTTATCCACCTGGTTAGTAATCTTAGACTGGCATGACTTGTCCTTGATGAAGATATGCCAGCTCTTTGTAATCATCAATTTACCATGAACCATCTTGGTAACAATCCTTTCTAAAAGTTTCCCAGGAATATGATTCAAGCTTATGAGCCTCTGTTTCTTCCCTCTGTTGAAAAAGAGGAGAGCCTTCCTTTCTCTGGTCTTATATGATATATATTCTATTTTCCATGAACTTTCATATATCATTTCAGTGACCAGAAATCACATATGCCAGATTTTTCAGCACTGAACAACATAGTGCTGGTGGTAAGGGGCATGGGGTTTTCAAGGGGTATTTATTTTAAAAAGACTAGCTTCTTCCTTCTTTTGTTGTCACCCAGGTCTCACCTGTGGCTCCAATAACTTGTACCATGCTCAGCAGGCACACCCAGTAAATCTACTTCAGCCAGCCAGCTAAACCAGGTTAAGGGTAACCAATAAGTCTTAAACCAATTAGTGAATTAAGGGGATGCCTACTCCAGCATGTGAATACTTTCCCTCAGTGAAATAGGTGGATGAGAACAATTTTTTTCCAAACTACTTATAGACAGTGGAAGCAGGCAATATGGAGTGCTTAGAGTTTGGCTAGACATTAAAGAAGCCAAGATTATCCACTACATCCTAAGCCATCACCAATCATTTTGATTTTTGTTCCACTGGACTTTAATGTCTCAGTAAGAGAAAGTGAGGCTCATCTTCTCACTGGAAGCAGCAGTGGGATTTGGCAGCCCCTTGAGCATCTGAGAAACTTTTTTTAAGGACCACATTGCTCACTTCCTGGAGCAAGGAAGGGGCTAAAAAAGGTGCCCTAAAAATTGTCTGCTTGAAATTTTCTGTTTCACCTAACCCTGGCCTGCTTACCATGGCAGGTGGAGATCCTACCTTGTGATCAAAACATTTAAATGTACAAAAGCTCATTGGGGCAACTGGGTAGCCCAGTGGATTGAGAGCCAGGCCTGGAGACGGAGATCCTAGGCTCAAATCTGGCCTCAGACACTTCCTATCTGTGTGACCTTGGGCAAGTCATTTAACCTCCATTGCCTAGCCCTTATTGCTCTTCTGCCTTGGAACCAATACATAGTATTAATTCCAAAATGGAAGGCAAAGGTTTAAAAAAAATTCTTGAAAAGATTCCACTCACCAGGGGCACATGGAATGTGTGCACTCTTATGGAAAACATGAACCCTAGTAGAGTGAAAAGACAAATAGGTCTTATTGCAAGTGAATTCAGCAGGTATCACATTGCCCTGAGTGAAACAAGGCTGGCAACTAAAGGCTAGCTTACCAAAGTCAGAGCTGGTTGCACAGTTTTCTGAAGTGGTCAACATAATGAGAGCACTGAGAAGCTAGCATAGGTTTTGCAATCAATTCTAATCTAGTCAACAAGCTTGTATGCCTCTCCAAAGGAGTAAATGACAGGCTCAAGACAATGTGATCACTATTCGCAGAAAAGTGTATGCTCCCACCATGACAACCCTGATGAAGCCAAAGAAGAATTCTATGAAGACCTGAAGACCCTCATCAATAGTGTGCCAAAAGAAGGCAATGTTGTAATTCTTGATGACTTTAATGCCAGAATAGGCACAGACTATCAGATATGGCAGGGAGAGTTTGGGACAAAATGGAGTCAGAAACTGCAAAAGCCACAATCACTACAGAAGACTTGTGAAACTCATGACCCTTCTTATCACCAACATTGTCTTTCATTTACTTAAACACAATAAAACTTTGTGGATATACTCTTAAAGCAAATGTTGGTGTTTAATAGATTATGCCATTAGAAGATGAGATAATATGAAAATGATGAAGGCAATGTGTGGCTCAGAGTGCTGGACTAATCAAAGGCTTATCCTATTCAAGCTAAACATTCACATTCAACAAAAGCAGTTGCCAGAATGCAAGAAGACTACCAGAAGACTTAATGTCAACAGATTAGGGATATTCTCAGGGACTGAATAGTTTGTTGCTAACTTGAAAGAAAAGCTGAGCCAATACACTGTTGACAACAGTGGAGTAGAAAAGGAGGGGGCAATTTTCAGAGATTTGGTGTATAACACCACATTTACTCATCTGGGCCAGAATACTCATAAACATCAGGATTTGTTTGATAAAAATTATGGGGAAATTCAGAAGCTACTAAATGAAAAATGAGGATTTACCATTACCATTTCATAGGGTCTACCAGCATGATAGTTTCATCCATCTCTAATAAGGTAGCATTAACTCCATCTAAAGTAAAGTGCAAACAAACCTTAGAGAGATGCAGGATTCTTGGCTCAGTAATAAGACCCATGAAATTTAGTTCTATGGTGATAGTAAAAACCCAAAGCACATCTATGCCCTGAAAGCTATTTATGGACAAAAGATCTGTGGTGTATGTCAGCTACTTAGCACTGATAAAGCCACATTGATTAATAATAAAGTCATGATCCTGGAGAGATGGGTAAACACTTCCATGTTGTTCCCAACAGACTATTATCAATAAATGATGAAACCACTGACAATATACCTCAAGTTGAAGTCAATCCCTCTCTAGCTGAATTTCAGCTGAAGAAGAGGTTTTGAATGGTATTTGATTCCTAATTCCTGTGGCAAAGCACCTGGTGCTGATTCCATTCCAGCAGAGATTTACAAGGCCCGGTGGGGTCCACAGTACT
Source organism: Gracilinanus agilis (assembly GCF_016433145.1). Lineage (NCBI taxonomy): Eukaryota > Metazoa > Chordata > Mammalia > Didelphimorphia > Didelphidae > Gracilinanus > Gracilinanus agilis. The sequence goes on along the minus strand of NC_058130.1, from coordinate 736,763,154 downwards.
GTATAAAAGCTAACTAAAATCTTCTATTATATGGCAAGAAGAGGTTATCCTCCTAGAGACAAGGATACCTCCATTGTTTACCTCTAAAAAGGGAAAGGAAATAGATTGTCCTGTGATAATAACAGGGGGTGTCTCTCAGTCACTGCAGGCAAGATTCTTGCTAGAGACCTTCTAAGTGACATCTTCACCTAGAAGATGGTGTAGGGATTGTTATAAAAATTAGAAGGTATCTCTATTGCTACTAATATTACTAGGCTAGTTATTATAGTTGTTATTAATTTGAGGAAGCTGTGGTTTGGATTCCCCTGATGGCTGATACAGGGACACCTGTGTCCTACCATTCAGCTGGATGTTATAATAACTGCCCTTCTTTATAACAGTGCCCAGGCAGGATCCCTAAAGGTCAGGGGATGGGTAACCCTTTCAGATCCCACCTGGGGTTGATTGATTATTAGTATTGGGCTCTATTAGCCTTGGATAACATTCATCTGACTGCGTTTCTCCCTCTCCAGAGTGGTGATGGAATAACTACTCAAGGAAGGTACTTAATGATTTTATCTATGATGTTGATAAGAGAAAGGAATGATCAGGAATGGATTGGGGAATAGGAGACCTTATCACTACAGCTAAGACAATAATCCCTCAGGACTGCAGGATGTTCTGTAATGCTGGAGCTTCTGTTCTTCATCTCCTCTGGCTCAGCCTGGCCATAGCCAAACCAGAGTAAGCAATCTGTTTGGTTGACACAGATATTGATCTCTCTCTCTCAGTTTCATACTGCTAGTTGTTGTGCCAGTCCTACAGCCTTCAGGAAATACCACCCTTACCACCCTCTGCTTCTTCTCCAGCCCCCTTCCGGTTTGCCCCTGCCGGGCCCGGGATACCTAAATATCTAGAGGGAATTCAGAAAGAAACAGGGGATCCACAGTCAGACCCACAGGTCAATCAATGTCCAAGATTAGATTAAAGTTTAAAGCAAGGATTTCAGGCAGGGCTCTTAAATCAAAAGCCAAGCCAAAGCCAAAGCTAAAGCCAAAAGGGTCCCTGTCAGGAGGCTGCCAGGGTATTTATACCCTCTGGCCAACTGCCTTTCTTCTTGTCCTCACGGCCTCTGGGAACATTCCCAACTCCAACTGTCTTCACTTGGCAATCAAGGTGAGACTCTTAGCTCCCAGAGTCTGAATATGACAGGATTAAATTTAGGGGTTTGACTAAAATATGAGAATTCTAAATTAATATTGTGGTTGCTGATTAAAAATTATTATAGCTCAAGTTAAGTGACTTTTAGTAGCTTTTATTTACAAAGAGGCAAAAAGAGTGAAAGTAGAGAAATGTAGTTCTCAAGTTTTCCTGGTCACCAAAGGAGTAAAACAGGAGTGTACTTGATCCCATGTTTTTTAGTATGATGTTTTCAGTGATGTTGTCAATGCTTTCAATGAAGAAGGTATAGAAAATGTCTAGCCTATCACACTAAATATTGCTCTGGTGTCCAGCTCAGCCCCAGCAGGGCTCATTAACCCTCAGCCAGAGGGCTGGTGATGTCTTATACAAAGGTTTCACCAACTCAGCCTCCTCAAGGAGAAGGAGGCCTCTCCGGAACTCATCTCTCCAGAAGCCAACTACTCATTCACTGAAGACGAAGTCCAAAGGAGAAGATCCAGGAGCAGTCCAAGAAGCAGTCTAAGAGCCAAGGTCCCAAGTCAAAGCTGAGGTCCAAGTCCAAAGCCACCTCCAAGAGGCAAGTCACTAGCCGAAGTTCCAAGCTGAAGATTCAAGCCAAAGACTCAAGCTAAAGACCCCTTGGACAGGAAATTCAGGACTTTTTATAGTCCTTTTTCCACATCACTGCCTGTCTCTTCCTCCACTTCAGAGGGGCCAATCACAGCTTCCAAATTGCCTAGCACTGCCCATTGGGGCAGTGTCTGTGAGATCCACCTCTCATCCTTTGAGGGTATAAACTCTTATCAAAGGATTCACAAGTTTCTGACTGATTGAGTTAAAAGAGTGGAGCTCTCCAAGTAAGTGATTTGTGAACTCCTTTACTTAGTGTTAAGTAAGAGTGTTTAAGTTTTTGGTTGATTAAATCAAAATAGACAAAGAGAATAAGGAATTCCCTTTCACAATGGCTACTTACTTGAAGGCAAGTGTGGCTTCAGAAAGGGCATAGGAACAATTGATATGGTCAACTCCAGGAGAAATGCCAAGAGGAGAACAGAAATCTATACACAATGTTCATTGATCTGACCAAGGCCCTTAACACTGTCAATCATGAAGGTTTGTGGAAGATTTTGGCAATTTGGTTGCCTAGAGAACTTCATCAATATTGTACAACAGCTCCATGGTAGCATGTTTGCATGGGTTCTGGATAATTACCAATGTTCTCAAGTTTTCCTGGTCACCAAAGGAGTAAAACAGGAGTGTACTTGATCCCATGTTTTTTAGTATGATGTTTTCAATGATGTTGTCTATGCTTTCAATGAGGATGAGATGGCATCAAGATCAGCTTCCACACTGATGGTAAATTATTTCACTTGAAAAGGCTACAAGCCAAGACTAAAATTGAGGAACATTTGATATGTGACTTTCTGTTCACAGATGATTGTGCACTCAGTACAGCCTCTGAGACTAAGATGCAACAGAATATGAATTGATTTTCTGCCTTTCATGCTAATTTTGGCCTGATATAACACCAAGAAACAGATTCTTCATCAGCTAGCAACACACCATCCACACATGGGACCACTACTTACAGCAAATGGAGAAATTGTGGATGCTATGGATAAGTTCACTCACCTTAGCAATATACTTTCTAGGAATGTCTACATAGATGATGAGGTTGGTGTAAACATTGCCAGAGCTAGCTCAGTGTTTGAGAAGCTTCGAAGGAAAGCAGGAGAGAGATGAGATATCAATTCAAGGTCTACCGAGCCATTGTGCTAACCTCATTGTTGTATTACTGTCATACCTGGACAGTGTATCAGAACCATGCCAGGAAAATGAATCTCTTCCATTTGAATTGCCTTAGGAAGATTCTGAAGATCATCTGGCAAGATAAGATGCCAAACATTGAGGTCCTTTCTCAAGCTGAACTGCCAAGCATTCAGACTTTATTGCAGAAAGCACAACTCTTATGATCTGGCCACATTGTTAAAATATCAAATGTACATTTGCCTAAAATACTATTTTACAGAGAACTCACACAAGACAAGTGCTCAAAAAGAGGTCATAAGTGATACAAGTATCTTCTCAAGATCTCTCTAATGAACTTTGTCTCATTGTGAGACATAGGAGATCCTGACACAAGACTGTCCTGCACAACATGCCCAAATCAAAGAAGGCTCTGTGCAAACAAAGCAGAATTGCAATACCTAAAAGAAATTTAAAAATAAAAAAAAAAAGGTTAGATGCACAAATTTAGAGACAGCTTCATCCCAAATGTTCATACAATCTAATTACACCCAACCTATGGTAGAGCCTTTCTGAACTCATATAGGTCTGATCAGCAAGAATGGGATATATGGTACATTTACTCCAATATATTGCTGTCATTTTGGTCCTCTTTGAGTACAAAGGACAACAGCTAACCATTTCTGAGCCAGGGAAATTTGTATTCATCGAGAGGACCCTTACTAGTCCAATATATATCTTGGTTATCATCTCCTTGTCATTTTTGTTCTCCCTGTCAATTTTGTTCTGTTATTTTTGGTAAAAGGGTCATTCATTTTTGCAGAGAAAAGAAATGGAAAAAAAATCAAGCAGTTCTATTTTCTATCTGTTGCCAGTGATTGACCTGCTCATCTCAAACAAAAGTCCCAGCCCTTCTTTCATTCTCTTGTTTTTTACTCCCAACATAAAGGATCCCTTTTTGTTATACTTGGTTTTCCTTGACAGGCTTAGTTCATTCATTCTTTAGCTTTCGTATAGCTATTTTTACACACTTTTATATTCATTTTTTGTTAACTAGTTTTACTTCCATCTTCTGCATATTTCTTTTTAAAGTCTGAATTCCTTCTGGAGAACTGGAACCATGCCCAAAGAACCATAAAACCATGCATACCCTTTGATCTAACAATACCACTATTAGGTCTGTTATCCCAAAGAGATCAGGACTTACTTGTACAAAGATATTTGTAGTAGTTCTTTTGGTAGTAGCAAATAACTGCTAACTGAAGGGATGTCCATCAGTTGGGAATGATTAAACAAGCTATAGTATATGATTATAATGGAATACTGTTGTACCAGAAGAAATGGCAAACTGGATGATCATTAAAAAAAACCTTGAGAAGATTTATATGAAGTGATGCAAAGTGAAGTGAGCAGAACCAGAAAAATGTTGTATGTAGAAATAGCAATAATATATGACAATCAACTGTGAATGACTTTATTATTAGCAATCAAGTAACCAAGAAAACTCCAAGACTCATGAGGAAAAAGACTATCCATAAGCATAGAAGAGACTAATAGAATATGAATGCATATTGAAGCATACATTTTCACTTTATTTCCTTCATGAATTTTTCTTGCATATGCAATATATGTCTTCTTTCAAAATATGATAAACATGGAAATGTGTATTGCATGATAGAACATGTATAACATATCATATCTGCCATCTGGGGAAGGGAGAGGTCAAGAAGGGAAGGAGAGAACATGGATTGCAAGATGTTAGAAATTATTTAATTATTTATATTTATACATTTTTATATATATATATATTAACTATATATTTATATATAATAAATATTTAATTATTGAAAATTGCATCTACATGTAATCTGAAAAAGAAAACTATAATAAAAATTTAAAAATAAATAAATTAAAATCCGAATTCCATTCTGCATCATTCTCTTCAGATAAAAATCCATCTTTCCTCAACAACTGATTTCTTTTTGTCTCATTAGAATTAAGTTCCTAAGCATTTCTTTCTTCTCTTGGGCAAACTTCCTCAAAGCATTTTCATCTGTTGGAAGCTATCTTTCTTTTGAATCCACTGAAATAAGCTTTTCCCAAAGTTAGAATTCATGTCAGACTATGTCTTGTTTTCTTCTTCTTCATAAACTGTAGGATGGAGTGCTTTTTTTCCTTTCAAGGTTCCTATCATTTCTGATATCATCCAGTTCTTCTCTGGTAACAAGAATCAATCAGATCTAGGGCAGAATTCCCCTTTGTCAGTTCTTCTGTACTTTAAAGGATGTAATTATCTCTAAGGAAATATTAAGTGCTCTGCTTTTGGTAGAGAGAACCCCAGAAAATGTCTGGTGAATTGAAGTCCCCCTAACACTACTATACCATACCTCTGGGCCAGGCTTGGGATTTGTTTCCCAAAATTCTCATTTATTTCTGTCCAAGTAATCTGTAGAGCAGTGGTTCCCAAACTTTTTTGACCTACCGCCCCCTTTCCAGGAAAATATTACTTAGCCCCCTGGAAATTAATTTTTTTTAATTTTAATAGCAATAAGAAAGATAAATGCACCTATGGCCATCACCGCTCCCCAGGATCGCTGCAGCACCCACCAAGGGGTGGTAGCGCCCACTTTGGGAATCACTGAGAGTACTCCAATAATAAAATTACTTCTGTTTCTCCCTCCTTTTTTTTTTTTTAAAACCCTTCCTTACCTTCTGTCTTTGAATTAGCACTAAATATCACTTAAGGCAGAGAGTGATAAGAGTTAGGCATTTGGAGTTAAGTGTCTTGCCCAGGGTCACATAGTCAGGAAGTGTTTGAGGGCAGATTTGAGTCAAGGACTTCCCATCTCCAGGCCTGACTCTCTATCCATCGAGCCACCTCTCCCTCTTTTTAAATTTCTACCCAAAAACTGATCATCATCCTGCTTTCTTCTTTGGGGTCCCATATTTCCTTACAAGAAAATATACCTTCTTAGTGTACAAAATTACCAGCCCCTTTTTATATCTTAATGTTGGGTTTTTTGGTGGTTTTTGAATAAGATATAACTTTTCAAAGGCATAGTGCAGTCATTAATTTCATAAAACCAAGTCAGAGGGTAATTTGAACCTTTAACATCTCATTTTTGCCAATAAGTTCGTGTGTGTGTGTGTGTGTGTGTGTGTGTGTGTGTGTGTGTGTGACCCTGGACACGGCACTTAACCCTGTTTGCCTCAGTTTCCTTATTTGTAAAATGAATTGGAAAAGAAAATAGCATAATAATATTCTATTAATTCATATGCCATGATTTCTTCAGCAATTCCCCAATTGATGGGCACCTTTCAGTTTCTAGTTATTTGCTGCCACAAAAGGAGCTACTAGAAATCCTTTTATACATATACATTCTTATTTTCTTTATTTGATCTCTGTGGAGTAGTCCTATCAGTGGTATTTCTGAGTCAAACAACGAACACTTTCTAATAACTTAGTAACTTAACTACTTCAAATTCCTTTTCTTTGTCTCAACAACTACACAATCACAGTCACTTCCCCTAGAGTCTTGTACCAATCTAAGTTGGTTTCATCAATTTGTGTCACCCACAAAGCCACTTATCAATTTGCTTAACCTAGTAATTATTCCATTTACCTTATCTCACCTTGTCTTGTCTTGCTACCTAGGTTGCCTACATCTTTCAGACTCCCTACTTTCTTCCAGCACTCCTTAGTGATACCTTATATAGGAGGTCTTTCTGTAATACCAAAAGTAGCGTTATCTTACCCAAATATCTTGTATCTATATCTTATTTAGGTATATAGGTACCTATTATCTCCCCAAACTAGACTTTCAAGTTACATTGAGGTAATGATCTGTTTTCAGTTTTGTCTTTATTCACAGTAACCAGTTGGTGCCTGACCCATAGTAGGCACTTATTAAGTAATGATGGATGAATCACTTGATTTGTCCTAAGGGGTGGAACTAGGGACAATACGGAGTGAAGGAAGTAAAGAAAAGCAAAAGATATGTTTTAGGCTGGACCCAAGGAAAACGTTCCTTAACATCAGAGCTCTATGAAAGTAGAATGAATAGTCTCTTTAAAAATAGTGGCATTTGGGGGCAGCTGGGTGGCTCAGTGGATTGAGAGTCAGGCCCAGAGATGAGAGATCCTGGGTTCAAATCTGACCTCAGACACTTCCTAGCTGTGTGACCCTGGGCAAGTCACTTGACCCCCATTGCCTACCCTTACCACACAATACTGTGTATTGACTCCAAGACATAAGGTAAGGGTAGAAAAAAAAATAGTGGCATCCCAATTATTGGAGATCTTCAAATCTGTCTGGATGACAATTTGTCAGTTGTAAAGAAGATTCCTGATCAAATAAGTATTGTACTTATATCTTCTGACACCTCTCTTAACTCTGAGAATATGTGATTCTAAAATTTTCCACCCTTTCCAGGCCAGTAAGATGCTCCTTTATGCACACTGGAAACATGCATGTGAAATAGTCTTTGCCATCTTTGCTGTGATGTTCATTGTCACCCGGCTCATCCTCTTCCCAACCAAGTAAGCCTCTTCCCAGAAGATGGAGAGGGTTGGAGATAGTGATTGTGAACCCTGGGAAACCTAGAGCCCAAATTTCTCCTGTTATAAGAGTCTTCTGTTGCCCTTCAAAAAGTGAGCTGTTGAAACCTTCCATGTATAGAAAAGTTGAGAAAGGGAGCTGGTCAGGCTTGATGCTCTTCCCCCATCCCTGGAGGCTCATGTTGCTAGTGACTAAGTGTTGTCTAAAAGGTCCCCAATGTAACCTAATTTCCTTTCTTTCCTGCAGAATCATCTATGTTTCCTTCTATTATTTCACGTGGAATCTCTACTTTGGATATATTTTTTCCTTATTCCTTCTGACCATCCTACAGGGACTCCATGTCTTCTGGTCCTACTTTATTCTCCATATAAGCTATTTAAGGATTATATATAATAAGGTATGTACAAAGATGGCCTTAGTCTTGGCCTCTGATCCTTTTATACTTGGTAAGCTTCCTGTTGTCTCAGTGGCTACTTAAGCATCTCAAGGGCAAGTAAACAGTAAATTCAATCCCAGAGGCCCTTGTATATGTGAAAAGGGGAACATTCAAGAATAGGGGAAATGAAGACTCAGGCCTGACATTCTACTGCTAATGGGTAACTAGACTGTCCTGGCTGAGGGGAAAGAGGGTCTCAACTAGAATCCTTATCTTTCTTCCTTTCTCTTTCCACTTCTTTTCTTTTCATATCTCTAACTAGTCTCTGTTTCCATCTGTCTTTCTACTCTTTCCATGTCTTTTTTCTTCGTCTTTCAACTCCCTGTCTCTCTTCTGCCAACTCTTTCTTCTCTCCTTATCTCCATGTCTTTTTCCTTTCTTTTCGTAATCATTTTGTTCCTCCTTTCTCCTTTTTCTTTTACTGTCTTTCTCTATTTATCTTTTTCTTATACCTCTGATTGGTTATTTCCATCTGTCCATCCCTCTTCCTCACTTTCTGATCCACTTCCTTTCTTGGCCTCTGATTTTCTGTAGAAGAGTGATTTGAGGAGTGACGTGGAGGAACAAGACACAAGTGATGAGCAGTTAGAGAAGATGGAGAAGCAGAAGAACAGGAGGCTCCAGACCAATGAAGATACCAATTCCTACAACATCCTCTGGATTTGAGTGTCCTGACCTTCTGACCAATATTCCTATTCTAGCAACATAGACTGATCCAGACTAAGGCTATCAGATTGCCCAATTGATGGATGAAACTTGGAGGATGGGTCTTCTAAGGATAAGATCATTATGGGAATCATCTCAGGTCCTTATTTGGTGTAGATTCTGGTTCTGGACCAAAAAACTTTCATTCTGTTTCTCCCTATCTATCAGCCCATCCCCACCTCTGTTAAACCTCAGAGAAGAAAGGAAGCTTGGAATCTCTACATGGGGTGTTAGGATGGGCTTAACAATCTTCTTGAGCTTAATAATCTCCCTAGACTACTAAATATTGTTCCCATTATTCTGGCTGTTAAGCACTGTTCTGATCATTCACAAGGTCTTAGTAAAAGTGATGCTGGAGAGAGGATAGAGATTCTCTAGGCCTTCTCCGCTATGTTCCTGCTGTACAGATGCTGCTAAGGACATGAGGGACCCCCCAGATGAGCTCATAGCGGCCACTTCAGATCTCCTTGGAAGTCAAGAGATAGCCATCAGCTCTTTAAATTAATGAAAATGGACTCAGGCTATAAGGCCTGGGACTAGACTAAGCTGACTAGATTCTCTCCTTGCAGATCCAAGGGTACCAAGTCCAGAGATGGAAATAATAAAACTTAAGCAACTAGGATTCACTGTCTCCAAGCCCTTTGCCTCATTATCAGCTCATTCCTACTTCTGAGGTCACCCTTATCACTCTCCCTATCTCATTCATAATCTTTTTCACTGTTTTCATTTTTCATAATTTTCTTGGATTCAGAATCTTAGAATGTCAGAACTAGAAGGGACTTCAGAGAGCCCAGTTTGAACTGGATGTCCTCTACAAGTCCTATAACGAGGTCATCAGGCTTCTACTTGAATACCTACAGAGATGGAGTGTTACAACCCAATCTCCTACTGGACAGTAGTACTGTTTGCTGGGAGTTGGGAAGTTCTTTACTAAATTGAATCCAAACTACCCTCAGTATAACTATTCTCATTCTATTATCTGTTGTTATGGACCACTCTGGAAAATCAGAAAAAGAAATCAATTTAGGGAGATTAGTTTTAGATAGTTTGGCCCTAAATAAATGAAAAATAAATACTGGAAAGCAATCATCTGAGCCAAACTGACATTTGTAAAAAGTTGTAAATTACAAAATGTCAGGGTACAGGCATGTCCCAGCTCGACCAAAGACCCAGAACTCCTGTGTCAACTGATAGATATAGAATCAGATTACTCAGACTCTCCCACCCCATTTAAAAAGGGAGCGGTCATATGGATATTTCCTCTTAGAAGGGGCAACCAGAGAAGATCTGGTCTTTCTTGTTTCTATTCTATGAGGTAATAGAATAGAAAGGAACATCCATTCCATAAATGGTAAAAGTCAAAGCCACTCTTGTAGCTTTGGAGCCATTTGAGGTATAATGTCTGGATACATTCAAGGATGCTGTATGCATATGCAAGGATATTTTACCAAGACATTTCAGAGGATTTTACTCTCAATATGATTATTGATTCACATTCACAATTATTCAGTCAATTAATAATTGGGACTGAGGGCAGCTGGGTAGCTCAGTGGAGTGAGAGTCAGGCCTAGAGACAGGAGGTCCTAGGTTCAAACCCGGCCTCAGCCACTTCCCAGCTGTGTGACCCTGGGCAAGTCACTTGACCCCCATTGCCCACCCTTACCAATCTTCCACCTATGAGACAATACACCGAAGTACAAGGTTTAAAAATAAATAAATAAATAAATAATAAAAAAATAATTGGGATTATTCCTTAGTACTTATCACTAAAATACTGATTACCAAATACGATTACATGAGAAAAAAAATATAGTTATATAGAAACATAAAAAAGTGAATATAAACTTAAGTTGCTTAATTAGATTATCTTTTACAACTCAAAGACAAATTTAACAATGAGGTTCCTGAAGATTTGGAGATCCTACTGGAAGCAGAGCCTCTGATTACTCTCTTGCCCCCAAATGACCATCCTTTAAGACTTAAACAGTGGGGGAGCTATGTGGCTCAGTGGCCAGAGATGGGAGGTCCTGGGTTCAAATGTGACCTCCAACACTTTGTAGCTGCATGACCTTGGACAAGTCACTTAACCCCCATTGCCTAGCCCTTACTGCTCTTCTGTCTTGGAACCAATATACAGTATTGATTCTAAGACAAAAGGTAAGGGTTTTTTTTAAAGACTCGAACAGATCTGGGTTATCATCAAAACAATTATTTCCTCTAATGATGAGAACACCCTCCATGCTTGCCTGAACACCCTGTGTCATTCTTGTAACTAGCCAAAACCTGGAACTAGAAAAAGAAAAAAGAAAAACCACCTACTGCCAATGAGACCAAAATCCCACACCTAGATCGAGGGAAACCTCAGGCAGAGAGGAGCATCATATAGGAAATGGCAAAATGCAGGGATATGTTTGGAGGTCAGTCATGGGTGGAGGTAAGGAGGTAAAGGGGTGCACCTTCCAGGGCAAGTCTCTGGGGATGTTTTATAGGGTCCTATGGACTCAGAGGTAGAAGGGACCTTATAGATCCATGGTGGTGAACCTATGGTATGTGTACCAGAGGGGGCACTCAGAGCCCTCTCTGTGGGCACACATACTGTTGCCCAGGCACAGAGTTCACTAGAGTTCATTACTAGAAAGCCAGAGGGACACAGGGCTGGGCTACTCCCCTTCCCCTTCTCCACACAGGCCTGAGGACATTGCTCACATCACTCACCCCTCTAACAGGTTCACCACTATTATAGATAATCCAGATCATTGTTTTAGAGATGGTGAAACAGACACAGAGATCATACACACTGGTATCTGACAATATCCATTGCTTTTTTTCTTACTTTATCTCAGAGACTAATTATCAGCTTCTTTCAGGTGGCTTTTACTGGCTTTTTCTCCTAACTGGCTTCTTCTAAACAAGAAGGAAGGATCTTTGAGGTCTTCTGATTTTTTTAAAACCCTTACCTTGCGTCTTAGAATCAATATTAAGTATCAGTTCCAAGGCAGAAGAGTGATAAGGACTAGGCAATTGGGGTTAAGTGACTTGACCAGGATCACATGGCTAAGAAGTGTCTGACATTAGATTTGAACCCAGGAGGGCAGCTGGGTGACTCAGTGGATTGAGAGTCAGGCCCAGAGTCAGGAGGTCCTGGGTTCAAATCTGGACTCAGACACTTCCTAGCTGTGTGACCCTGGGCAAGTCACTTGACCCCCATTGCCTAGCCCAATGATGGGCAAACTTTTTAAAGAGGGGGCCAAAGGAAAGGAAATGCTCATCTGTAAGTCTGTTTCTAAGGCAACTCTTTCGAAGTTCGATTGTATTGTATCCTACTCATTGTATTCTTCAGATTAGGAATAATGTCATGGGGCTGGACAGAACATTTCAGGGGGCCACATCTGGCCCATAGGCCGTAGTTTGTCCATCAGTGGCCTAGCCCTTACCATTCTTCTATCTTGGAACCAATACATAGTATTGGTTCCAAGACAGAAGGTAAGGGTTTAAAAAAAAAAAAATTGAACCCAGGACCTGCTGTCTCCAGGTTTGGCTCTCTATTCACAGAGCCACCTAGCTTCCCCACTATTTTTTCTTTTTACAAAGCTCACATAAAAAGGAAAGAGAATATATAGCTCTCAACAATAAGACTCTCCATGGAATGCCATGCTAGGACAAGAGGAAAAGGAAAGTACTAAACATTGACTTCATAAATATCTCATTTGATTCTCACAAACACTCTGAGTGGTAGGTGATATTATTATCTCCATTTTACAGTTAAGGAAACCAAAGCAAACAAATTAAGTGACTTGCCTAGGGTCATACGGCTAGGAAGTATCTGAAGACTGGATGTGAACTTGGTTCCTCCTGACTCTGGGTTCAAGGTTGTATCACTGCTTCTTAACTATTTATAGGAAATTAATGGCTATTTGTAAAATGGAATGAAGTCAGATCCAGCCATATTTGAGATAAATGAGACTAGACACAAGTTCGCCTACCAGTCATCACCACAGTTAGAGAGAAGGGCCCAGAATAAGGAGGAGGAGAAATAGGTCTTGCTTCATCCAGAGCATGAGGTCACAGAAACAGAAAATAAGCCTCATTCTACTCCCCATTCCTGTCTTCTGCCCCAAAGAGAGAGTAAGGAACCAGTCTAATGAGTTAGAATTCCAGATTTATAGGATCCTCAGTGATCTCTCCCTTCCCCAGTACAGAATCTTCCAAAGAAATGTGGTCTCCTTCCTGATGCTTTGGGGAGGCCTCAGAAACCCTGCTCTGTCTCCTACCACCCACTTCCTACCTTGGGTTAGACACTATGGACACTTTAGGGTCAAAATGAACATTTTACCAAATATACAGCCAAGTAAGAGTAACACTAAGACCACTCAGTTTCCCAATGAGAGACTGAAATTATTCCAACCTTTAGACCACATCTAAAATGGGGTCTGGGCCCACGCTGTCTCCCTGTGTTTTCCATGACCACCATTTTGAAAAAACTTGTGCATTAAATCAGTTTGACAGAAATTATGCTTAGAAAAAAAAAATCTTAATAGGTAGCTAATATTTATGAAGTAATTTAAAGTTTGTAAAATAATTTACATTATCTCATTTTTGTTCTCAAAACATCTTTGTAAGGTAGTGTTTTTTTATTATCCTCATTTTACAGATGAAGAAAACTGAGTCTAGGAGAAGGTAAGTGATTTGCCCAGGTTGCCATAGCTGGTTTCAGAGGTTCCTGACTGCAAATCCAAGGTTCTATCCACAGATTTGCCTATCTGCTTATAACAAGTTTAGATCAAAATGGATATACAATCTGAATATTCAATGCCAGATGATAAAACCTAATCAGGGTTTTTTGGAGGAAAAAAATCAATCATTTGGTCAGTGAAGTGGCTTAGTGGATTGAGAGCCAGGCATAGAGATGAGAGGTTCTGGGTTCAAATTTGACCTGGGTAAATCACTTAACCCCATTGCCTAGACCTTCCTATTATTCTGCCTTGGAATCCATATACAGTAATGATTCTAAGATGGAAGGTAAGAATTTTTTTTGTTTTGTTTTGTTTTTAAATCAGGTACCTTTCTCAGTTGTAAATAGGAAAAAAAAGTTTTTAAATGAATTATACTAGAGAATTCTGTGATCTCATTGGAAGGTCCCTTCAATGATACATCTTATAACCCAACCATGCCTGTCCATCCTTTGCTACACAACATACAGAAGACCTTCTTCACCTTCTTCTGGCACTGCAAGGACCCCAGTAGAACACTAACTGTTCACCTGCTATCCCTCAAGTTTACCATTTTATCTTGTTATTACTATCATATAATTCTTGGATGATAACTTTTACTCTTGTTATGCTTTGGAATTCCTTGGTGACTATATGTTATTGTCTATTTACATCCACTAGATGCTTCTCCAAGGCCCTCTGTGCAATATTCTATTTTATATTCTGTAATAGATTGTGATAACAACCTTTCACAAAAGATAAAATAGGTAACTGCAATTGTCTAAAAATGAAAAGCTTTTGTACAAAGTAATTTAAACAGAATGAGAAAGGGAATAGTTCAGAAAGAAACTCTTCACACCAAATATCTCTAATATGTGTGATAATTAGATTAAGTCTATACTGCCCATCTTTAGATTTAATCACCAAAGGTGAGAGCACCTTCCAATTCTGGGAGGTCCTAACCTACCTGTACTAGAGTGAGTAGCGAATCAGAATTGATGCACCACCCCCTACGTTTTCTATGAGAAAGCATTTATTGTGATTGGACGCGCAGGCTAAGGGAAGGCACTGGAAGTGACATATATGTGAGCCCTTCCAAAGAGGAGTGGGAGCGAGGCTGCGACTGGGGTGGTGACGGAGACCTGAGGGAGCTTCGCTGGTTCGTGACCAAGACTGTTCCACGTGGTGAGTTTAAAGACTGAATCTTCCTGAACTTCTATTGGGAAACTTCCTTTTATAGACTCTGTGAGTGGAGTTTGCTCCATTCACCTCCAGGCCTCAGGCTCTTTAACCCTCAGCTGAGGGTTAAGATATACCTGGACTAATCAGTGAGATAGATTCTTAATGTCTCTCTCTCTCTCTCTCTCTCTCTCTCTCTCTCTCTCTCTCTCTCTCTCTCTCTCTCTCTCTCTCTCCTCTCATGTAAATAAATTTACATAAAAGTCAATTTTGATTTGAGATTATTCTTAATCGTAATCCTCTGACGACTACCTTTAATATATTGAACCTGTAAATATATTGAACCTGTAAAATCATGTAACCATAGAAAGTTTTTCATAATAAAATAAAAAAAAAAACATAAAAAATGTTTCTAATGTTATACCTCACATCCTAACTGCAAAGATAACAAAATATGGGAATAATCAAAAGTGAAGAGGTTGTGGAAAGGTACACTAATACATTTATGGTGGAGTTGAGAATTGGTCCAACCATTCTGAAAAGCAATTTGAAATAACCAATTATTCATCAAGCATTGTTTAATAGTTTGTGTGAGCAGTCATTTAGCCTCTCTGAAAGAGAAATCTACCTCCAAAAGGAGACAGATTTATTGGGAATGACTTAGATGGGTTGGTGATAGAAAAACCCAACTAGGGACTTTCCTAGGGCCAGTAAGCACAACCCCTTGCAATTAAAGAAAAAACAAGTTTATTGAGATTAGGGAAATGGTAGATAAGGTCATAAATCATAGAATTCTAACTCTTTCCACCAATCTACACCCCCCTCTTGGGGTTGATCTTCTTGTATTCTCAAGCCCTCCTTATTCACTCCCTGATATTATCTAGATCCCCAAACTATCTGACTACCTAAATATCACAAATTGCCTCTAAAAGGCTGAGGAAACTGGACTCACAGATCTACTGAATCCTTACCCAAAGCCTGGGGTTGGGCTTCCTATGTAAACTCAAAGTCCCAGTGACAAACCCTTGGGTTTACCTTAATCAAGTTGTCTCTGACAGGTTGATCTCAGTACTTCAGGGAAAGGCAGGTCTCCTCTAAGGCAGTTCTCCAACCCAGGAATTTCCTAATTTTTCGACAAGATTAGTCTTTTCATAGGAGATGCCAGAGCAAAGATCTTTACCAGCTCAGAGGACAGTCAGATTAGGAGACACAGTTAATTCTAATAACACTCCCAAGATCCTTCTCTCCTTCCAGAATCTTCTCCCAGGGTTTGTGTCTAAATTCTCCTCCTTTCCTCTTAAAGACAATCCATGCATTTTTACCTATCTCTTATCATTTATCCTTACATCTTTGTCCTTAAGGACTCAATAAATCCTCAAATTATTAAATTTGACCCAGACTGGCAGAAGGAGTTCCCTAGATTAATGAAAGAATTTTGGAGCAATCCCTGTTACCATTTCTATTACATCAAGGGAGATAACCTGCACAAATATGAATATATAGGGACAGAGCAAATTTCTAATTTCATTGGCACTGTGAACTCCCAGATGAAGACACTCCTACTACTGATACAGATTGGCTCTTAGCTGCATGGGGTGGGGAGAAGTTAAATAATTTGCCCAAGGTCACACAGATAGGATGAGTCTGCTTTAGGACTTCAATTCTTGTTTGCCCAGCTTTAGGATCTATCTACTATGTCTAGTTGGCCTCCAACAGCCTAACCCTGTCCCACAGCCCCTGCTCCAGCCAAGGCTCTGCCCCTCCAGCAGGCCATACCTCTATTACAAGGCAGAGCCTTCTAGAAGCATCTCCTCACCTCCTTGAGGTGTCACTTCTTGTTTCCCCTTCCCCAAACCCCCCCCCCACCTCCCATCTCCTTCTGCTTCTTTTCCAAGCAGGACTTGATCTATTTTCCCAGACACATCCTCTTATGTCCGAGGCTACCCTTTGCAGATTGATTGTTTCTAAAAATCTCACAAGAAAAGTCTCCTTTCTAATAAGTCCTGGGGACATAAATCAGTCAGTCAAGGAGCATTTATTTACCCCTTACTATGGGCAGCAGAGTGGTGCAGTAGATAAAAACCCTAGCCTGGAATTGGGAAGATCTGAATTCAAATCCAGTGTTAACTTATTACTATTAAAAAGTCATAAAAGGAAAGGGGGAACAGGGCTGACTAGGCCTCCACTAAGAGCCGTGCTCCCCGGGACCTTATGCAGAGTTGAGGATTGAACTCTGCTTGCTCTGTCCCTGACCCCCTGGAAGTGCCACCATGCTAGATGAAGACTCCAAGGAACAAAAGAAATTGGGGAACTTATATACAGTTTAGATCCTGGGGCTGAGAAAGAGGATTGACTTTATCATACTGACTGGATACAATCAAGCCTGGGAAAGGAATTCTAGCCAGAGGCTAGGGTGTAAGGGAAGGAGCTGCTTACAATGGATACTAAAGGATGGTTCCAGCCCAGGTGTGCATTCCTCGGAATGGGTCTTTGATACAAATGGGGAAGATTACCTAAGACAAAAGGATATTTAGCATTTACCCCAGGGTCCATTATTCAGTCTGCAACTCTTAGCCTGGGATTTCCTTCAGGGTGGATTCTCACAGTGAACCGGGAACTGGGAACAAGTACAAGCTTTGGGGGTCTCCAACCTACAAGCTATTCCTAAAACTTGGGGTTGTTCAGATCTCACTAGGCCACAAGTTTGGGGTCTCTAGATTCTACGTCAACACCAGCTTCAAAAGACTTACTAGCTGTGTGACCCTCCCTGGCCAAGTCAGTTAAACTTGTTTGCCTCAGTTTCCTCATCTGTAAAATTAGTTGGAGAAGGAAATTGATAAACCTTTCTAATATCTTTGTCAAGAAAACCCCAAGTGGAGTAACAGAATTGGGCAAGACTCAACATGTTTCTTCCTCCAGACTTTTCCCTATTCCATTTGGGATTTTCTTGCCAAAAATACTAAAGTGGTTTGTCATTTCCTTCTCTAGTGACAGAGACTGGAAATTCTGGTTTCCTTGAACCAGGGCAGCAATGCTTAGGACTGCAGTTCCTCTTATACCTAGCCCTATCAAAATTGGGATGAGAATGGGCACTCTCTGATGCCAGACAATGCCTTCCATGTGTTCACCAGTCTGCCTCCCTTCAAAATGTTCTCTACCTCCCTCCCCTGAATAGTAGTAAATTTGGGGAATAATATGAACCAGGATGCAAATTACGGGGTTATCTGCAGCATCCTTTCTTCCTAAGGTATGAGGAAATAGACAAGGCATGAGGCCCTAGTATAGGCAAACCATGTACCAATAGGGCTTTCCAGTACAAATGTCATAAGGGTCAGAGGTTGGTGCAGTGACAAAGCTGACACAGTGAGGAACAAGAAACAAACTACTGAGATCTGTCTCAGACTCCAGAAGTGTCATTACCTTGAAGGTCCCCCAGGGTAAGAATCAGCTCATGTCCCCATTTACATTGGGTTTTCACCTCAGCATCTGTGATTGAGGGGACATACAGAACATTTGGAGGGTATGGGTTCCTCATAATTCTCTTGTCCCCAATACTAATATAATTAGGAGGTTGAGAGTTTGAGCAGAGCCAACAGACAGTTGTTGTCTGGGGGATGCTGGCATTCAAGAAGGTGAAGATTGAGAAGAGATTGTTCTCCCTGTGACTGCATTCAAGTGCCCAGGAGAGGGGATTGCCAGGGTAGGAGCAGTCAGTTTGGGTCCAGCAATGATGTCTCTGATCAGTTCAACAGGCGAGGGAGGTAATTTCTCTTCCACTCGAGGGAGGTAATTTCTCTTCCACTCGTTGCACTGCAACCAACCTACATCAGCTGGGGTTCCTTGCTGGGGTTTTGGCTTTCTCGAGGCCTATGCTGAGGACAGAGAGGCTGGGCTGGATCTCAGAGTGGAATAAGCAGGCATTGTGAGCATGGGGCAGAGGAGGGAGGGTGAGGAGCAGCAGCGCTAGCAATGGGGGCCAAGCAGTTTTTTCCTGTAAGACAAGCTTTATCAGGGTGCCCTGGTTTCCCATATATTATTCCCTAGATCTCATGAGCCACTGAGAGGTCTATGAGGGAAGCCCCAGACCCCCTTCTCTGCAGCATGACATCAGGGTTTATCTGGTGCCATGGGAGTCCCCAGGCTGTACAGTGAAATTCACTAGCTACCAGGCAGTTGCAGGGAGCCAGCCCTACCGATAGACAAGCATATAAATGAACTTTAACCAACATTAATTCCCCCATTTGTGCCAATGACCAGGAACCCACAAGAGCCTGCAGGATCCCTCCAGTCCATTCCCAGTAGGTAGATCTATCTGCCACCCTGGGGCCAGGAGGCTTCATTGTCCCACCTCAGTTCCCCCTGTACTAGTAACTGACTTATCAAACAAATCTTTGACTCGGTGTCAGGTAAAGGTATATAGTGGGAGCAAAGGAATTTTCCTGACAAAAGTTTGCCTGAAAAACTTCTACACTACAGGGGTACAATGTCCTATGCCATCCCCCACTCCCCCGCCTCCAAAAATCTAAGGGAACAGGGGTGATGGTTTCAGTCTTCTGTAGTTTCTTCAAGCTGATAAGGGATGTAGAATCCCTGAGAAGAGGAGGCGGAGGAGGAGGAGCTATGGGCACAGGGTCTTCACGGGTGTGTCTGCAGCAAATGCCAGGGTCCTGAAGGCTTGGAGAATGGAAGGATGTGTATCCAGAGATCACTTCCCTGGACTGGCAGACAGGTCATAAGGCAGGGCATCAGCCCTGAAGGCAGAAGTATAGAACCCAGGATTGGGGCAAAAACTAGAACACTGAAGAGAGAAAATTAATACAATAGAAATTGATATTAAACATTATCAGTTGGGTATCTTAGCCAACAGATTTTATCTCCAGAAATCATCCTCTGACAGGAATTGATCCTTTTAGGAAATCTGATTCCTAAGTTGTTTGCAGTGTTGGCATATGATGTTTCTGTTAAAGAATCTCCTTTTGCAAAGCCCACATTAATATGGCATCTATAAACACTTGAGTAACAATATTTCTTTATCCCAGATGAATTTCTTTATCCCAGATTCTGGAGAAAGTTCAGAAAGTTTTGGGTTATATTTCCAAGTTCAAGATCCAAACTTCAATTGTGGTAAATTAAGGCTGCAGATACAAGTCATTTATTACTAAACTTCACCTACTTCTCAAAGTATGTTCCCTAAAAGTTTGATAATTTTCAAATATTAACCTAATAAGTTGTTTGGGGAGATGGAAACATTAATTTTACAATTAGCATTATGTGCTGATTATGGGAACTTGTCACAAAAGAGAAGGTAGACAGGGAAAACATTTCCTCACGTCCCAAGGGACACATGTGAGGGGGCTTCATGTACAGGCCAAAGCTGTCACTGGCTCATGCCATCATTGTGTCATTCAAGGATTAGTAGCCTAAATGGTCAGAAAAGGTCCAGTCCAGGTTGAACCCTGGAATTGCCTCTCTAACCATCACAGAACAATCTCTGTCTTTTGCGTACTACATCACCATTGGATCCCAGAAGCCTTCTCTTTTCCTTAAAAGACAAGTCTCACCCATTACAGCTCAGAGAAATTCTGCTAAGCAGCAGTCTACAAACAATTTTTCATACCCTCAAACAAGTCTTTCACATCCCTACAAGGGTGATCACTCAGTTATTCTTACATATTTGGGTAATAATTAGCATATCACATGTTAGTCATAAAACCTGAATTAAGGAATAGGAGTGCTGGATTGAGTGACTTCATAGTAAATATCAATCAGGGCTGTATCATCTCCTGGAACTAAACCATCTGAAGAACTAAGACAAGACCATACAGGAATCTCTTCAAAGTAACTTTCAAAAGAAATTCCAGAATCATTTTTTATTTTTCCAACACCATAAACATTAATTTTAGAAATTATCCCTAGGTCAAGGATCCAATTATAAGTGTAGAACATCTATCTATTCTCTTTCACCTCCCCCTCTCTCTACTTCTTCCTCTCTCTTTTTCCCTCAAAACCCCCTGCTTAAAAAGCAGAACATAACTATAGGGGGCCATGCCTCTATATGATTTTTTGGGGTCCTGAGCGGCGTGGTGGCATAGGATGGTTAAAGCAGGAGAAAGAAAATGAGAACAACTAGACTAGTGGTTAGCCCATGCTGTTCTAACGCAATGGGATTTGGACTTTATTTTATACTGGTTTCAAACAAAGAACACAAAGAAAGAATAACAGCTGTGAATGGGGTTACAAATCATACACAATCCATTAAAGTCTAAAAAGTAGAGATATAGGTGCAAGGACAAGGGCCAAATTCCAACCACCAATTAGTAGGGGTTTACTTCTGGGAGCAGAAATAAATTTCATGGAGATGTTTACTAATTGCGTTCTGCCTTGATTTACAGATCTGCACCTGGTCAGATAGTCTGGACTAAATTGTCTGGCTCCAATCCTTATCTAAGTAATATATTTTTTAGGGTTTGGACTTCTTAATTATCAAGGAGAGAAATTGTTAACTCAGTAGCTTCTGGTCTGAGTATGGACTTTCCAATAACTCTATAATGTTTTTCCAATAAGAAAAGGCATGGATCATAAGAGGTGTCAAAAGAGGGGTCTCAGATTTTTATCTATTCTCTTATTGGCTTCCCACACATAACTTCCATTCACCTGTCACAAATATGCATACTCAAGTTTTATGGACATTAGATCAAGTCTCTCTTTCTTCTGTATTCAAACACAACATACCTCTTCACTTTCTCTGATTCACTGTTACCATCATAAAAAT
This sequence comes from Gracilinanus agilis, assembly GCF_016433145.1. Lineage (NCBI taxonomy): Eukaryota > Metazoa > Chordata > Mammalia > Didelphimorphia > Didelphidae > Gracilinanus > Gracilinanus agilis. The sequence continues at coordinate 736,741,888 of NC_058130.1, read as the reverse complement.
AAACATACCATTTGGTATCCCTGCAAGTGCTAAGCAATAACTCCCAAGAATTGAGATACTGTACCTTTAGCATAGTACTTATCAATTATAAGTTTTAGGTCATTTTAGCAGCAAGTCACATAACAGTCATAAAATTCTGAGCAAATATTTTTCACATACATGCCATTTTTAACATCCTGCCTGCTCTTTGGCTACTGTTTACAATATCTTTGTGTTTCTTTATATCTTTATACATGTTGTATATCTTTATACAGATCAAAATGTAATCGAAATATCAACTAACATCTTGGGGTTTCACAAAGTATATTCTCAAAGTTCATGTAAGGTAACTTATCAATTACATATCAATCAACTCATTTTATCATTCTGGACATGGAATGTTTGCATTAAGATTCCATAGCTTTAAACAAGCCTGTGGTCAGACATAGCTGGCCACTTTTACTTGCTTGAAAATCTCCTTAAAACCTCGGAAGTATACATTTAAAATATAGTCATCTTTAAGTTCTATCATACAGTGGTTGTCAACTCTTTGAGTTCATACTTATATACTATGTTGCTATTTCAGTCCCTAAGCATCAATGTGGAACAATTGTAAGTACTTCTTTCTTCTTCCTGTGTGCAAGGAAGGGATTAAAAGCTTGTGAGTAATTTATCCTAAGACTGCTTGGCTTGATTTAGGTTTTTATTACTTAACAACCTTGTCTCTAATCCCTACTTAACAAGTAAGATCACCACAATTTAAAATTTTGCATGTATCAAAACGTTCATAATAAATTATTCTCAACAAATTTTGGTTTGAACTCCACAACTTCCAAATAACTTTAAGTACTTTAGCAATCTTTCAGTATGTAAACAAACTGAATTTCAAAGCATTTACTCTTATTCCTTTCAAACCCGTTTAAAACAGAATAGAACCTCCAGTTTATTTTCCTTTTACCTCAAAACATTGCTACATAACTGATTAAATTCCATCAATATTATTCTGATTTACCATTTGTTGTATGTATTTTGCACTAGAATTCACACCTATTATTTCTTTATCCATTACTGTTATTTCTTCTGGCTTCTCCTTTACCATTATTGCAAAAAGAGGAAAGGTACTATATTTAATTGCATGTAAACCTCATGTTAAACCCTATTAGATTCCTGGGATGGTCAAAGTGTCCTTGTTAATTGCATAGTTTGTATATCATATATACTTAACTTATTCACATGGAAAACTTAATTCTCTTTATAGTCCAAATGCATACATATTTGGTATTCATTCATCATTACTTTCTAGCAATTTGTATCTGAATACATGTTAATCTCTAGGTCACGAATTCCTTCTTATACATTGTACACATTTTTAAAAACAATTTATACAACCCTAGACAAATACAACACTGTTTAGAAATTCCATCTTTTGCAATACCAAATTCTTAGTACCTATATTACTAAATCCCATACACAGATTAATCACTTTAAAAACTTCTTGTGTGTTGTATGTTTACTTGTGGGTATTTCTGACAGCACATACATTAAAATAACATCTCATTTGAAAAATCTCGAGTTTAAATTTAGAATAAGTTCTTCTTAACAACATAACAACTTTTCTGCATGACTTTTACATCTACAAAGTAGCCGGTACAATTTCTGTCCTTATAAAATAAACATTCCCTCTCTGTGTCAGGCTGGCTATTAATCATGTTTAGACAATTCTCAAATTCACTGAAACCATCATGCATTGCAAAATCTAAAAAACAAACTTCTAACCATGAGTTTTTGTGCTCAATAAAATCTGGCTAACATTTTACTTTTAACTGACAGTTACCATAATAAATAAAATTACATTGTACCTTATCAAAATCATTAGCAATCCTTCAAAGTTGCATATATCAACCCTTAAAATTAAATCTTAAGTGAAAAGTGCCTCTAACTGTGGAGTAAACCTCCCTTTTCTGCTCTGAATTTTTCTCTTTTTCGCTCCTTTGGGGGCCCATCCAAAGGAAGAAAGAGGAAAAATCATAGAACAGATATTTGCTTTTGTCCTCTGCTAAGGATTTTTGACAGTGGGAAGTTCAGTCTTCCAACTCTCCCATTCCCTTTTTTGTGAGTGTCCAGTTTAAGAATACATAAAGATGAGACTGTGACAAAGACAACAATAAAAAGAAACATACAACGTTGTGAAAAGCATGCTTTGAAAGGAAAAAAATTAGTGTCTTAGGATCCATTCTTAAGAGAAATATTTTCAGTGAGAAATTCATTAAAACAGTTTCAGTACACTGCCCCTTTAGCTGAGGAAGCTGTGCTGAGCTAAGCTACTGCGATCTGCCATCTGATTGGCTGAGCTGACTTCCTTGTCCCCTAACTTTCCCTGCACCCTACATTCTGATCCATCTAAACTGTCTTTCTTTTTCACCGTGATTTCTAACAAAATGCACTAGTAGCATCTAAACAAAACTGCTATCTGCTTCCAATGGGGGTTTGGAGGTGAGCTGTTCATAAGGCTGACTGGGTTTCTTAAGGAAATAACTTTCAAGACCCCCCCCCCTTCCTACTCAGATTCTTGGAAGCCTGCTGCTAGAGCAGGCAGAGCCTCTCACTCATAGCCTGCCTGCTGGAGTTTGGAGGATTTGAAATGTAGGTGAAGGGAGTGTATAACAACCACTACAAAAGAAATTCCCCTTTGTGAAACTGCATCTTAAACTCTTTTTGCCCCTTCTTTTGTTTAATCTTACAACTAGCCACTCAAAAACAAAAAAGACAACAGAAATCTACAGGACACATTCTCACACATTCCTACACCTTTGAACCCAAAGGTTCCCCAGAAGTCACTGAAAGACATCTCTTTATTGACCTAGATGTGGGACTAAACCTCACATCCAGCAAATCCAACAGCTTCTACTGGATCCAGATTTCCAGAACTGAACAGAACTTGAGAGTCAAACAGGACTCCAGGGCAAAACAGGAATCTAGGACAAAAACAACACTCCAGGTTAAAACAAGGCCCTGGAGCAAAACAGAACCCTGGGGCAGAACAGGACCCTAGAGAAACAAAACTAGCTTACCAGAACAGAAGAGAACAGATGGTTCCAAAACCAGCTTAAAATTTGTCTGAGATCTCAATTACCAGAACCAGGGGTGGGCCCTGGAGAAGGCACTGTTCACACACACACAAACACACATTCACAGCAGCCCTCTCAGAAGTCCTTACCTCCTGGTCCTGGGGACCACCATCTCACTGGGACCTCCAAATGAAGTGGGGTGCTTCATAACATGAGTCCAGGCACCCAGAAATTCAATAATTGGAACCATAATTTTATTGATTAAAAAAAAGGAAAAGAAAATCTACCAGCTGGAACAGTCTTCCCCAATGAAAGCTGTATCACACTGACATTACAAGACAGCTTATATAGGTTACAAGATGCAAGGTTATTTCCTTTCACACCCAAGTTCTTATTTGTCAAGAAAACACTCATCACAAACACAGGGAGTGATAAATAGATAACACTCAGATCACTCAGGAGATATTTACTTTTCACATGTACCTAAACACTCATCCAGAGTTAGCTCTATATTTACCTTGCATTCCATCCTGACCTATTTGTACCTAATATCCCTTTGTTGTCCATAGGGGAATTCGGACTCTGATCCACCACTTGCATAAGTTGCTTTGGCCTCCTGGAGGGATTAGGTTAATTTTCTAAATAATGCAGGAATGGATTAATCTACTTCAATTCTACTTCATTCTCTAACCTATTTCATTTATTCAGACTACTTCATTACCAATATATAGAGAGACATTTTATTCTAGATATTAGCTTTTTGATTTGAGTGCTATAATTTCACATTTTTGTTAAGCTATTATTTGTTTCCAGAAAGCAAAGTTTTTCTGATTAATGTGTGTTGTCATATTCAAGCTCTGGGAGTTGAGAATCACATATTGATTGACAATTGATGACAGCTGGAGACTTCGGAATGTTCCCAGAGGCCGTGGGGGGAAAAAAAGGCAGTTGGCCAGAGAGGGTATAAATACCCTGAGAAACTTCTGAGAAAGGCTTTTTGATTTTGGGACCTTGGTTTTTGGTTTTGACCCCTGCCTGAAACCTTTGACTTGGAAATTGATCTTGAACATTGATTGACCTGTGGGTCTGACCGTGGATCCTCTAATTCTCTCTGAATTCCCCCTAGATATTTAGGCATTTAAACCATCTCTAGATATTTAGGTATCCCAGGCCAGGGTGGGGGGACTGAGAAGTGGATAGGAGAAGAAGAAGAGGGTGGTAAGGGTGATATTTCCTAAAGGCTATAGGACTGGCACAACAACTAGCAATAAGAAGCTGAGAGAGATATCATCAATATTTGTGTCATCAAAACAGATTGCTTACTCTGGTTTGGCTGTGGCTAGGATGAGCCAGAGGAGCTTAAGAACAAGAGCCCAGCATTACTGAACAGTCTACAGTCCTGAGGAATTAGTGTCATAGCTCTAGTGACAGGGTCTCCTATTTCCCAATCCCTTCCTGATAATTCCTTTCTTTATTAATAAGATAGATAAAATTTATTAAGTACCTGCCTGAAGTAGTTATTCCATCACCACTCTGGGGAGGGAGAAACACAGTCAGATGAACGTTATCCAAGGCTAATAGAGCCCACTACTAATAATCAACCCCAGGCAGGACCTGAAAGGATTACCCATCCACTGACCTTTAGGGATCCTGCCTGGGCACTGTTATAAAGAAGGGCAGTTATTATAACATCCAGCTGAGTGGTAGGACATGGGTGTCCCTGCACCAACCAAGAAGAGAACCAAATCACAGCTTCCTCAGATTAATATCAACAATATAATAACTAGCTAGCCTATTAGGAGTAAAAAGATATCTCTATCTTTTATTTTTATAACAGTGTGTTCTGAACTAAAGAAAGTTCATTTTAGATTGGTAAACTGCAGATCTGACTGTGGAGATCTCTTTATCATCTCTGATAATCTGATAAGGACAGTTTAGTTGATAAGGAAATAAGGACAGTAAAAGGGAGCTGTCTTTTACCTCATGCTTCCAGCTCTGTCTCCAGGAACATGGAGTTTATTATATATATTTCAAGACTCATTTCACACAAAAGAACTCCCCTGAAACTTTGCAGATGTGCAGAAGTTACAAATTATGTCACATCAAAACACAAAACATTGGCTTCAGAATAGACCAAGGCCAAGGCTGAATTTTGACTAGGTTCTTATCAGAAAGCCAAGTTGGGGAGTATCTTGGCCTTGGCTATAATAAGCAGCAGCATTCCTTGCTGTCTTGACAGTGTTGACCCTTTAAATTCAGGTTTGATAGGAACTTAAAACTTTTCAATAAGGCCCACAATACTTTTCAACAAGAAATCACAAGGATCACAAAAGGGGTCAAAAGAGGAGTCTCAGATTTTTCTCTATTCTCTTATTGGCTTCCCACATCTGACGTCATTACATTGTTGTAAAAGGACATATTTGAGAAAAGGCTTTGCTTTAAATGGTAAGGAAACCCTGATCATTTTAAACTGACCAACAAATTTCCTCTTAGCCAGTTTTTGCCTTAAGGCAGAAGAGAGAGGTGTAGGGCACAGCTGAAAGAAATGCAGTTTTTTGAGCCATGGGCAAATTAGGTTAAAAAAAGGGGGATGAGAAGGAAATTGGATAAGTATTCTGATTTAAAGGTAATTTTAATCTTTTCCTTAGTGACCCTAAGTTTTGTGATTAGTGAGAAATTTTTATGGTTTTTACTTCTGGGAAAGAAAAAAGCACTGAACTGTAGTAGCCTGATTCTTAAAGTTTTTAAGGTAAATTTCCAGGGTACAACCATTACAATAGATAAGTTTTTGTTTTTAAAGACAAGTGAATCCTGATTGTTTTCTATAGTGATTTACCTTTAATTTTTCATTTTTAAGTGGAGAGAACTAATCTGATTTGGCATGTATTTATTTTGTGAGCATTATTTTTCTGATAGATGATCATAGGCACATGACTACTATTAGAGAAAGGAATTCCCCACATGGGAAGTTTCTAGGAATGCCCTGCATTTTATAGACCCAGCTCTGGAGTGTGAGTGAAGTGATTAGAACTTATTAAGGTTAAGTTTCCTAGATTGCTTATTTAAAAAGAATTTATCTGGAATCCCTAGAGCACTAACTATTATTTCAAGACATTTCTTAGGAGCCAAAGCCTGGACAAGATTTTCCTGCAGCCTAGAATCTGAAGGATTCTTGGAGATGATATCTATGAGAAATCCAAAGGAACCCACAAGAAGTTACTAGAACTGATAAGTATTCTGTTTCTCATCATTTTCATCGACTTTTAGAAATATTTCTGAAGCAGACATAAAATTGGCCATTTTATTTCCCCTGGGAATTATATTTACTCTGAGCAAGATCCTCTTTAAGTAGAGAACCTAGAAAAGAAGAGAGCTATTCCCCAAATTTATCTAACGTAGGAAAGATTTAAAGTGGTAGCATTTTACCTCTTTAAGAGATCTAAAGTAATATGTTAAATTTGAGGATTTGCAGCAGGATTCCAGGGTGCTTTTCTAATATTAGCATAGCATAGATTCAAGATAGGCCTAGATGGCCAGATGTGTTTGTCCCAAGGTAGCATCAGAAGAATTTAGGAAAGAAATGATGGAGCCTAGAAGTAATTGTTAATAACAGAAAATAATTTATTTTACCCCTGAACATGATTAGAGAGAATTACCATTTTAGGTGAATTGCATATGAAGATAATTAGGAAAAGAAATGCTATGGAGAAAATTGGTTATTGATGCAGTCACAAGGGTGAATGGAAGGGCCAAGAGATGGATCAGCTGAGTTCCTGTCAAGTTCTACAAGTGACTAGTGATCATTGACAACTTATGCATGGTATTAACATTCCAAATTAGGGGAGCATTTCTTTCTCATTTTAAGTTACTTCCCGTTTTTCTCCTGTTATGCCAGGTTTTCTATAATCATATAATGAAGGAAGCCTTAGAAATACAAGGATTGTGGAGACTTTTAGTCATTTTAAATGAATTAGCATATTAAAGAGATTCCTTTTTCCTAATGAGGAAGAATTCAAGTCATAAAGAAAACCTGGCAGACATCAGTGTCGAAAAGAGGCGGGGAGGAAGCAACACATATATATAGTAGATTCTAAGCAACATTTTTGGAAAAACAAGGTTTAGATAGAACACCAAATTGCTTCTCAGTACCAGAAAAGTATATACATTTTGGAGCCTCAAGGCAGGAAACAGGAATTCTGGGAAGATGGTGGCTTAGACAGAGCAAATCTTAAAACTTCCATACCCTTACACAATGTACTTTGAGAAGAAAGAGGACCAAATCTAATAACAGGACAGAGCAGGGGGAGCTCTATTGAAGCTCAACTAAAGAGGTACGCCAAGAAAAAGGCTTGAATTCTTGAACTGTGGGTCTGAGGGTATAGAAGGGGAATCCCAGGACAACTCCCCCACGTGCTGTGCAGAGTCTCCAGAAGCCTGGAAATCTCAGGTCAGGTGGGCCCACTGCCCAAAGAGAGGCCTTGCTGGCACCTGACTCAGGGAGTTGAACACAGGCACTGGAGAGGTGACTGGAGGAGAAAACCAGAGAAACACAGCAAAAACACCTAGAAGATGGTGGCTTAGAGAGAGCCAAACCTCAGACCACAGGCCACTTGGCTTCCTCACATGGAGATAGAGAACAAATGGCTTCAGGAGGAAAACGGGATCAAACAACAAGGACAGCACAGGGGGACCCCACTGCTGGACAGCTCAGCTCAGCAAAAATACTCTTTCTTTCCCTCCTACACACAGTTTTTTTTTCTTTTCTTTTTTCTTTTTGTTTCTTTCTTTTTCCCTCCTCTCCAGGTTTTGAGGTTTTAGCCTCAGGGCAAATTAAGCAGTAAGACTAATCCAATCAATACAGGATTAATCCCATCATTTGGACAATAAGTCTTCAAGAGAGCAGAGAAAGTAACTACAAACCTCCATTGCCAGCTGGGGGGAAGATCTTTCATCAAAGAGCATTAAATGTATCTGCTCAAACTAACAGAACAGAAAAGGAAAAAAATATTAGTAAACAACAGAAAAAGAGAAAAGAAATGACAATTTGCAACTTCTTCCAAGGAAGTGAAAAGAGAGCAAATGAAATAGAAATAGAAGAAGAGGAAGAATGTGGAAGGCCAATTGGAGAAATACGGTCTAGTTAGGGCCTGTTATCTGGATTCCTTACATGACCAATCCAGGCTGATGCAGTTTTTGTGTTTGGTTCTGGTCACCTGAGCCCTGAAAAGCTCTGGTACCAGCAGATTGGTTAATCCAAAATCAACTTGACCCCTCCAGGAGGCTATTGGAAGTCATTTAGAGAAATAGAGTCTGTAATAGATATTTTATCTGGATCCCATTACAAAATCATCAGCAAGTAAAACTGTGTGTGTGTGATTTTTTTTTTTGCACTGCATGTCAGGACACAGACAGAATGAGCCATCTAAGGTAAAAATCTGAGACTCCTCTTTTGACTCATTTTCAGATCCCCACCTTTTCTTAATATTCTTATTGGAAAGCTTTGAGTCCTTAACAGACCAGCAATTACTGGGTTAACAATTTCCCTACAAGAAAATTAGGATCCCTAAATTCTAAGAAGATTCCTAAGTCAGTCAAGGTCAGAGCTAGACAAAACTTTATCCAACCAGGTGCAGTCCTCCCAATAAAAAATACAAGACTCAATTAATTTATGATATCTATAGAATACAGTTAATATAGTTATGATTCCTGGAATTTGCTTGCTGATAGCGAGGCAGCTAGAATTTGGCTTTGGTCCCTGTTCTATCTTTACTTTGAAGCCTCCAAGGATTTTCTTTTATGTGATTTGTAACCCCTTCACAGATATGATTTTTTCTTTGTGTTCTTTGTGTGAAAACAGTATATAATAAACTCTAACTCCAGAGCATGTTGGAGCAGCTATGAGCTAAACATTTACTCTGGATGTTCTCAGTTTTCTGTTTCTGGTCTTTTCAATCCAATGCCATTAAACGCCACTCAGGACCCCCCAAAAATATAGAGCTGGCTCTCTATAAAAGAAGTTCCAGCAAATTGGACACAGAATTTGGAAGATCTCAAAATTCAACTTCAGGAACTCAAAAAAGCAATCAAGAGAGGCTGAAGACAATTTGAAAAAGGAAATACATGAACTAAAACAAGAAAATAAAGTCTTAAAAGCCAGAATTGGCCAGCTTGAAAATGAAGCAAAGAAGGCAAAAGATGATCTACAAAGAAAATCAGACCAGAAGGAGAGGGATGACCAAAAATCCTGGGAAGAAATTCAGTCTTTAAAAAACAGAACCCAACAACTAGAAGCAAATCACTTCACCAGGCAGCAAGAATATATAAAACAAAATTTTAAAAATGAAAAATTTGAGGAGAATATGAAACACCTCATTGATTCAACCAAAGATCTGGAGAACAGAGCTAGAAGAGACAATTTAAGAATTATTGGTTTACCAGAACATCATGATAAAAGAAAAAGTTTAGACAGCATCCTACAAGAAATTATCAGAGACAATTGCCCTGAAATTCTCAAACAAGAGAAAAAAGTGGAAATTGAAAGAATCCACGGATCACCTCCTACATTTAATCCACAACTGACAACTTCCAGTAATATTATAGTCAAATGCAAAAACTACCAGACCAAGGAAAAAATATTACAAGCTGCTGAAAAGAAGTCATTCAGATATCCGGGAACCACAGTTAGGATAACACAGAATTTGCCTGCATCTACATTGAAGGACTGGAAGGCATGGAACACAATATTCCGGAAAGCAAGAAAACTGGGTTTACAACCAAGAATCAACTACCCAGCAAAACTGACTACATTATTGCAGGGGAAAGTATGGTCATTCAATAAAATCAAAGACTTCCAAGCATTCATCAAGAAAAAACCAGACTTAAACAGAGTTTGCTGCCCAAACACAGAACTCAAGACAATCACCATAAGGTAATTAAGAGAATGGAGGAGGGGAAAAAATCTTTTCTTTAAGGGACCCAATATGTTCAATCAATTTGTATCCCAAGAAGAAAAGAAGATGTTGGCAAATATTAAACATTGTTATTACCAACAGGGTAACTAGAAGAAGTTTACATTGAGGGAACAGTGACAAACCGTATAGGATAAAATGTCAAGGTGTGTGTGTGTGTGTGTGTGTGTGTGTGTGTGTGTGTGTGTGTGTGTGTAAATATATACAAAACTAGAAAACTAGAGGGGGGAAAAAGAAGGTAATATTAAGAAAAATGGGAAAACAAACAAAAAGGAGTAAATTTATATTCCATAAAGAAGCACATGGGGCCAACAGGGAAGAATATCAATACACTGTTAGGGTAAAGAGGAAATATGTAATAATTAAGAGCACTGAAATTAACTTAAAGAGGGAAGAACAATCAGATCCATTGGGGCAGAAAATTGATTCGCACCCTATAGAGAAGTAGAAAAGTAACAAAAGGACTGTTGTAGAGGGAAGTAACACTAGGAAGGGATAGGGTGGGGGGTTAGGGGGTAGCTTAAAAAGATCCTAAAGAATAAGAGGGGAATAAGAAGGGAGAGGGGAGAAAGGAAAGTACAATAAGAGAGGGGATTAAAGGAACTGATTAAAAACAAAACACTGGTATAGAAGGAAATAGTGAAAGAAGAAAGGACAGGACAAGGAGAGAGAATCAAAATGACTGGGAATACACAGTTGATAATTATAACTCTGAATGTGAATGAGATGAACTTTTGCCCATAAAATGGAAGCAAATAGCAGAGTGGATTAGAAACCAAAATCCTACCATATGTTGTCTAAAAGAAACACATATGAGACAGGCCAACATACAGAGAGCAAAAATGAAAGGATGGAGCAAACGCTATTGGGCTTCAACTGAGAAAAAGAAGGCAGGGGTTGCCATCATGATCTCTGACAGAGCCAAAGTAAAAAGAGATATGGTTAAAAGAGATAGGCAAGGTAACTACATACTAAAAAAAAGCAGAAATAAATGTAATCTTTTCAGATCATAATGCAATAAAAATAGTTATTAGTAAGAATACATGGAGAGGCAAACCAAAAACTAATGGGAAATTAAATAATACGATTCTCCAAAATAATTTAATGAAAGAACAAATCATAGAAACAATTAATAATTTCATTGAAGACAATGACAATGATGAGACGACTTACCCAAACCTATGGGATACAGCCAAAGCAGTTATAAGGGGAAATTTTATATCACCGAGTGCATATATTAACAAATTAGGAAGGGCAGAGATTAATGAATTGGCCATGCAACTTAAAAAACTAAAAAATAAATGAATTAAAAATCCTCAGATGAAAACTAAATTAGAAATACTAAAAATCAAAGGAGAAATTAATAAAATCAAAAGTAAAAGAACTATTGAATTAATAAATAAGACTAGAAGCTAGTATTTTGAAAAAAACAGATAAAATAGACAAAGTACTGGTAAATCTATAAAAAAAGGAAAGAAGAAAACCAAATTAACAGTATCAAAGATGAAAAGGGAGACCTCACCTCTAATGAAGAGGAAATTAAGGCAATCATTAAAAACTATTTTGCCCAATAATATGACAATAAATATAGCAATCTAGGTAATATGGATGAATATTTACAAAAATATAAACTGCCTAGATTAACAGCAGAAGAAACAGAATACTTAAATAATCCCATATCAGAAAAAGAAATTGAACAAGCCATCAAAGAACTCCCTAAGAAAAAAATCGCCAGGGCCTGATGGATTCACAAGTGAATTCTACTAAACATTCAAAGAACAATTAATCCCAATACTATACAAATTATTTGATATAATAAGCAAAGAAGGAGTCCTACCAAATTCCTTTTATGACATAAATATGGTACTGATTCCAAAGCCAGGTAGATCAAAAACAGAGAAAGAAAACTACAGACCAATTTTCCTAGTGAACATAGATGCAAAAATCTTAAATAGTATACTAGCAAAAAGACTCCAGGTGATCAAGAGGGTTATCCATCATGATCAGGTGGGATTTATACCAGGAATGCAAGGATGGTTCAACATTAGGAAAACCATCCACATAATTGACTATATCAACAAGCTAACAAAAATCATATGATTATCTCAATAGATGCTGAAAACGCCTTGACAAAATACAACACCAATTCCTATTGAAAACACTAGAAAGTATAGGAATAGAAGGACTTTTCCTAAAAATAATAAATGGTATATATCTAAAACCATCAGCAAGCATCATCTACAATGGGTATAAGTTAGAAGCATTCCCAATAAGATCAGGAGTGAAACAAGGATGCCCATTATCACCTCTATTATTTAACATTGTGCTAGAAACACTAGCAGTAGCAATTAGAGAAGAAAAAGAAATTGAAGGCATTAAAATAGGCAATGAGGAGACTAAGCTATCACTCTTTGCAGATGATATGATGTTCTATTTAAAAAATCCTAGAGAATCAACTAAATAGCTAGTAGAAATTATTAACAACTTTAACAAAGTTGAAGGATACAAAATAAATGCACATAAATCATCAGCATTTCTATATATTTCCAACATATCAGCAGCAAGAATTAGTAAGAGAAACACCATTTAAAATCACCTTAGACAATATAAAATACTTAGGAATCTATCTACCAAAACAAACAGGAATTATACGTACACAACGACAAAACACTTTCCAAACAATTAAAACTAGATCTAAACAATTGGAAAAACATTGATTGCTCATGGGTAGGACGAGCTAACATAATAAAAATGACCATTCTACCCAAATTAATTTATATATTTAGTGCCATACTTATCAAACTACCAAAAAATTTTTTACTGAATTAGAAAAAAATATAACAAAGTTCATTTGGAAGAATAAAAGATCAAGAATATCAAGGGAAATTATGAAAGAAACCATGAAGGAAGGTGGCCTAGCAGTACCAGATATTAAGTTATACTATAAAGCAGTGGTTATCAAACCAATATGGTACTGGCTAAGAGACAGAAGGGAGGATCAGTGGAATAGACTTGGGGTAAGTGACGTCAGCAAGACAATGTATGATAAACCCAAAGAGCCCAACTTTGGGGACAAAAATCCACTATTCAACAAAAACCGCTGGGAAACTTGGAAAACAATATGGGAGAGATTAGGTTTAGATGAACATCTCACACCCTACACCAAGATAAATTCAGAATGGGTGAAAGACTTGAATATAAAGAAGGAAACTGTAAGTAAATTAAGTGAACACAGCATAGTATACTTGTCAGATCTCTGGGAAAGGAAAGATTTTACAACCTAGCAAGAGTTAGAAAACATTACAAAATGTAAAATAAATAATTTTGATTATATTAAATTTAAAAGGTTTTGTACAAACAAAAACAATGCAACCAAAATCAGAAGGGAAACAACAAACTGGGAAAAAAATCTTTATACTAAAAAATTCTGACAGAGGTCTAATTACACAGATATACAAGGAACTAAATCAATTGTATAAAAAATTAAGCCATTCCCCAATTGATAAATGGGCAAGGGACATGAATAGGCAATTTTCTCATAAAGAAATCAAAACTATCAATAAGCACATGAGAAGGTGTTTTAAATCTCTAATAATTAGAGAAATGCAAATCAAAACAACTCTGAGTTATCACCTCACACCTAGCAGATTGGCTAAAATTATAGCAGGGGAGAGTAATTAATGTTGAGTGCATGAGGCAAAAATGGGACATTAATACATTGCTGGTGGAGTTGTGAACTGATCCAACCATTCTGGATGGCAATTTGGAATTATGCCCAAAGAGCTCTAAAAGACTGCCTGCCCTTTGATCCAGCCATACCATTGCTGGGTTTGTACCCAAAAGAGATCATAGATAAAAAGACTTGTATAAAAATATTTATAGCCACGCTCTTTATGGTAGCAAAAAACTGGAAAGAAAGGATATGCCCTTCAATTGGGGACTGGTTGAACAAATTGTGGTATATGCTGGTGATGGAATACTACTGTGCTCAAAGGAATAATAAACTGTAGGAATTCCATGTGAACTGGAAAGACCTCCAGGAATTGATGCAGAGAAAAAGGAGCAGAGCCAGAAGAACATTGTACACAGAGACCAATACACTATGGTAAAATAGAATGTAATCGACTTCTGTACTGGCAGCAATGCAAAGTCCCAAGACAATTCTTAGGGACTTATGGTAAAGAATGCTACCCACATTCAGAGAAAGAACTACAGAAGTGGAAACACAGAAGAAAAACAACTGCTTTAACACATGGGTTGATGCGGAAATGATTGGGGATGTAGATGCGAGACTACATATACCAATATAACTATCAATAATATGTAAATAAGTCTTGATTGATGACACATGTTAAAACCAGTGGAAATTCGCGTCAGCTATGAGGGGAGGTGTTTGGGGGGGGGGGGTGAAGGGGAAAGTAAGAACATGAATCATGTAACCATGAAAAATTTTTCTAGAAAAATTTTTTAAAAATAATAAAATATTCAAATAACTACATATAAGAAAAAAAAGGCAGGGAGCCTTTGGGCCTAGGAGTACTAATGAAATCACCTCTAGAGTAGGCCTTCGATGATAAAATGAGTTCTTACTGACAATGAATAGATAATTTAGAGAGACTAGAACTCAGTTGAATCAGGAAATCCCGTAATACTGGCATAACAAGAAAATTATTTCCACAAGAATTTTTATCCACAGGCTTTTTGCTTTGGCTGTGACTCAGTAGCAATATCATTTCTTTCATACAAAAGTTAAAGGGATTATAATAATGGTAAATAGAAGTAAAGATCTAAGCCATTTGAGCATTATTACAATTGTTAAATAAATAGTTAAAGATGAATGAAAACAGTTTTTAAATCCCTAGCATCTCAACCTCGCCAAAGGGGTGTATGTGAGAGATATAAAATTAGGGAAATTTAGAAGCATTTTTAATTTTTAGACTTTTTAAATTTGACTTTTTAAATTGTTTTCAAGCTGAAATTATCACGCAGTTATTTTTAATGTGATTTTGGAATTTTTGTTATAGAATATTTAATTAGAATTTTACTTGACATTAGCTGATGTTTTTATTTTTGGCCACAAGTAAGTCATGAGGAAGGACATCAGCTGGTTTTTCAAGCATTGATTTAATACCAGTTTTAAGGACTGATAGCATCTCAGTGCGGACTAAGATTAATGTATAATCTTTGAGGTAAGTAAGTATATTGGGAGTTGACAAAGTCCTTTTAAAGAACATGTTTATGGATTTTTCTTGTTTTCCCTTACAGCAAATGAAGCCGTCTGTAAAAAGGAAAAATCAATAGGAGAGAGAAGATACAGAAGTCATTACATCAGAACTCACCATCAGAACCCACTGGATTCAAGAGACTAAAGACTTTGAGGAGATTAGGGTCATGTGCTGATTGTTAGAATTTGTGGAAAGTAGATTGCTTACCTCTCTCTGGCACAAGTGTCAATGTGCCAAGTATTTGGGGAGTGCCCTCAAATGCCAATTGCCCATAACCATACCCCCCAATTTTCCACCATTACTAATAGGGTCAAACTCTTAAGCAACACCCATTTGTCCATTTTTTTGGGCAGCGGTGACATACCTTGCCTAAAAAGGAGGGGGGTGTCAATATAGAATCTAGAAACCCCCAAACTTATAGCCTAGTAAGATATGATAAACCCCAAGTTTTAAGATTAGCTTGTAAGTTGGAGACCCCAAAACTTGTCCTTGTTCCCATGAGAATCCACCCTGAAGGGAATATCAGAGTAGCAGTTTCAGACTGAATAATGGACCCTAAGGTGAATGACAATCCCAGTTAGGTGGGGCTAAGCAAATGCTAAGTGCTCCTTTTGCCTTAAGTAGTCTCCCCCATTGTATCAGAAATCCTTTCCCAAGAAGACCCCCCACTTGGGCATGGACCATCCTTTTAGGATCCATTGTAAATAGCCCTTCCCTTACACCCTAGCCTCTGGTTATGATTCCTTTCCCAAGCTTGATTGTATACTGTCAGTATAGTTTGAACACTCCCATTTCCTTGTAGCTATGGTAATGTCAGCCAATCATCTTGCCCTGCCCCTGAATTCCCCAAATGGTATATAGGTCCCCCAAATTCTTTTGTTCCTCAAAGTTGTCAATCTCGCATGGTTGCCTTTTCCAGGGGTCTGTGACCAGAGCAAGCACAGAGTCGGGGGGGGGGGGGGTCTGTGGGGGTTTGAGGTACACAGCTATGAGTGGGAG